>NC_073647.1:26416210-26719240 GCF_029407905.1 Bubalus kerabau | reverse complement strand
TTGCTCTTTCCCCATTCTCTTCTCGTCGCCTTCTAGTCCTCCCTCCATTGAGACTATTCTTGTCCAGTTCACCAGTGACCTCCTGTGTTGCCCAATGTCATTTGATTTCTTAATTGCATCTACCATCGACTATTCTTTATTTTTGGTTTATTTGATTCTGCCTTCTCCTCTTTCTCCTTCCTCAGTGGATACTCTTTCTATGCCTCCCTTACAGGCTTGTCTTCCTGTAACTGATCCTTAAATGGGAGGGTTCCTTAGAGCTTGTTTCTGGGCTTTCTCCTCTTGCCCATCTCTGCATACCCTGCCCCACCATCTCATTTACCCTTGGTGCTTTAATGTTTTGTGCAGTTGACTGCCATATTTCCTTCCCCCACTCTTCATGCTTCCTACCAAGTGTGTTGGGCTACACTCTCTACAACAGAAGACTGAATTAGGGCTAACTATGAAGCACACTGATGGTTTAATGTCATTTTCTTTTGGTCCATCTCATGTCCATCGAGTCGGTGATGCCATCCAACCATCTCATCCTCTCTTGTCCCCTTCTCCTCCTGCCTTCAATCTTTCTCAGTGTCATGGTCTTTTCCAATGAGTCAGTTCTTTGGTGGCCAAAGTATTGGAGCTTCAGCTTCAGCATCAGTCCTTCTGATGCATATTCAGGACTGATTTCCTTTAGGATGGACTGGTTTGATCTCCTTGCAGTCCAATTGGAGGGACTCTCAAGACTCTTTTCCAGCACCACAGTTCAAAAGCATCAGTTCTTCGGCACTCAGCTGAATCAGTGGAAAGACTGTCTTTGCAAGTATTTCTTAAACCCTCAGCCCAGCCAGGGACTGCAAATGTACCTGCTGCAGATCCAGAAGATGCACACACCACTTGGCTCCATTCATCTCAATTATGTGACATTATTAAAAAGCCAAAACTATGGTGATGTAGAACAAAGCAGTTGTGAGGAGTTAGGAGTAGGGGGGCAGGTGTGACTTAGAAGAGGTAGCACGAGGTTGGAGTGTTTGGAGTGATAGTGATGATAGGTCTGCAAATGTATACATGTGATGAAACTCAGAACTATAACTAACAAAAGGCAATTGTACTGTATGTTCTTTTTTATCAGAAGAATTTCAGAAAGAACTAAGGCCACCTACATTGTTTTTATTTCTCACCCATTAGTGTCCCTGCCCAAAAACTTGGGCACTCTAAGCCTTAGATGACTTGGCAGATTTGGAAGAAAGCTAATAAGAGAAACGTAGTTTGAACTTGGCCCGTCATTCTTTTCAAGTCATGAGAAGCTAATTTATCCTCCCATGTACCATCTCTGTTGAAAAGTTCCACGTGGGCAATGAGGGATAATGCAGGGTGCTAGGGCATGCTCCTATGAAGTAGGGGAAGCTGGGTGAAAGAGAATTTTTGCCCAAGTTACAGCCCAAAATCCTCAAATGGTCTACTTTGCAGCTTTCTGTGAGTGTTTGATGTGACTTCAGTTCCTGTTTGTACTTGTAGCCCAGAGCAGGCAGACCAAGACTTCTGTAGACTCCAAGCCCTTGATGGTGGTGGTCCGTGTGGGGTCACCCCCCCAAGCTTCCAGGAAGGAGTAATGACTCTGGAACCTTCAGTTCAGGTGCTGTAGGGCAGAAGGACCACTCGTTTCTGCCAGACTGGGGAGCTGCCCTTTTCCCCTCTCCGTCTCTTGTATCTCGTCCTGAAGTCTTGGGTATGTTCTAGTCCAGGACAAGAGGAAAAGAGAAAGAATGATTTGTCACCAGTTATACTGTAACTGGACCAGCTTCAGTAAAAGGCATAGTATTTTTATTCCCCAAAATTCCTCTTCTTACTTACTGCTGGACTTTTGGCAAGGCATTTAACCTTCTTTGATTCTTTCCTCATCTGGGACGCGTGGATAGCAACATCTGTTTCGCTTAACTTCCAGAATGACCATTTGGATCAAAAGTCAAGGAGTTGGGCACATTTGTGTGATGATAAGGGCGAGTTGAATAGGATTTATAATGGACTAGCTTGGACACTTGCCATTTCTTACCATGGGATGGTGTGTTGTGATTTCCAACTTACTAAGCCACCCAATTGCAAATACATTTTTTGCAGCCTCTAGCACATTTCATCCAGCTTATTTTCAAAGTGGTAAGTGGAGAGCCATGCTCAGTGAGCAGAGCACTTCTGAAATAAAATACAAATTCCCATCAAGGTTTTCTGACATGTTAGACAGGATGCCAAATTGTTACTGTGATGCAGAATAATTAGGCAGCATTGAAAAGCAATTTTTATCATGCCTGAAATTCATTCATACTTGCTCACAATCAAACCAAGCATCTTTTGAGGTGTGTTAATTTGGGGGAAGAATGACCTAGGTCCTTCATCCTTAAGCTTTTGAGGATGAGGCATCTTCTTCTGTGGCTATGGGCCCACTCCCTCCTCTCCTCTGAACTCCTCTGACATTTTGCTGGGACCACTGTTAAAGCTATTGCCACATTTTTCCTATAGCATCATTGCTTCTTTATTTGCCACATCCTTGAATGGTCTAAAGCCCCTCCAGGGCCAGCACAGTGTATGCGTACTGCCTTGTGCATGGCTGGTATCTAGATTAGCTCTTGAGTTGAAAGTGAAAAGCAAAATATGCTACCTTGAATTCTAAGAAGACAGTCTGTTTTGTTTTGCTTTTTCATTTAGGAAAGCAAAACGAAATGTGTTGATTACTGAAATAGTGGTTAGCAAAACAGAGAAAAGGAAAATTAGCTGCAATCCACCCCTTAGGTCAACAGGCTCATCACTTATTCCAGCTTCCTGTGTTCAGTTGCTGTGAATGGTGGTTGATGGTTTGTGTGGTGAATCTCAAGATGTTATGGCTTGGCCAGTGCCCTCAGCCACCTCACAGAGTGATGGGGAAGACAGATACAGGAACCTCGTCCTATAGGCATTTGGGAGCCAGTACTAGTCTTGAGCAGGACTTTGAGAAGGTGAAAATATTTCAGGGATGGATATTTATCCATGAGTCATGTGCAGGATGGTGTGAAGAAAGCGTGGCCTCAAGTCTGGAGGCCAATAAGGAAGCCATTGCTAAGAGGCCACACATTTTGCCATTTGGCCTGAAGATTAAAATGATGTCATTCAACTAGAGGGACATCCCTCCCAAGTTACTCACTCTGGGAACTTCCAAGAGTGAGACTTGGAGGGGAACCTTGCCCTCTTCACAGTGACCAAGCACAAAGGGACTGAGAGGAGCCCTTCATTGTAAGGGCGGCGGGCCATGTTTTCTCTCTCTCTCCCCCGACTGGCTGAGCTCCCAGGCCATGCTGCAGAACTGAGCCCTAGGGGACTTACCTTTAACCCGCAAAGCAGGCACTAGGGGTTCGTATTAAGAAATATCTTGGAGCATCTTCCCCAAGTCTTCCCCTGTGACTCTATAAGAAATTTAGATTTTCTTAAGAACTAAGATGCTCCGGGTCAGAATGGTCTAGGTCACAAGACATTTCAAGCTAGAAGAGCCTTGGAGACCTTTAATTTTATAGATGAGTTAGGGAGACCTGGAAAGGTCATATTTGCCCAAGTGTCATGCTTGCCCACTTTGCCTTAAGTGGCAAAGGTGGCCCCAGATTTCTCTCCTGAATCCTTCCACCACAACCCAGCCACTAAATACATGTTGCTTCCAGGATAGAGAAGATGGCTTGGCCTCTGCAAACCAAGGCCTTTATAGCTGGGACACCTGCAACAGAACCCAGACTCCAAGGACTCTGGTTGATTGTTGGACACAGTGCTGCAATTTCAAAATAGTCAAGAAGCAAATTGACTCAAAACTTATAACAATCAATCCCATTACCCCCTTTTTAGACACCCCCCCCCCATTTTCTGCTGGGGTTATTTTTGAGATTATTTCAGGAATACGCTTTGGTTTTAATGGCACCATAAACTGTGATCTGGGATGGAAGGATGGAATTAGTGGGCTTGTTTTACTGTAAAAGGTACTAAGCTCTACTGACTTTGCACCTGGTACCACTTCGCAGTGCTATTTAGGTTTAAAAGGCCACTATTGAGGGTGACAAGTTTACTGTTAGAACCAATCTCAGGAACAAGAAGTGGCTAGAGACTGCCTTCAGGAAGGGTGAGCTACCCAAAGTTTGAAGGAGGAGTGACCTTTCTAATGATAGGGTTAGTTTGCTGCTGGTTTTTCATTCTCTGTGGTTACCCACACCCTTAGAGCTTCCCTGGTGGCTCAGTTGGTAAAGAATCTGCCTTCACTGAGGGAGCCCTGGGTTCGATCCCTGGGTTAGGAAGATCCCCTCAAGAAGGGAATGACAACCACTCCAGTATTCTTGCCTGGAAAACTCCATGGACAGAGGAGCCTGGCAGCCTATAGTACATATGGTCACAAAGAGTCAGACACGACTTAATGACTAACACTTTACTTTTAACCCACACGCTTAGGAAGTGGACATGGGAAAATATGAGCTACATTTTTTATTAACTGAGCTCCAGTCATTCTTTTCTATTCATATGCTTGTTTTTATTTGAACCCACAAACCTCTTTTTGTATGCTGCAAATTGCCCTTTGTCACACTCTTACTACACTTATATACTTTTAGGATCCTCTTGGCTTCCCTGGTGGCTCAGCTGGTAAAGAATCCACCTGCAATATGGGAGACCCGGGTTCAATCCCTGGGTTGAGAAGATCCCCTAGACAAGGGAATGAGGAGAGCACATGTGAGTTTTTGGAAAACAGTAAATTCTCCCTTCTCTATATCCTTGGGTAAAATTGGAAACATGCAGGCTTCTGTGTATCAATTTACAGAAGCTCATGACTCTATTCAGATGCTGTGACATTAGGTCTGTTGGAGACCAGGAGCCGTTTGGCCACAGAGAATGTTTTCAGGTTTGGAGGAAAAGTTAACCCTGAAAGTAGATAATGTGACATGTTCTATTTTTAATGAGTGTATTTTCCTGGTTCAGGTTAGAGGTGTTGGTTCATCATTCTGATTCTTGACAAAGGATTCTGCTTCGACTCTCAGCTCCCTGGTGGGTTAGGTTTTCACAAAAACATCTGCACTACAGCAAACGGATCTGTGCTATCCTCGACAGTGTTCACTAGAAGGTTACCCCATGAATATCTGTAACTGGAAGCAGCCTTGTCAGTCTTTACTCCCAGCTGTAGACAGGTAGGCAGCCTGGCTAGGGGAAATTCAGAGTTATTAAAAAAGAATCCTTTGCTATCAGTCAGGAACTAAGTGTGGCGGAGCAAATGGGCTGTATCCAATGCTCAGCTATTTCTTCTAGTATCTTCCCCAACATATACTCACTATTGCTAAGCATTGTGGGTACTTAGGGAGCAAATAGTCCCAAAGATTGGCCTTGGGGGGAGGGGAACATGACTGGAATTCTGATTAAGGGAAAACTTCCTTTTTGACTTATAATTCCTAATAAATTTATTTCAGAAGAGAATCAGTCTTAGATGGTTTTTCCCCCTCATTTCAACTGTCCTTTCTTTTCATTTTCGGTGGCTCTTGCAGACAAGCAATTACTACATGGAGGATATGTGTGTACCTCGGTGACCCAAGTTGCTAGGGAGACATCAAGTGTCTCAGGCCAGAGCAGTTGGGGGAGATTTGGGGTATCTTCGCAGCCCTTGACTTTTCAACTTCAATTATAAATCCGTTTGGTCGAGTTGTGGTTTAAGCTGTGTGTAGGCTTTCAGTAAACAGCTGCAGTACACAAGCAGCCTAGCCCTATTTGTTATCATCTCTACAAAGGTGCTGAGATAAATGCATGGGGAGGGTGATTTAGCAAGTGAAAGCCTGTCGAGTTTGAGTGTAGGTTCTTAGGTTCATGAAGAAAAATGATGCTTGGCATATGACTATTTTTTATTTTAAAGGGGAAAAAAAAAAGATGAAAAGACTTTCAGATCTGTTCTCCTAAGTAGCATCAGAAAATTTTTTTTCATTTATCTTTGTTCCTGCCCTTTGTATGGATTTAGAGCAGTCTTTTGAGGGGGAAATTTGCCCCATTCAGAAAGCAATAGATCATGTTTTCCATTCTATATGCATTTTACTATCCATCTACCTTGTTTCGGTGAACATTAAAATCAACCAAACCCTACAATCTAAATTTTGTTTTCTCGATGTAAATGAACACAGTAGTTCTTAGTTGAATTCAAGCAGCTTTCATGTAGAAACATTATTATGGCACAAAAGCAGCAGGAAAAAAAAAATCAGACACTGTAGCACAACACATGTTTCACTGGGCCCTTGACAAATATGTTGGCCTGAGAGTAACCAAACTATATTCTCTCAGACTCATTAACTATTTCAGGCCACTTGCTACTAAGCACCCAGTATCCTGCTGGCTTGAAGCTGTGACTTTGAAGACTATTAGTTTCCTGCCAAAGACTGGCTCAGAGTCAGAAAAAGGCAAATTTAGAATACATGCTGCATTTGTTAGGCAAATATTTATTTAGTCTATGCTCTGACCAGTGATAGGGACTGTCACACGCATGTGCACAACACACATGTAGGCACACACAGCTATGGTAGGGAAAGAAGAGTTCATGACAGCATGTGACTGAGGATCGGGGTGAATAATGTGGACCACAGTTGATGCAGAGTAGTTTAGGAAAAGTAAGTAGGTCATCACTGTGAATTCAGGGAGCCAGGGAAGGGCCACTGGCAAAATGGAGCTTGAACTTGACTAAGAAGAACTGGGAGCTCACTGAGTCATGAAATTGCCCAAGTAAGGCAAGTAGTTGTTGAGGGCCTCTTACTTGGTGGATACCAGGGGCAAAGTGAAGAATAAGCCAGGCATCGTCTAGGCTTTCATGAAGCTTAACCTGTAGTCTGAAGATGATTATTTTAGTTGTATTTTACTGTCTGGGCTATTACTGTGAATAAGTTAAGAATCCATTTGAACAGCCTGAATAAAAGAGGCAGTCAGACTGGAGGAGTCTGTGAGTGCAATCTGACCTGGGTCATGTGGCGGGATTCAAGAACAGGAAGGTCAAGAACTCAGATTACTTGTCTCATCATCTTGGGTCAAATAGACACTGACTGTGGCTTTTAGCACTGTTTCAAGTTCATCTCTTCTCTCCTTTTCCCTACACCACACATACACACACACACAGAAGTTTTGTTATCTTCTAGTTTCGTGCACTTATGGTTATATCATCCTCAACTTTAAATCTGCTTTCTATTCCAAGTTCAAGGATCCAACAGAGACTGACCAGAATTCCTGTGTTTCATTGCCATGTTGTACATTCCAATCCAATCAGCTGTGCCTCATGGGGTAAGTCATATAGCTTTGAGGAGAGTGCAGGAGAAATGATTGTTACTTCAGGTACAGACAGTTGTTGGGAGAAAGGAGAAGAGCACTTGCAGAGGATTAATATTTGACCCAAATATGGTGTATTTGATAAACAGTGGGGTATCACTGAGAACCAGGCGTACCATGGTAGGAAGTGGTGTGAATGTAGACCAGAGAGGTCAGTAGGTGGGCCTGTGTTTTAGGAGAGCATTTAGGTAAGGAAAAGGAAAGTCCTGGGGTGTCATTGGTATTGAGGTATATTCTGACTGTCCAACTCCTGGAGAAACAGGTGAGAAAAGTCTTGCCCTGGATGGGGACTTGGGGGACTGGAATAAGAATTTTCTGAGATTGATTTTCTGGGTTTTTTTATTTTGAAGCTGCTTCAGATTCCTCTGTGAGAGGAGCTTTGGTGATTTTTCTCTCTCCTGGGGAGTGAGCTGCCCTCTGGGGGTCAGGAGAATCCTGGGAGGTGAGGACACTCTTGGGTCTGGCCTGACTTCCTGAGAGTCCAGTGTTAAACACCTTCCCCAAAGAAGACTGTGTCCTTCAAAGGAGGAAATGGGAGAGATTGAAAAATCTCCTCCACCTTAGATGAATGCAATATACATGTGTAATACACATGCCCCTTTTCTTGGAGGATCCCACGACCCCACCTAGATAGGCTTCATTTTTTAATAATACCTATTACCCAGCTTTAAATATTTAAATTATTTATTTACTTTTAAGCAGTTCTAAAATAACCATTTATTAAAATTTAATATAGAAATTAAGGTCTTTGCATCCTCTGGGAGATTCAGGAAAGTATACAAACTGTCTGTCACACCAATCACCTGAAGAAGATCAAGTTGGCATGTTGTTGCATTCTTTCCAGTATTTTGTATATGTTATGTATTATTTAAAATAAAATTAGAAAAATGTGGTACCTAGAGGTTATTTTTTTCTTTTTGAAGAATAAAGTTGATCAAAATTTTATTTCACTTCACCCCAAAGGGATTGTAAGTATGAAATTTTGTAAGCTCAGCTATCATGCATTTCTTTTTTTTTTCTTAATGTTTTTACTGGAGTAGAGTTGATTTACAATGTTGTGTTCATTTCTTCTGTACAGCAAAGTAAGTCAGTTATACATACACATAGACTCTTAAAAAAAAAAAAAAAAAACACTTCTGTGGTACTAGAGAAGACTCTTGAGAGTCCCTTGGACAGCAAGGAGATCAAACCAGTCAATCCCAAAGGAAGTCAACCCTGAATATTCATTGGAAGGACTGATGCTGAAGCTGAAGCTTCAACACTTTGGCCACCTGATGCGAAGATTCACGTCATTTGAAAAGACCCTGATACTGGGAAGGATTGAAGTCAGGAGGAGAAGGGGACGACAGAGGACAAGATGGTTGGATGGACATGAGTTTGAGCAAGCTCTGGGAGACAGAAAAGGATAGGGAAGCCTGGCGTGCTGCAGTCCATGGGGCCACAAAGAGTCAGAAATGACTGTGCAACTGAATAATGGCAACAACAGCTGACTAACAAAAAGTGTTGTGATAGTTTCAGGTGAATAGCAAAGTGATTCAGCCCACATACACTCTTTTTTTTTTAGACTCTATTCCCATATCAGTCATTACAGAGTATTGAATAGAGTTCCCTGTGCTATAGAGCAGGTTCTTATTAGTTATCTATTTTATATATAGATATAAATGGGCTTCCTGATGGCTCAGATGGTAAAGAATCCGCCTGCAAAGTGGGAGACCATCCCTAATTCGGAAGATCCCCTAGAGGAGGGTATGGCTACCCACTCCAGTGTTCTTGCCTGGAGAATCCCTATGGACAAAGGAGCCTGGCAGGCTACAGTCCATGGGGTTGTAAAGAGTTGGAAATGACCAAGCAACTAAGCACAGTACACATTTTATGTATAGTAGTGTGTATATGTCAATCACAGTCTCCCAGTTTATATGCACCCCTATTCCCCCTGGTAACCACAAGTTTGTTTTCTACATCTATAACTCAACTCCTGTTTTGCAAATGGGTTCATTTGTACCATTTCTTTAGATTCCACATATAAGTGGTATCGAATATTTGTTGTTCTCTGTCTGACTTACTTCACTCAGTATGCAATCTGTAGGTTCATCCATGTCATTGCAAATGGCATTCTTTTTGCAAATTCATTCTTTTTATGATTCAGTAACATTGGTACATAGAGTTTTGTGTCCGTTTTCTCCCCTTAGCATTATATAATGAACATTTCCTCATATCACTAAATATACCTAGCGGTTATATAGTTGTATAGATACACACTTAAATATGCACTTATTTGGGCAGATTTGTTTGTCAGCCTCTCACCTTCCCAAATAACAATGCAAATGAATATCTTCGTGTGTAAGCACTTCACTATCTCTCTTACTCCAGCTTTCAAAAATTGAAATTACTAGGGGAAAGGATGTGAAGGGTCTTGTTACAGAGTTCCAAAGGGTTTGCTAGAAAGAGTACTGATACATATACTTGCATGGGCAGTTACATAAGAGATGTTGACAAGCCTATCCTCTCTGGCACTAAGCAATCGTATGGCTTGTATTCCACATTGGAGAGCTGGAAAGCTCATCCAGGGCCTCACCCTTGATATTAACTTCTTTAATGGTTCTCAATACATATCAGGCACAACACACATGTTTGTTGAATAAGCCACCACCAACAGGGGAGGTGGTAAGATCCATTAGGGTGATATGTGATTTGCTCCAGGTCTGTGGGGACATCAAAAGGAAATTAATTTAAGCCTCTGTAGGAGAAAGTGGTAGAGAGGTAGGATTGAGAATGAAGGGCTAGTGAGCAAGGATGCTGTTAAATGCTTTGGAACTTAAGCATATCGTGTTAGGTAGAGCAAGTTGTTAAAAATACAGTATGGTCTACTCCATTCAGCAAAGCACAGATAACTGCAAAGGAGATTGTCTGTTATTTCAGTGGAAGCATCAATAGGTTAAACCTTGGACCCTGTGGAATAGGTCTGAGGATCCCCAGGCCTAAGATGAAGTAAGAACTGGAGAGGTGACAGGATGATCTGGTTGTAATAATAAAAGTCAGATTTTTGTATTCATTTTTTCCAGTCATCCATTAGCAAATAGCTTTTGAATTGGTGATATTTTCTTAGGGGGGATGTAGCTATGAACATAGCACTGAATCTTCCATTCTGGTACTTCCTTCAAATGTATTGGGGGAGGAAGCTGATAAAAGGTTTTCACTCTAGGCCTAAAGCAATCACCTTGGCTTTCTAAGAGGCTGACTGAGCAAGGCTCACTCTTCTCTGGCCTCCTTGCTGCTTTTCAAATACATGAGTCATGCTCCCACCTCAGTGCCTTTGCACTGGCTGTTCCTTTAGTGTGGCATGAGTCTTTCTCAGATACCCACTGGACCAAATCGTTCATCTCGTTTAAGCCTTTGCTCATCTCTTACATCATCAATGAGGCCTACATTGACCACCCTATTTAATTTATGACATTTATTATTTATTTTAAACCCCAGCTCTGGCACTCCTATTTCCCCTTACTCTGCTCACATTCCCCCATTTTCATCAAATTGCAGTATATTTTTTTATTATACTGTAAAAGCATCAGACTCAATTTAGCAACTAACAGTAACAGTAACTTAATTTGTTATTCTGATTGTTTGTTGTCTGCCCCACCCCCTCATTTTTGCAAAAGCAAGAATCTTTGTCTGCTTTGGTCCTGCTATATTGCTGGAGCCTAAACAGTATCTTGCCCTCAGTAGGAGATCATTATATATTTCTGGAATGAAAACCTGATTATGTGATTGGCAGCACGACATTGAAGCGGATGTTCACAAAAGCAAGGGAGAACATTCTGCATCGCCTGGGCTCTGGACTCCAGATGGCAGTCTGAAGAAACACCCTACCCCATTCCTCGGGTGGTGGGTAGTGAGATCAGCAGGAGAGACAGGGCAAAACATCATGGGGGATATTTGGGGATAGAGTGCCTTAAGCGACTCTGTCATGGTAACAGTAATCTCAGAGCTCTTTAAGTCAAGGACCTTATCCAGATGTTGAAACCAGATTTCCATGGCTGCTGCTCCTACTGTTACTGCAGTTTCTGCCCCTCCTTGACTGCCTACCACTGTGATCTGTGGTCTCAGCAAACAGATGCTCACTGCCACTTATCATTTGCAGGACATGTCCCATGGCCCAACTCAGGCCTGCCTTCAATGCACGGACAAGGAGGATTATAAGAAGAAGATTCACTGGGGGTAGACTGGGAAGTAGTGCCACAGCCTCAGTATGTACAGGTGTGGGCCTGCGAAATGTGAGGGCATTTCTGAGCAAGTTCAGAATCTTGATTGAATCTCAGGGCTGTTACTCATCCATTTTATGGTGCCAGTATTGGGCTGCTGGGAGAACCACAGCTGTTTTGTGCTGAGTCATCCACTTGTATTTGTACTTTGCCTTCCATGGAGGAATCCAAGGTTGCTCTACAATGACTTGGTTAAAATTAGCCCTGTCAGAGAGCTCCTTAAAGAGTCTTGTGAAAAGTCTTCCAAAATAAATCAACATGGGGTTTAGTCATTCCCCTTGCTCCTTTCTTCAGCTGGAAATGATTTTAATGGAAAGATGAGTCTGTAAGATCTTTGTGGCTGCCATTTTTGAAAATATAGGTTGTAATAAGGCAGGGGCATAAGATAGAATGGGTCAGATGGGGTAGAGAGTCAAAGGCCCACGGTGTCACGAACTTGCTGTGTGACCTTGCATGAGTTCCATAACCTCTCTGATGTTCCTATGTCCCACATGTAAAAGCTGGGACTAACAACATGTCCTTTTCCAAGAGTCAGTAGATATGTAATTAAGTGGAATAATGTATGTGAAGTATACTTTTTTGTGTCTATGGCACCCCACTCCAGTACTCTTGCCTGGAAAATCCCATGGATGGAGGAACCTGGAAGGCTGCAGTCCATGGGGTCGCTGAGGGTCGGATACGACTGAGCAACTTCACTTTCACTTTTCACTTTCATGCATTGGAGAAGGAAATGGCAACCTACTCCAGTGTTCTTGCCTGGAGAATCCCAGGGACGGGGGAGCCTGGTGGGCTGCTGTCTATGGGGTCACACAGAGTCGGACACGACTGAAGTGACTTAGCAGCATAGGCCCTGAACAAAAAGGAACAGAAATGATACTGGTAACTGCTTTCCATATATCCTTCAAATAAATATGTCCCATATCCAGCTCATCACTCCCTCCCCTACTGTTCTTATTGAGAACTGCTGCTCCTCCACATCCCTGTAGCTCTCGGGAGCAGCATTTGTCCCGATTCCTTGATGAGTAATCTCTTCCTGTCCATCACTTCTGATACTCTGGCTCTGCCCCTCATCACTTCGCACAGGGACTGTTTTACCCATACTCTCTCTTGATTTCCCCCATCCACCTGGAAGTTCACCTAGTAGGATGGAACAGCCCTTGGTCTGCTCACAGCTTGTTGGCACAGGCTGTCACAGAATAGGTGCTCAGTAAAGACTGGCTAGAATTAAAATCTCTGTGAATCTGTGACAAGGTGTCCTGAAGGTGGGTTAAATGACATTTTCACTATCTTTAAAAAAAAAAAAATATTGATTTATTTGTTTGGCTGCACCGGGTCTTAGTTGTGGCACTCGGGATTGTCTAGCTTTGTTGTGCCATGCAGACTCTTGGTTTTTGTATGTGAAATTTAGCTCCTGGGCCAGGGATGGAACCCATGCCCTTTGCATTGGGAGTATAGCATCTTAGCCCTGGACCACCAGAAAGGTGCCATTGTCACTCTCTGAAGTGACTCTGTTTATTTCTTTATTTGCACACCTATATGTCCTTGCTCCTTCACAGTTGCCCTTGTTACTCCTGTGACATGTTGGGAAAGGCTCGATGCCCAGACAGTTCATCGTTCACCAAGTCATGCCTTCCAGACAGCAAGATCCTTGCCTTTCTTACCATTCACGACTGTGTCCCAAGCCCAGAGCCTAGTGTTCTGTGATTATCTTTTCCAAATGTGAGCAAATCATGCCTGAAAATGAAGGCAACACACAGAAAAGCAAAGCTAAGAGATGGAGAGGCCAAGCACTGCTCCCATTGTCCAAATCCTCAGATCTTGTCACGCTTTAAGCCAACACATAACCTTTGACCTCCCATTTGTGAGCCAATAAATCCCTATTGTTACTGAAGCTCATTTGACTGAGGCGTCTGCCACTTGCTATCAAAAGAGGATTGACTAATACCCTTTCTCTCCTGTACCTCCTACAGCTTCAGGAAAATCAAAAGGAACTTTTCATCAGCAAAAGGTCATAAATTCTGGTATTAAAAGTTTCTTTTTCTGCCTTGATCAATTCAGCAGTGCAGAAATAATGATGCCACTCGAGACAGAAGGCCTCTGTAATGGGCTAAGGAGCACCTAAAGTGGTGTTGAGGGTGGGTACTCTCCAGAAAGGAAGTGACACTTAAGTTGACATCTGAATGAGAAATAGTCAGATATGTGCTTATCTAGAGAAAGAACATTCCAGGTAGAGGAGAGAGCAAGTGTTAGGTTGGCCAAAAAGTTTATTGGATTGTATGGAAAAATCTGAACAAACTTTTTGGCCAATCCAATGCATAGTCCCAGAGACTGGAAAGGGCTTACTGTTTGTTTTAGAACTCTCCAGAAGGTCCACATGGCTAGAGCTTTGTGGCACAGGAGACAGATGGGAGATGAAAGGTAGCCAAGTGTCACTGGTATCTTTTAGGGGAAGGCATGATGTAGGCAAGAGGAGTAGTCTTGGAATCTCCCTCTGTCTGACACAAGGTCAGAGGGAAAAAATGGGCAACAGCAAAGACAGTGCAGGCTTGCAGTCATTCAGTCACCTTGCAGGGTGGCTTGCCTGGCTGGCACTGTGTCGTTCAGTGTGGCTATACAAGATGGTACTTGGAAGGCTGTAGGAGGAAAGCCACTGTTCTACTACCAACCTAGAAAAGCCAGTGAATCAGCCTTCTGTTTTGATCATATAGTTAAATATATTGTTTGATAGGAAGTTAGCAGAACTGGGAATAAATGGCTCAGGTTTGAGACATAAATTACCCTCTCACATTCACCAGGGCTTAATTTAGCGATTGCTTCCTCATTGCTCTCGATGGCCCAGCAGTACACCCTATCTGGGCGTGAGCACCTTACTCTCAGAATTTTGCTTGGTTTCCACAGGGGAGCCCCATAAAATATGAACTCATAACATTAATAAATTGGATATTAGGAAGCTCATCATGATTCCAACATGCTGGTGATATAATAGTATGTGAATATTATAGAAGTATATCCTTCTTTCTAAATCTTGGGACAGTATGCTTGTGAAATACAATGAAATCCTGTTTGTTCTCTGGCTCTGAAAGCATCCTTAAGTCATTAATGTGCACATGTTTTGAATAAGGAAACTGCCATTTTAAGAGATTGGATAATGCGCTTGAATTCATCTCAATTCAACAACCATAGATGCCGTGCTTGTACGGATTTACAGTCTAGAAAGAAGATTCTGCTCCCATTGTGAACAATGATTGGATGAAAGGGAAGAGATGAAGCAGGGGGTCCTTTTAAGGACATTACTGGCGCACTCTGGGGAAGAAAAGATACGAGAATGAGCTATGAAAGTTACAGAGGAGATGGTACGTGGGCAGATACAGACATCTGGGGGCTACACTATCAGGACTTGGGGACAGATTCAATGTGGGGAAATAGGGTGATATGCAGATCAAATGTTATGTCTGTGGAATCAACAGACAGGAGCTAACTGACTAGAACAATGTTGGTGCTTCAGATAGAATTGAGAATTCTTGAGGAAGTCTAGTTTGGAGTGATGCTGCCCAGTAGACATCTGGAAGGCAGGTCTAGAGCTGCACATCAAGTTAAGTCCTGAAGATTTATGATAGTTTTGGAGATTATCCCCCACCCCCCGAAGATGATTGTGAAAGCCTTGGAAACGGATGACCACCTCCAATAAGGAAGAGTAGCATGAGAAGAGAATTACCACAGATGGAGGCCTGCAGAGTCCCATGTAAACCACCCTGCAGTCACCCATAATGCCTTGCCCCATTCAGTAATTAGAACCATTGGGTTCATCTTGATTTGGGATTCAAGCCTTATACTATAGAAAAGAAGGATTTATGGGAACATTCAACTTCTACCACTGGGAGCCTGTTTGATGGTTGGATGGTGGACCTCAAACATTGAGAATAAACATTACATCCACTGAGGATTCAGTTACAAATC
Source organism: Bubalus kerabau (assembly GCF_029407905.1). Lineage (NCBI taxonomy): Eukaryota > Metazoa > Chordata > Mammalia > Artiodactyla > Bovidae > Bubalus > Bubalus kerabau. Next base: position 26,703,707 of record NC_073647.1, on the reverse strand, counting down.
CCTAATTTAACATATGAACATTTTCAGAAATGGGAAGTGATTTCTTCTTGAGGTTTATGTGGGTGCATAGCCAGCAGCAATATCAGCTATTGACACCCTGACCTGTAGACCAAGATGAAGCATAGTTGGGCAGAGGTTTTGTATCTTTTTTTTAATTCCATGAGGAGAACCTAGGTGGCTGATTTCATTGACTGTTTCATGTATGTAAATTTTATCTCCCCAATTTTTAGTTCCTTGAAGCATGGATTCAGCCTCATAATTTGTGGATCTCCCTACAGTTCCTAAAATAGTGCAGGCCTAGTGTAACATGCAACCCACTCCGGTGTTCTTGCCTGGAGAATCCCAGGGATGGGGGAGCCTGGTGGCTGCCGTCTATGGGGTCACACAGAGTTGGACATGACTGAAGTGTCTTGGAGCAGCAGCAGCTCAAATGCATTCAAATACTTTTTGTGGAAAAATTACATCACAACAAGTAGAATTTTCAGGCTAGATAGAAAAAGCCCTGAAACACGGTCAAGTCTGTTTACATGCCTGTGTGCACTGCTGCAATCAAGTTGTCCCATAAATACTGACTTTCTTCTTATAAATCACAAGCTATCTTTCTTAGGCTTAGGCACAAAGTCATATGGAGAAATCACTTCTTCAAGGGCTCTTTATGGCTGGAAGTCAGAAATACCAAGGGAACTAGTAGTAATAGAGACAAAAGGAAGCACTGTTAAGACTCACCCTAAGGAGCTTGGTAATAGCATTTCTTATAATACATATCCCATCAGCATTGTTACTCAAAAGCAGGGCCACTTTGGAGTTAGAATTAATGCCATATGAAGTAATAAGTTTGCAAAGAACTTGATAAATGTCCATAGCATCATCACTTGGGTTCACAGTAAAAACAAGGACTTTAGGAGTTCACAGTGCACAGATTGTGCCTGGTAGGAATGATGAGTGGATGCATGTTCTAACCCATTTCCCTTTTTTATGACCTCTTAATTGCATCAGTAGTTTCTTTCTGATATAAGTAATACTTAATGCAGTTGGGTGGTGTTGAATATAGATCTGACACCATACTAATTGTTTTAACTGAGATTATTTCACTGAATCCTTAAAATAACCCTATGAAGTAGGGTTTTATCTTTTTATCATTAAAATCAGTGCCAGTTCTTTTACACATAGTTGGGTAGAGTTGCACTGAGTTCATGGAACCTTGCCAAGGACTGTTGAAACCTTTGTCGATGGCTATGAAATAGAGATGAGAGAAGACCAAAAAGAGCTTGAGCATTTTTGCAGCGGCTCTTCTCACCACCTCCTCAAGTTCTACCTTTCTCTGTGGTTAAAACATTGACCGATAGTCCTAAAACTTGGGCAGACTTGGTAGCACATTGGGTATCCTCGTGTACCTTTTCTATTATAACATTTTATGGAATTGTCTAAAGGACACTATGATTTGATGTTACTCAAGTCAAGAAGACCTTGAACGGTAAACTTATCCATGTAAGAAAGCCTCCCTAGGTTAAATCGAATCATCTTTGGCTTACTTTGTGGTGATTTGTCCAATTAATTTCAGCTGAGGCTCTAGAAAAAAGGAACAACCTTATCATCATCATTATGATCATTTCATACCAGCCATTAATCACATTTGTACTATGCCAGGCACGTTATAGCCATTATTTTAATTAATTTTACAAAAAGAAATCTGTATAAGGCAGGGATTATTGTGCTGACTTTATAAAAAAGGAAACTGATATTCTGAGAGCTAAGCAATTTTCTCATGATTGCACAGCTAGTATGCAATAGATATGATTTGAAATGAGTTATGCTTTAGCTGGGCTCCCCAGGTGATTCAAGTGGTAAAGAATCTGCCTGCCAACACAGGAGACCAAGGTCCAATCCTCTAGGTCAGTAAGATCCCCTAGAGACAGGAATGGCTACCCATTCCAGTTTGCTTGCCTGAGAAATTCCATGGACAGAGGAGCCTGGCGGGCTACAGTCCATGGGGTCACAAAGAGTCAGAGAAGACTGAGCACGCACGCAACAACAAAAGTGCTTTTGTCACTTTCCACAAGACCTCCCAGTGTCACTCTATGGCCACATCCATCCCCTCTCCTGAATCTCTGATAACTTACCTGTTTGCTCTTTAACCTGTTTTTTTTTTCTGTTACTATTTTTCTTTATTATGATGATCACAAAAGAATTCCAACATAGACCATTGAGATAGAAAATAATATTACTTCCTCTTCAGTGCCTGCCAAAAAGATCAAATAAAAGTTAATATTTTGCCTCATGTCTACCCATACTTTTAATTTTTAAAAAAATTTAATTTGAAATAATGGTAGATTCACCAGAGCACCCTGCCCCATCATCTTCCAGTGTTAACATATTACCCAACTGTAGTGCAATGTCAAAACCACCGACAGTCCTTAGCACTTGTTCAGATTTCTCCTGTTGTATGTACACTTGTGTGTTGTTCTATGGAGTTTCATCATGTGTACAGCATGTGTAACCCCCACCACAGTTAACATACCCCACTGTACACAAGATGTCCCTGATTTACTCCTTTATAGCCAGACCCATCTCCTCTCACCCTTCCTAATCTCTGGCTACTACCTGTTTTCCATTATCCTAATTATTGCAAATTGTTGCATGTAGCATGCTGTATAGTATGGGTGGACCACGGTTTAACCAGTTACCCATTGAAGAACATTTGTATAATTTATAGTTTTTGAAAATATGTCTTCCTTTCTCTGGGATAAATGCCTGAGGGTGCCATTGCTGGGCCTCATGGTGTAATACATTTTTAGTTTGGGAAGACACTGCCAAAATATTTTCAGAGAAGCTGTCCCTTTTCCTTCTCGTTATTTTACATTTTCAAGATGATATTTGATGTAGAACATCTTTTTATATGTTCCTTGACCATTAGATCTTTTACTTGAAATTCCTATCATTTGCTTATTTTTTTCTAATGATCCTTTTGGCCCTTACTGATTTGTTGCAGTTCTTCATTTATTGTTGATTTTAATCCTTTTGTTGGTGAAATATATTGCACATGTTTTCCAGCTTGTGACCTATTGGGTTAATTTGCTTATGATGTCTTTTTTTATGCTACATTTAAATTTTTCATGTAGTCACATTCATCATTCTTTCCCTTTATGGTTTGTGGGTTTTGTGGTCTTGAATATGAAATCGGTTTATAGTTTATTCATAGTTAAGACTTCATAGAGACTCAAACAGTCTCTTTGCTCTTAATTTATACCCAGTACTACCATTCCTGCTGATCTGATTTTGAAATACTTTGCACACCAGTACGTTGGACTGAGTCAGGGAAATTCTAGAGACAGTTGTTAGTCTCATAGCAGCAAATAATGGTGATTTTCTGGTCATCTCAGTTCATTATACTTTCTGCCCACCACTCATTCACTCCTATTCATCCTTCAGGACCCAACTTCATATCTACACTTCTGGGAAGATTTTGTTGACGATTTACAAGTCTGTTTCCCCAAATCTCACATTACCCTGTTCTCCCCTCGTTGTAGTGCTTTTCACACTGCTGTGTACCTGCATGTTTACACCCCAGGTCCCCAACATGGCTTTGGCTAAATGAGATAAGAGAGGATTACCAGTCTGTTTAATAGTTGTATCTCTCCTTGCAGTGTTTGAACCTGTGGTAAGTGACTAGTGACCTTGATGGAATGTGGGGATGTGGGAGATCCATGGAGAATAAGCCGACATCAGACCTCCTGAATCAGTGACCCAGTGTGCGTGGCGCAGAGGAAATTCTGTTGTTATCCAGAGCTCCCTTCCTCACGGGGAACGTCGACTGCCCAGGGCTCTGTGGGCTGACACTTCGAGTAGAGAATACAGTCCAGGGGTCACAGGCTACAGTGTGGGGTTTCATACTCAAGGCTGTGGGAGGAGGGGCTTGGTAGTCAAAGGGATAGGTTCAGCCAAACAGAGTGAAGAAAAGTCAAGGGCCAATTCCCTGAAGAGCAGGTATGACTAAGCCTCAAAGTCAAGAACCAAGAGCTACAAGGAAGTTACATGAAAGCACAGTTGGTAGAGAGTCTTACATTGTTTTTCCTTCTCTATTTAAGGAAGCAGAGAAGTGTGTCAACTGTTCGGGAAAGCTTTTTGCTCCAAGATGATCAAACTCTCTGGTGGTCTCGCTCCTCTCCCCCATCAGATATAGAAACACAGATATGTGTTCATTCGAAGGGAGATGGGCTAGCCAGCCCTGAAACAATTCCTGGCTGTTCCTTTTTTTCAGAGGAAATCATCATGTACTTTCCTTTTGGACTCAGTGTAGCTCCTGAAAATTGTTCCATGGGCAACTGAGGAGAAAATAGGGCCTCTTTTCCGGCAGCCCCTGCTGCTCCCAGGCTCCGACTGCCTTCAGGAAGCAAGAAGGCTCTTTTTAATTAGAGCTGAAAGCCTAATCTTCTGTCAGGGTAACCTGTTGCAGCCAAAATAGACACTCCCGGATGCTGCCTGGAACAAAATCTGCCACAGCCAGGCAACTGAAGAGGAAAAAGGAAAATAAAGAGCAAACTTGGGGAAAGCATGAAACAGGGTGAACAGTTTCATCATCTGTACTGAACTGTAAGCAGTTGTCCAAAAGTGAACTATCATTTCGAATGTGTGGTAGGTTAGAGGAAAGGACATTCCCTTAGGTTAGACTTGCTGCTCACCAGGTTAAATGAAGGGTAGGAGAGGCACACAGGTCAACATGCATTTACCTCCATGCTCAGCTGCTTCGTTATTCAGGATAATGCCCCTCCTTTTAAATTTTCTCTTTAATCTTACCTAATTCATAGCGATCTTTGTGGCCACTACAACATCATACTTAGGAGCAGCTTCAAAAAGAATCTTTCATATTTCCATTTCCCCTCCTCCCCTCTTTCACTCTTGCTCGCACCTTATTTTTTTTTTTAATAAAGGGATAATCTGGTTTGTAAAAAGAGCTTTGGTCCATCAGCCAGGTCATGTTGGCTGTGGTCATGACTCTAGTATCGAACTTAAGCACATCTCTTCTCCTTTGAGGTGTTCATTGAGTCCATCTACACAAAGAGAGACCTCAGAGACTTGCTGTCAAGTTTCTCTTGTTTCTACTTAGATTCAGTTCAGTTCAGTTGCTCAGTCGTATCCAACTCTTTGCGACCCCATGAATCGCAGCACGCCTGGCCTCCCTGTCCATCACCAACTCCCGGAGTTCACTCAGACTCACGGCCATTGAGTCAGTGATGCCATCCAGCCATCTCATCCTCTGTCGTCCCCTTCTCCTCCTGCCCCCAATCCCTCCCATACTTATATTGGTCCCATTGAAATATGACCACCACTTGGTTGGATATTGATGTGAGGCCTGAACAGCCAGCAGTCATGTGATCATTCTAGCTGAAGCAACTTTCTGAAAGCAATCAGTTTGTCAAATAGGAGTGAATGTCTTCTGCCTGCCTCATATTAATATTTCTATTCATGATATCTCTGAGCACATCAGAGGTGGGAGTTGATAATCAATGTGATTAGCTGAATGCAGCCCTTTTCTGACTTACTGCTGCCCTCTTCTGATGGTGCTCTATCAGAATGTAGATCTTTCCTGTGCATCATAATCAAAAGGCCCCTGCAAATTTCACCACCTTCTTTATGAAGTGTGTTTCCTCTGTCATCCAGTTTCCCCAGATCAGAGATTTCAAATGTGTTCATCTCCCTTGCCAACCTCAGTCATTTGGTGAAAGATGTCAAGAGTCTGTTCAGACACGTTGTGTGAACGGTTTGGCCACTATAGACTTAGAATTGTCAGTTTGGCCAATCTGTTAGGAATTGGCCATCCCAGGCCTGGCATGAGATTTTCAAGTCATCTCCTGCTGTCTTCCAATTGACTCACTGGGGATTATAGAGCAGATGTTGCTCTGTGATCATTAGGCCTCTCAAAGCCCTGGAGGCACCCTTTGTGCAACACCAGCAGGACCAATTGAGGAAACATGACCCAAACATCATAGAGCAGCTTGCTGTTCACTTTGCAGCTTCTTATGATCCAAGACAAAAAATGTTACTATAGCAGTACTTGCTATGAAATGGCGAAGTATGATTAGTGATGGTGTTAGAACCAGAAAGAAATTGGAGAAACCAGGACAGCCAACATGTTACCTTATCTCTCATTTGTTCTATGCATACTACATGCCAAGTGTTTTTAAAGGCACTTCACTTCCTATCTAATCCTTAGTGTGATGGAGGTATTGAAGGTTTAAGTAGTTTTCCAAAATTCACATGAGATGTAATGAAGTACCTCCCTGAAGCCTGGGTGGAAACTGATGAGAGTTATGAAGAGATGGCCATGAACTCATCAATTTAAACCCTTGAAGATCTGGAAGTCCGCATGTGTAGATTCCTTCCAACAGTAGAAGATAATCAATAAAGATGAGGCACAGTAGTGAGGCAGATGGATAGGTAGATGATTCACCTTGATTTGTGATAAAGCTGTTTAGAGATCTCAATGTAGGTCCATCGCCAGGCAGACCAGAACATCTTTTTCTTTAAGCCAGCAGATTGCAAGGGGAAAGAGGGAGCTGAGCTAAATATGCCCAGTTCTTCCTTCCTCTAAACTCATAAAATAGACTGGTCACAGCTTCACAGGGATGAGTGAGTGAGCTGGCTGTAAGAGGGCATGTTATAGTACAGGCAGCCCTCCTCATGGAATCATGAAGGTGCCCAAAGAAATTTGTCCTGAGAAACACAGGAGTGCACTGTTGAATGACTGGGATCAGTCCCAGGGAAGCCTAGTTCTCCAGACCAGAGCCAAGAAGTATAGTCCCTGGTTTGGGAATCTTCTAGAGTGGCCCATCAGGTGGATTAAGCAAGAAGTCTTACCAATAACTCCTAATTCATGACTGTGAGTAGTAGCTGAAGATTACACCTTTCAGTGAGCATCTTGGCCAGCTCCGCAAGTGTCCCTCCTCATCATAGATAGCAACATCCTCGAGATGCCTTAGAAATGCCCTAGGCCCCTCCTCCAGGGCTGAGTCAGGGCCAGCAAGCATCCCAACTCCTGCTCTTGTGGATGTAAACTGCACATCCAAACAGTCCTTGGAAAGAGCACTAGCTTTCACTTGAGGGCAGGAAGGCTGCTGTGCCCAGACCTGTTGGCTTTCCCTCAGAGTCTACCGTGTAGCCATGGCAGCAGGGCTTGGGGAGAGGTGGTCATGGAACTGGGGATGAGAATGACAGAGGTCTTAACTCACTTCTTCCAGAAATAGACCCTAAGTTAAGACTTGAGTTCAGGTGAGTTATTTCAGAGGTGCTTCCAGGAAGCACCTTGATAGGTGGAAGGGGGAAGCAAAGACTGTAGGCCAATATATACACAGTACATGATTTAGTAAGTTTCCAATGTGGGCACCTAGGGTCTAGTCACAGAGTTGGGCAGAACATTCCTTAGACTTGAAGAAAGTGGAGCATTTATTCATGGACACATATCTGTTAAGGGACTACTACTGGAAATGTCAGCTCACTTATTGTTGCTCAGTCACTAAGTTGTGTCCAACTCTTAGTGACCCCATGAACTGCAGCACGCCAGGCTTCCCTGTCCTTCTGTATTTCCCAGAGTTTGCTCAAACTCATGTCCATAGAGTCAGCTCCCTGGAACTTCCTAACTCCCTAGCCTCCCTCATGCCCAGGATGACAAGTTCCTCTGGCCTCTGGCAGGCAGAATTGCAGATTCTCCCAGTAAAAAGCCCTCCATGTGTCTAGGAACTGGAAGCGCCAAGGGAACATGGGTGGGCTGCAAAGAGTGTGGCACCTGCTATGATGCCTGAAAGCATTTTTTAAAGAAGATGGACTATTTTTTTAAGAAGATGAACTAAGTAAGCCCTTACTTGGAGCAGTTTGCCCTTTCTTCCCCAAGGGGTTTGCCCCCACACTCTCTCCAGCTGAGCATGAGTTCCGTTGGGTTTTTTTTTTTTTGGTCCAAATAAGAAAAATAATTTTTTCCTTCTTTCCTTTGTTTTTCTGTTTGTAAGGCAAGAAAGGTCCAAGAGAAGCACAGAAACAGTAGCAAGGTCTTGACTTGACAAAAGCTTTGGAAACCATTAGTGAGTTTCGAAGCTGTCAGCGTGCTGTCAGGCAGATAGGTTTTCAAAAAAAAGGGCAGAGGTAAGTTAGAAATTGTATTCTGAACCATGGATGCTCTCCAGCCCTGCTTCTAGGGAACTGAGAATGAAGGCAGGTTGAGGGGTGAGGCTGTATTCACTGGGAATGGGAAAAGGAAGAGGCATAGGCCAGGAAATCAGCCTAGATTGCAGTGTGGTTTAACTGCAAAATCATGGTAGGAGAAGGAGTCAAGGAAATGAGGTGGGGCTGAAAGGACTGGAAGGGTATTTGTGTGAAAGACAGTAGCTGCTCAGAGGGCAGAAAGTGGGGCGAACCCTCGGGTTCAAGTCCCCTTTGCCTGGGTCTGAGTAGTTTCTTGGTCATCAGCTGCTTGCTGCTTAGGGGAAGCAATCGGAGGTGCCAGTGGACAGGTCTTTCCTGAGGAGCCCTAAGATTAGGGTCACGGAGAGAACTGATGATTGACTTGTAATCAGTGAATGAAGTTTGTCAAAGGCATATGTAAATTTTCCAAGGCTTTTTGTATTTTCTTTATTTTTAAGACCCGGAACAGGAGGAATTATCTCAGTGGGCGCCTTGCACTCATTAATGAGGCATTAGCTCACCTGGTTCAAGCACAGTGCAAATCATGCTAACAGGAGGGCAGGGAGAGCCTTCCCTCAGGGGTTGGTGTGGATTGAATCCTGGGGTGGAGGCATGTTGTTTCCATTAAGTGCTTTATTCCTGTTTTATCTCTCCACCAAAACCCCCAAACAAGCTGTTGATTTCTTTCAGTCATTAAGGATAGACAAAACGGTCAAGTCAGATTATTTTTTTTAAGGATGATTTAAAATGCTAGTTGCACAATGTGATGGTTGTTTTCTTGTTGTTTGTTTTCTTTTTCTTTCCTGCCCTGTTTATGGCTGTAATTTGGAATAATTCAATTCATCATATTTTCACAGGTCTAACAGTACCCCAAGTATTTTTGGGGTTTCTAAATGGTAGAAGCTTTTCCTGCCCAGGTGCACAAGAAGGAAATCAGAACAAGGACCTGTCCCTAAAAGGGAATGATGTTTTTTTTGGTTACTTTAACAATGTTTGCTCTTTATTGCTTTAGAATCATAACCTGGGTTGGAATGAGTTGTCTTTGCCAGGGGCTTCCTTTCTCTTCATACCAGAATAATAGAGGAGTGAAAAGCACATTCTGAGGGAACGTCAGGGCCAAACGTAGGGCTCACCCAAACAGTCTGGACTGTCTCTTCCAGGGACTTGTACAAGCCTATGTGAAGAGTTCATCTTCCCTAGATGCGATGTGACAACTAGCCCCACACTCCCCCAACCCCCACTGCCATTTTAAATAGGGACTTCAGTGGAAGGCCGGATGGAGTCTGGGTGTGAGACTTCAAATCTGACACCTTTCTAGTGGCATAAACCCATGAGATGTAACCATAGCTGCATAACAGCATCATCTGGAATCCTGTTAAGGCAGATTCCTGGGCAGTATTGCCAAGATTTTGAGACAGTGCATGTTGGGTGGGGTCTGGGTGTCTGTTTTCTTTAATCTGTTCCTTTTGGTCAGTTTGTGTCAATCCCTTACTCTAAATCGATTAAATAATAGTATGTTGATAGAAGAGTCTTCTAACTCTAATTCAATGACATGTTGCTTCCTTTCCTTTGTATGGGCAGCGGGCTTGTTGATTAATATGCCTACAGAGTCCAAGTCTCCCAAGTCAGTGTTCTGTTCTCAAATCTGCCTCTGATTTGAAGGATGACCTTTAACATCATGGTGCTTGAGTCTCTCCCTGTCTTCTATGTGGACCTAACCACTCCTGTTTAGCATGCTGGATATAAAAGGAAAAGGACTGTGAAAAGTTCAAAATGTAAACTGCAATGGAAATATGATAGTGTCAATAAAGCACATATACTCAGCAGAGGAAGGGAAAGACAGCTCTAGGATGAAACTATCCTTTTATCAGTCTTGCATTAATCAGTCTCTGTTATCATTTTAAATAGAGTGATTTCAAAGGAGTTACAGATTTCAGGACTGAATTTGCCTGGCTTCAGTTCAGTTCAGTCACCTAGTCATGTCTGACTCTTTGCGCCCCCATGGACTGCAGCACACCAGGCTTCCCTGTCCATCACCAACTCCCAGAGCTTGCTCAAACTCATGTCCATCGAGTCGGTCATGCCATCCAACCATCTCATCCTCTGTCGTCCCCTTCTCCTCCTACCTTCAATCATTCCCAGCATCAGGGTCTTTTCAAATGAATCAGTGGACCAAAGTATTGGAGTTTCAGCTTCAGCATCAGTCCTTCCAATGAATATTCAGGACTGATTTCCTTTAGGATTGACCAGTTTGATCTCCTTGTAGTCCAAGGGACTCTCAAGAGCCTTCTCCAACACCACAGTTCAAAAGCATCAATTCTTTGGCGCTCAGCTTACTTTATAGTCCATCTGTCACATCCATACATGACTACTGGTAAAACCATAGCTTTGACTAGGCAGACCTTTGTCAGCAAAATAATGTCTCTGCTTTTTAATATGCTGTCTAGGTTGGCCATAGCTTTTCTTCCAAGGAGCAAGCATCTTTTAATTTCATGGCTGCAGTCACAATCTGCAGTGGTTTTGGAGCCCAAGAAAATTAAGTCTGTCACTGTTTCCATTGTTTCTCCATCTATTTGCCATGAAGCGATGGGATCAGATGCCATGATCTTAGTTTTCTGAATGTTGAGTTTTAAGGCAACTTTTTCACTCTCCTCTTTCACTTTCATCAAGAGGCTCTTTAGTTCTTCTTTGCTTTCTGCCATAAGGGTGGTGTCATCTGTGTATCTGAGTTTATTGATATTTCTGCCTGCAATCTTGATTCCAGCTTGTGCTTCATCCAGCCCAGCATTTTGCATAATGTACTCTGCACATAAGTTAAATAAGCGGAGTGACAATATACAGCCTTGATGTACTCCTTTCCCTATTTGGAACCAGTCTGTTGTCCCATGTCCAGTTCTAGCAGTTGCTTCTTGACCTGCATATAGATTTCTCAGGAGGCAGGTCAGATGGTCTGGTATTCCCATCTCTTTCAGAATTTTCCACGGTTTGTTGTGATCCACACAGTCAAAGGCTTTGGTGTAATCAATAAAGCAGAAGTAGATGTTTTTCTGGAATTCTGTTGCTTTTTCTGTGATCCAACGGATGTTGGCGATTTGATCTCTGGTTCCTCTGTCTTTTCTAAATCCAGCTTGAACATCTGGAAATTCATGGTTCATGTACTTTTGAAGCCTGACTTGGAGAATTTTGAGCATTACTTTGCTGGCTTGTGAGATGAGTGCAATCGTGCGGTAGTTTGAACATTCTTTGGCATTGCCCTTTTTTGGGATTGGAATGAAAATTGACCTTTTCCAGTCCTGTGGCCACTGCTGAGTTTTCCAGATTTGCTGGCCTATTGAGTGCAGCACTTTAACAGCATCATCTTTTAGGATTTGATATAGCTCATCTGGAATTCCATCACCTCCACTAGCTTTGTTTGTAATGATGCTTCCTGAAGCCCACTTGACTTCGCATTCCAGGATGTCTGGCTCTAGGTGAGTGATCACACCATCATGGTTATCCAGGTCATGAAGATCTTATTTATATAGTTCTTCTGTGTATTCTTGCCACCTCTTCTTAATATCTTCTGCTTCTGTTAGGTCCATACTGTCCTTTATTGTGCCCATCTTTGCATGAAATGTTCCATTGGTGTCTCTAATTTTCTTGAAAAGATCGCTAGTCTTTCCCATTCTATTGTTTTCCTCTATTTCTTTGCACTGATCACTGAGGAAGGCTTTCTTTTCTCTCCTTGATGTTCTTTGGAACTGTGCATTCAAATGGATATATCTTTCCTTTTCTCCTTTGCCTATTGCATCTCTTTTCTCAGCTATTTGTAAGGCCTCCTCAGACAACCATTTTGCCTTTTTGTTTTTCTTTTCTTGGGGATGGTCTTGATCAGTGCCTTGATCACTTGATCACTGCCTCCTGCCTCCCACCTGGGTTACTATTTTTTTATGTGGACTCCAAACATTGTTTTAAAATTTTGTCCTGTCACTTTGGGGATATACATGAAGATCAATCTCTAGGCGAGGAAGGAGCTGTTTTCTCAGGGACCTGGGAGGTTCCTTTTTTTCTTCCTTTTCCCAGGAAGGGGAGGAGCTGTGAGGATCTGTGTTGGGCACATATGTATCCATTCAAGTTGTGGAATGGCTCCTGGGTACCTTGCAGGGACAGGAGTCTTTTTCTGGTTGTTTCTTATTCAGACTGTTTTAGGGCCTGTGGATGTGAGGAATATGGAGCCCCTGCTTTGACCAGTTCATGGTAATGATTGGGAAGTTTAGGATAGAGGTAAATTATTAACTGACTGAGATACCAGATAAAATATTTACCATGGAGATTCAGAGCAATGTGAGGTCCCAGCGTGTTAGAAAAATGAGCAAATACTTCATAGGGGGAAATATGATTTTAGATGGCCTTTGAAAAACATGCAGGATTCAACCAGACAAAGACATTCCCACTAAAGGAAAGAGATAAAACAATGACCTGATGGTAGCACAGGCAAGATATGTTTAAAATTATTGTGAAAAACTCACTGAAAGATTTTTCAGATTGTCCTGGAAAGAGAGTAATTTACCCTTTCTTGGCAAAAGTGGGGTTCTTTTTTTTTTAAATCAATTCATTTATTTTTGGCTGCCTCGGGTTTTATTTGTGGCACATGGGCTTTTCATTGCAGTGGCCGAGTTTCTCTCTAGTTGTGGCATGAGCTTAGTTGCCCCACAGCATGTGGGATCTTAGTCCCATGACCAAGGATCGAACCTGAGTCCCCTGTGGTGGAAGGCAGATTCTTAACCAGTCGACCCCCATGGAAGTCCCTAAGGATTCTTTTTACTGTTTAATCTGTCAGGGATTTTATAGACACCCTGACATTGCAACCCTCCTCTTATATATAACAGGCCTAGGATGCCAGTGCTTGTTAGCTATGGGAACACAGGACCAAATAGCTGCATCCCTTTAGGCCTGGAGGCCAACTGTGGGATCCTGCTTAGGATCCAGCACTGGAATATGTTACTGAAAGAGGCCAAGAGGCTTAGGAAAGACAAGCAACCTGCCTCTTTTATGGGTCAATGAAGAAACCTGGGCTTTGGAATCAAATTGACCCGAATTTCAATCCCTGTCCTGCTACTTCCTTGCCAGCATTATCCTAGGCAATCAATAAATGTAACTGGCACAGTGTCCCTGTTGCAGCTGGTACATTGTAAATGGTCAGTAAATAAACTGCCTGAGTCCCGCGTGCAGAGGCCAAGTTTTAAAGAAGGATGGTAGATGCTCATCTGCATTTCCATAAGGTCCCTACTTCTGTTTTATAACCTATTATGTCTCCTTCACATCTTAGCTATTCACTTGGCTTTAGACGTGGTTAAGTTTGCTCTGTGAAGTGTTCGCCATTTGGCAGAAAGAAAGACCATTCCTATAGAATTGGCAATGGCTTCCTCATTTGAGGATTCTTTCAGCTAATTCTCCCATCTTGCTTTGCTCTGATACTCTACCTCTACTTGAACTTTTTAATCTTGCTGGCTTTGTCCTGTCTGCCTTCGATTGTGACCCCAATCCCACTGAGGTAGCAATGTCACCGCTAGACTTCACTTCCTTAATGTCTTCTCACGTGGACTCCAGTCTTTGTCTGGGGCATGTATTGCCAGCCAGTCTTATGGATTTCTGTGGGTGGTCAAAGGTCACCAACCTTTTCATGACTGATAGCCTTGGGCACAAGCATGGGACCAGCCTGAGTGCTTGAACTGGCCTCCTCAACCCTGGCCTTCCCTAACAGATGATGCCCCTTAGGCAATGGATGGAGGACCTGGGAGTCATAGCTCAGTCTTGGTGCTACATCCTCTGGAAAAGCTGGTGCTCCAGAGTGGCTCCCTTGGGCCAACCTGACACTGTTGGCCTGCCCTGAACTGTCCATGGGGCTTCTGAGCAGCTTCTAGACTCCATGATAAGTTGGGAAGTTGGTGGTATAAGAGCTATAAATATAATGCCTTAGCTTTATTTAACCTAATGTTTACCCAGATTGTGAGATCATGGTACACTGTGCTCGGGTACACCCCGAGTCATGTACAAACCCACAAAACACCTATGAACATACCTAGAAAATATTGATAGTTTCTTTACACTTCAGGAAAATGTCCTACTTTAGTCTTCATAAACATACTATAAGATCGATTTATTATGTTCATTTTATTGATGCAGAAAATGGAGTATTAGAGATCCAAAGACTTATCCGGTGTCACCTAGTGAGCCAGTTGTAGAGCTGCTCACACCCATTGCTCCCATTGCACACACAGCCCTGCTGTTGGCTCTTGGGATAGAAACATCATGTGAGCACAACACTGAGAAACCATCCCCTTGCAGAGGTTGCCCATGTCCATCACAAGCCCATGTTCATGCCCTGCATTGTAGACATTGGATTGGCTCTACTTGTAGACTGAGTTGAACAGGAACCATAAAACAAGGTTGGGAAGCATGTCGCTCAGTGTTAACCCCAGGGGCTTTCCGTGGGGCCTACTGTCATCTTCACCTCTCCTCAGCCTTGGAGGAATTCTGAAATGGGAGGAGCACTGATCACAGCATAATTACCACCTGCTCTACTTGAGGACGTTGCCAGCATCTTCCACACCCACTCCTGAGCCTCAAGTTCCTGGTGGGAGGGATAGTAGAGGCTTTTGCAGTGCCGCTTGTTCTCTTCATGGCCCAGGGACCAGGGAAACAGCACAACTACAACAGCAGAATCCTTCTTGCTAGAGGATGTGATCGTCCTGAGTCACAAAGAAAACCAGATAGAGACAACTAGAAACTCAGTGATGAACCCCAATCCCCATCAAACACTTGCCCACTTTTTTGGGGGGATAAAATTCCTAAATGGTATTTAACATGGCTGAGCAGACAGGGGTTCAGGTGTTGGTACTCTCTATGTTTCTTAGAGCCTGTTTCATCATCCATAAGCAGGGCATAATTAATAACAATACTGTTCCCGTTTACCAGGGTGGTTTTCAGGATTAAATGAGATAATTGATGTGCTTTGTTATTTATGTTTCTGAGGAACACTCAAAAGCAGGATCTGAAATAAAGAAATGGCTTCAGCCGAAGGCAGACGTTATGAATAGTTTGTTATTAATCCCACACTTCAAGATCAAGATCAGGATGACTGTGACTCACAAGCAAATGCAGAAAAATACTCACACCTGCTCACTCTCGGGCTGAGTGTCATTACCCTGCAGAGAGGATTCACTCCACAGCACAAGACAACTTTGGTCAGGGTGACTTGAAATAGTGGTCATGTCCCAGCTCTTTAAACTGTCTAAATGTACTAGTATTAAAAAATAAATGTGTTTGCAGCACTGAATGTTAAAACTACCGTCTCCTCCTCCTGCCCCTGCCTCTCTTCACAGATGGGAAAGCAAAGGACCTAAAGGAGAGACTGTACCTGGCTGCAAAGTGACACAAATCATAAGAATGAGATTCTAACACTGATCTTTTATCTTCTGTGACGTCGGTGTTCTGATTTGTCATGCTTATTAGATAAAATTTGAAAAGTAGCGAAAATGATAAAGAAGGAAGAGACCGCCTGTGCAGATAACTCCACTCTGACCATTTTGGTGTATTTCCTTCCTGTCTTCTCTCAGCGCATTTTCTTCCATTTACCTAGAGACACGGTAAAACCCAGGGCTTCTAAGCTCACACTCAATGCTGTCACTGGCATAGCAGGCCACCTTTCTAATCACTATCGTTATTTGATATATGATCAATAAAAGTTACATTTTTAATCCTCAAAGCTAAGGAAAGCTGCCCATGACCCCCCAGATGTATGTGGCTCATTTAGAAAACAGGTGTAATAATGACATCAGATCCTCAGGATGGCCCACAATAGGAAGCCAAGATTTGTTTTGTTTTTTAATTTATTTGACTATACTGGGATCTTTGTTCATGTGCAGGATCTAGTTCCCTGACCAAGGATCGAACATCGGCCCCCCTGGGTTGGGAGCATAAAGCTTTGACCACTGGACCACGAGGGAAGTTCCCAGGAAGCCACCTCGGTGCTAGACTTTCAGGGGACTCCCCTGAGCCCCTCACTACCACCCCCACCCTACCCAGAGTGCCCTCCCTGGTGTGGCCCTTGTCAGAACCAGGTGCATGCAGCCTGTGTTCACCCAAGCTGGAATCAGGGCCGAAAATGAAGAGGTCGCATGAGATGCTTCCCACAGTCCTGTTCCCTTTAGGAATGCAATGCCTGAGCCACGGAGCACTTTGACTCAGCTTCTGTGCTCTGTGCCAAGGCTGAATGACTAGAACTCCAGCTGCAGCCTGCACTTTAAAGCTCTGTTCTCGTCCCAACCCACAATCTTGTTATCCAGGCTGTCAGAGGAGGGGAAGGAGGAGCTGGGGGAGATGTGACTCAGGGGGCCTGAGACAGGTCAGAATGCCCTTCCAGTTGATCTGCTTTCATGAAAGTGATGTGGAACCATCCTGTGCCCTGAGAGAGTGTAGGAGAATCCACACCCCCCCATCACTCCTCTCATGCCCCCTTAGTTCAGCTGAGAAGCTCCCCCGAGGCTTTTCCTAACAGCAGCATCCGAATCCTGTACACCTGGCCGTCTGCCCACAATTCCTTGGGGAGACAGGAGCTCACTCCTGTCCTGGCAGACTTGAATAATAGGAAGATGCAGATCAGAGCTGGGCAGCGTCTTTGTTACACAGCACCTTACTGAAGTAGCCAGCTATTTTTAGAAGAGAGGGAAAGGTAGCAGCTTGGCCTTTAGGGATGGACAGGAATAACAATCTGGCGAACCTGAACATTCAAGTTTTTGTAGCTGGGCTGCAAACGAACCTTTCTTCCCTGCCTCCTTGCAATGCCATCAGTGACATCACACGTCCCTGGGCAGGCCACACATGAATGCTTCAAACAGGAGATGGGAACAGAGGGCCAAGGGAGTCTGCTCCACTGAGTACCTGGGTGATAGAACTGACAAACAAAATAAGGTGCCCCAGTCACTGAGAAGATTGAAACCTCGGGTCTCTGCTCTGGTGTCACCCTCACTGAGGTCTCCCTGTAACTTATCACAAGCAGGCCCTGACACCGACACTCCCTTTTAGCCTGTGTTATTGTTCTTCCCTGCACACATCACTACCTGACATTATGCCCTGTTTATTCCTTTGTTTATTCCTTTATTATGCTCTGTTTATTCCTTTTTCCATCATTTGTCTTATTCGGTAGAATGCAAGGTCCAAGAGAACTTGGAGTTGGGTTTTCTCACTGCTGTGTCCCCAGGGCCTCGAACAGGGCCTGGCCAATGGCAGAATGCAAGGAAATAGATATGAAATAAACCAGTGTATTCTTGGAATGTATGAACCTAGTATGAACCAGGCAAGGAGCAGACCAATTCCCACAAAGACAACAACAACAGCAGTTGATGTCTTGAAGGCTGTGATGAACTCCCTGAATGTTCTCAGCAGTTCTGCATTCTCCATGATGTCCTTAACCCCATTTTGCAGTGAAGGAAAACTAGACTTTAGGGGTTAACAGGTGACTTGCTCCTGTGACCCTGAGGTCACCATGCTAATAAATGGCAGAACCAGGATTTGATCTCCAGCCTGGGGGCCGTCTTTTCAGATATACCAGACTGATCATTTACTTGATAATCTTTTGAATTGAGTTAGTTGGAGCTTCTTTCCATGATTCTTACCCAGCTTGATCAAGCAGTTGCTTCACGAAAATGACTGCATGAGGTGGATGTGTCATTTGCATGTACTAAACCTATGAGATCCTTGAATTTGTAATCATAAACCCAAAGTAGCAGAGCATTCTTTGTCACAGTGATGGCTCAGTAGTGAAGCCATACCATACAGGTAGTTGGAGTTCCTTTCCTTGACAATTTGGAAGTAAAGATGAACTGCCATTCTGACATGTCCCATTTGTTGAGTTTCACTTGCTGAAGACATATGGCTACGAAAAAACTATTTACTGACAAAGTATTTTACAAAGCCAGAGCATGTTAGGGCCTCTTAGTTACTTTTTTCATCAGCTTTTTAAAATGAAATTGCAATTTTCTTGTACCCTCCCTCCCAAAAGAAAATGCAACAAAAATGTCAGACCAAAACACCACATCAAGGACCAGAAGCCTACTGGGCTCACCAAGGCTAGGGTATGTTTCTTTGTGTACTCCACAGTCCTCAAGGCCCCTGCAGAGGCTCATTTCCTTCTGGGGGCTCCCAGGTACCATCAAGGCACTGACTCAGAGTGTGCCTAGAGTGTCATTTTCCTCCTGATCATGGCTTATCCACATCATAGCAACTGGTGTATTCCATTGTCACATCATTATCTTGTGTCTGAAAACTCAGGTCTCTGTCATATTTGTATTATAATCAGCCAATTAAAGAGTCCTATTAATTCCTCTTTAAGGAGGCCTCCATATGAGTGAGTGAGAGACTCTGTGTTTCTGTGGAAGATTCAAGAGATCCCCTCTTGTTTCCAAGGCAAGCTTCAGCACCATTGACTCTGTGGATTCTGTGTTCAGTCACTACCCCTATCCTAAGAACCCCAGGGTTTATGGAAAATCTGGGCCACCCAACCCCATCTGGACCTATGTTCCTTTTTAATGTTCAAACTACTAACAGATTTCCTGAGCCATTCTAATTTCTTTCCTTCTAGGTGAGTCACACTTGTACTTAGGTCTATTAGGAATTCACTGAGATTTCAAAGTATTAATATTCTTCAATATTTCATATTGATTTGTAGCGAATGAGTAAATCCCTAATAGGAGTACAGACTCCTGGCACTTGGATTTCTAACACATTAGAGAACAATCTATTTTTCACCCAAGTTTCACTTTTCAATTTATGCCGTCAGCTCAAGTCATCAATTGTCAAGGGAGAAAAGTTGCCCGTGTGATTTGTTCTCTTGGGATACACATGTCTCTGCTCCCAACTAGCTCAGGAGTTTGCACCCTGGCTGTATATTAGAATCACCTGGAAGGGTTTCTTCACATTAAAAATATTCAGGCTCTACAGTGGGCCATGTAAATCAGAATTTCTGGGCTTAGAGCTGAAGGGATTTCTTATGTACCTAAGATCAAGAACCACTGAATCATATAGCTTATATTAAATGGCTCTGTTTTCCCACTGCCTGACACCGGGTAGAGAACCTTCCAGGTACTAGTCACATGTGTGTGGAGAGACCATAAAGAAAGCTGAACGCCAAAGAATTGATCCTTTTGAACTGTGGTGCTGGAGAAGACTCTTGAGAGTCCCTTGGACAGCAAGGAGATCAAACTAATCAATCCTCAAGGAAATCAACCTTGAATATTTATTGGAAGCACAGATGCTGGAAACTCCCAATAATTTGGCTGCCTGATGCAAAGAGCCGACTCATTCAAAAATACCCTGATGCTGGGAAAGATTTCCATTTTATGAAACTAAGCTACAAACCCTGTGAAAATAGGTACTTTAACTACTTGAGGAAAATTCTCAGCCTGACCTGCAAATGGCTCCTCTAAGGCTCCCAGGGGCTGGGTTCTAACCCTTGAAACAGCCTCACCAGTAGAAATGGCTTCTCTAGACTAGGTTGATTGCTTTTCAGCTGAAAGAGTCGACTTTTATAGGTCCCTACTCATTTTGCCATTTAAATTTTTTATAGACTTGTCAGTTTTCTTGTCTTCTGTTCTACAATAATATTTTCCAGCAGTATATCAAATTTGACTGTTGGCATATTCAGTAATGGAATCTGGAGAGCCAGTTTTATTGATGTCCTAGAAGCTTATATGCAAGGGATAGTCATCTGTGCTTGGTAACTAGTATTTTTAATCCTTTGTTTTTAATTGTTAAGCTGCTTTTAAACTGGTTGGGAATGGCAAGTCTTCCACTGGTTTCTAGATCTTTTTTTCTCTTTTTTCTTTTCACCATTCCTAGAAACCATACTGGATCTCAGTTTCTCTGAGATTAAACTTCCTTTAAACCCTTTTCTTAGTATAACAGATCATGAAATGTTGACTCTGTCTAACCCAGATCTCTGGACTCGAGTATTTCTCATCAAAAACTACTCCCCGCCCCCTGTAAGACTCAACATTTTTTGTCCATTGATTTATTTGATATGAAAGTCAGTGTGATTTTTGAAACCATGAATTTTTAATCAAAGGTGGTGATGGGTCCCTCAGAGACAACTATCAAAGATTTTATGGTTTTACTCAAGCTTTTAGGTTATGCTGCATGCAATTTGTGTTTTGCTTTAAATACAGAGGCCATTATCAAATACATGCAGAATTCCTTAATAGATTTCAAAAAGATTTCCTTGTATAAATGTATTTATAGTATTTAAATATTTCTACCAAGCTATTTCTTAGGCAGGGTTTTCATCTCCTTGATTTCCTAGTCTTCCCCTTCCTGCTTGTTTTTGAACTGACAGAAAGATGAGAAAGAATCAGAGCTCTCACTTAATTTTTTTCCATTTTCTTAAAAACTTGTAAATGGTTAATAAGCTATATGTTCATCCACCTCATTAGAACTTACTCAAATGCATTCCTTTTCATGGCTAAGTAATACTCCATTGTGTATATGTACCACAACTTCCTTATCCATTCATCTACTGATGGACATCTAGGTTGCCTCATTGTCCTAGCTATTAAAACAGTGCTGCAGTGAACACTGAGGTATATGTGTCTTTTTCAATCCTGGTTTCCTCAGGGTTTATGCCCAGTAGTGGGATTGCTGTGTTGTACAGTAGTTTTATTCCTAGTTTTTTGTTTGTTTTTTTTTTAAGGAGTCTCCATACTGTTCTCCCCAGTGGTTGCCTCTGGCCAATTCATACTGATGTATGGGAAAAGCCATCATAATATTGTAAAGTAATTATCCTCCAATTAAAATAAATATAAAAATTAAAAAAAAGAGAAAAAGATGTAAATGGATAGAAGGTTGAAATGATTAGTTACAATGATATTGTGAGAGTATCTGTGGAAAGGAAAAGTTGCCAGAGTGATGGAATTCTGTTAGAAAAGGAGGTATGGTCTCCTGGGAGAACAAGGAGGGACCAGCCAAACCTGAGATGGGGTTCCTCACAATAAAGGAAAACGCTGCATTGGCTTTCCAGCAGATTGGCCACCTTAAGAACATTTGTGTGTATAATACACAACAGGTACCCCATTTACCCCTTGGTAAAGCTATCAAAATAATGACTGTCTAGTGCCCTGCTCTAGCAGCCCGACAGAAATAGCTAACATCCTTATATCTGCAGCTTGGCAGGCTGAGATAGTTGGATGGTGTCCAGACATCAGGGAAAGTACTGAACTGGCCCAAAAGTTTGTTCGGTTTTTTATGTACCACCTTGCCAAAAAACCCAAATGAACTTTTGGGCCAACTCCCTAGATTTTAGAGTCTGTAGTACAATGAACACTTGGAACCAAGCTCAAACCTCCATTAGTGTTGGTTTCTGATATTTTATTGCTTTTTTCATTGAATGTTAAGAGACTCAGGGTTATCTTTACAAATCTTAAACTATTCACTTTCTCCCAAGAATTGTAAAGAACCTAAAGTGTTTTATCTTTGATCTCTCAATTACCATGTACTAAATTACTGTCTAGTTGTATTTAGAACCACCTTGTTTTCACACTCCCTCCATTAGCTATTATTTTCCTTTATTATTTTGTTAGTGTTGATTTAGATTCATTAGCAACTTTTTTGCTTGCCATTTCATTCCTACATTCTACTGCTTTCATTTAGATTCAGTTGCCTTGTTTTCAAACTATAGAATATCCTTGTACTAAAGCAAAACACTCAGTTTTTCTCTGAAGATGTTGAAATTTTTGTTTCATTCTTTTCATCATAGGTTAGCTGGGTAGAGGTGTCTTTGTCCCCACTGCCAAGTATAGCACTTTCAGAACACTTCTCTATTTATTGCTGTGGAAAAGTGTTGTCAATCCAATTGTCTTTCTTTTGTAGGTAATCTTTTGTTTTTCTTTAGTCTCTTCAAATATTTTTTATTTCACTAAGCGTATGTAGGGTAAGATTTGTTTTTATTTAGCCTTCCTGTAACTAAGTGTGTTATTTAAACTTGAGGATTCATGTCTTTTTCTGCAGTTCTTGGATATGATTGTCATACATCTTAAAATATTTCCTCTCCCTCGTCTTACTTTGGTTGGTATTCCTCATTTCACTTTTCATGTCTGTTAACCTTGTCTTCATCAGTTTCATCTGTTTCTCTCTGTGTGTACTGCAGTCTGGATTTCTTTTCTCAGAAAGCTTACTGTTCACCAGTTTTTCAGATCTGTGTGGATCTGCAAGGGATTCACAATTTCATTTTCATGATTCCTGACACCATCAAACTAATAGGAAATTCATCCAGAGTAAGAAATTCAGCCAGGAGGTCACTCTCCCTGCTTGTGGTGTGTGTTTTAAGAGGACAGACACTGACCATTGATTTTTTTTCCCCAATAAATGTTTCAAGATTTCATATTTATTCAATTTCACAATAAATGTCTTGTGAAAGTCATTGAATGAATCAATGAACCCATTCCCCTATGGAAATGCAAAAATCCCAGCCAATGACCTCTTAGAGCTTACACTTTAAGAGAGAAGTCATCAATCACATCGCCCTGTCATTAGTTTACATGTTCAAGATATGGTTGGAGCCAGAGGAAGGAATGGCAGCCCGGGAAATATTTCGGAGGCAGCTACGCTCATATTGGGTTTTGCAGGCTCTTTAAGAGTTTGCCATGGGCACAAGGCACAGAAAGGAGAGAGGAATTACTGTGTAGTCAAAGGCTCAGAGATTACCAGGCCCCTAGGACTCTTGGAGATGGGCATATTGATGTCTTCTGATGAGGGAAAAGCCTTGGGCATAAAGGGAATATGTCCCCGCTGCCCTGGCCCCTTCTGCAGGCAGCTCTGCCTCCAGCATGCCGAGCTTGCCACTCTCCCACGCAGCTTTCCTGGTGACATACAACAAGGGGACGAGCAGAATAGCCAGCAGGCTTCAAGCCTGTGGTGGAATGAGCAGGCCCCACTAAGATTCCAGCCAACAGTTCCACCTTCTGTGTCATGATTTAATCAACTATATCAGTCCAGATGCTGAATTCTGAAACTTGGGAGGAAAGAGAAATTACCAACTTCACCAGTAAAATGAGAAGCAAATCTGGCCTGCCTTTACACACAGTCACCCTGTTTATGTGCCAGACGATGCACTGGGAGTTCGGCAGTGCACAAGCCAAAGTGAAGAGACACGCCATCAACATGTAACCCGATATAGAGCTACTATCATATAGTCATAAATGTGCTGGGGAAAAGACATAGAGTGAACGGGGAGAGAGGAAGCTGGGTGAGAGTTTCTTTAGTTTTTTTTTTTTTTTTTTTTTTTTTTTAAGTCAGGTAAGACAGACCTGAATAATGAGCAATGAGTGGGCAAGCAAAGTGTTGAAGAGTGTTCCAGGCAGAGGGCAGAGGAGGTGCAAAGCCGTCAAGGCAGGAACTAGTGGATTAGGTCCAAAGGGCAGAAAAGAGCCTTGAAGCCGGGGGAGAGTCAGAGGAGATAAAGCCAACAAGGTGGGCATGAGCCATGTCACCTAGGGCCGGGCAAGGCATCCTGAGGGAGTTGCATTTTCTTGTAAACAACATGAGAAAAATGCTTTAAGCAGAGCAACAGCACTACCAGATTTTGGTTTCTAAGAGATTTCTCTGGAGAGTATATGAATAATTCAGTGGAAAAGGGCAAGTTTGGAGATAAATTAGGACCCTGCTGTAGGAGTAGAAGTGTGCGATGGTAGCTTGGCCTGAGATGGTGGGGTGTGGGTGGTGAGAGTAATTGAACTGGGGATCCATTTTTGGGGCAGAATCCACTGGACCTGGTGATGAGTTAGAATTCAAGGTGTGGGAAAGAGAGGAAACCCAGGTTTTATACTGAGTTACTAGATGGTGAAGATTGGGAAGAGGAAGAGAGGGGCAGGGATGAGTATCTAGGGTTCAAGTTTTTTTTTTTTTTTTTTTTGAAACATTTTAATTTTATTTTACTTTTAAACTTTACAATATTGTATTGGTTTTGCCAAATACCGAAATTAATCCACCACAGGTACACATGTGTTCCCCATCCTGAACCCTCCTCCCTCCTCCCTCCCCATACCATCCCTCTGGGTCCTCCCAGTGCACCAGCCCCAAGCATCCAGCATCCTGCATCGAACCTGGACTGGCGACTCATTTCATATATGATACTATACGTATTTCAATGCCATTCTCCCAAATAATCCCACCCTCTCCCTCTCCCACAGAGTCCAAAAAACTGTTCTATATATCAGTGTTTCTTTTGCTGTCTCGTATACAGGGTTATTGTTACCATCTTTCTAAATTCCATATATATGCGTTAGTATACTGTATTGGTGTTTTTCTTTCTGGCTTACTTCAGTCTGTATAACAGGCTCCGGTTTCATCCACCTCATTAGAACTGATTCAAATGTATTCTTTTTAATGGCTGAGTAATACTCCATCGTGTATATGTACCACAGCTTTCTTATCCATTCATCTGCTGATGGACATCTAGGTTGCTTCCATGTCCTGGCTATTATAAACAGTGCTGCAATGAACACTGGGGCACATGTGTCTCTTTCCCTTCTGGTTTCCTCAGTGTGTATGCCCAGCAGTGGGATTGCTGTTCATAAGGCAGTTCTATTTTCAGTTTTTTAAGGAATCTCCACACTGTTCTCCATAGTGGCTGTACTAGTTTGCATTCCCACCAACAGTGTAAGAGGGTTCCCTTTTCTCCACACCCTCTCCAGCATTTATTGCTTGTAGACTTTTGGATCGCAGCCATTCTGACTGGCGTGAAATGGTACCTCATAGTGGTTTTGATTTGCATTTCTCTGATAATGAGTGATGTTGAGCATCTTTTCATGTGTTTGTTAGCCATCTGTGTGTCTTCTTTGGAGAAATGTCTATTTAGTTCTTTGGCCCATTTTGTGATTGGGTCGTTTATTTTTCTGGAATTGAGCTGTAGGAGTTGCTTGTATATTTTTGAGATTAGTTGTTTGTCAGTTGCTTCATTTGCTATTATTTTCTCCCATTCTGAAAGCTGTCTTTTCACCTTGCTTATAGTTTCCTTTGTTGTGCAGAAGCTTTTAAGTTTAATTAGGTCCCATTTGTTTATTTTTGCTTTTATTTCCAGTATTCTGGGAGGTGGGTCATAGAGGATCCTGCTGTGATGTATGTCGGAGAGTGTTTTGCCTATGTTCTCCTCTAGTTTTATAGTTTCTGGTCTTACATTGAGATCTTTAATCCATTTTGAGTTTATTTTTGTGTATGGTGTTAGAAAGTGTTCTAGTTTCATTCTTTTACAAGTGGTTGACCAGTTTTCCCAGCACCACTTGTTAACGAGATTGTCTTTAATCCATTGTATATTCTTGGCTCCTTTGTCAAAGATAAGGTGTCCATATGTGCGTGGATTTATCTCTGGGCTTTCTATTTTGTTCCATTGATCTATATTTCTGTTTTTGTGCCAGTACCATACTGTCTTGATGACTGTGGCTTTGTAGTAGAGCCTGAAGTCAGATAGGTTGATTCCTCCAGTTCCATTCTTCTTTCTCAAGATCACTTTGGCTATTCGAGGTTTTTTGTATTTCCATACAAATTGTGAAATTATTTGTTATAGCTCTGTGAAAAATACTGTTGGTAGCTTGATAGGAATTGCATTGAATCTATAAATTGCTTTGGGTAGTATACTCATTTTCACTATATTGATTCTTCCAATCCATGAACATGGTATATTTCTCCATCTATTAGTGTCCTCTTTGATTTCTTTCACCAGTGTTTTATAGTTTTCTATATATAGGTCTTTAGTTTCTTTAGGTAGATATATTCCTAAGTATTTTATTCTTTCTGTTGCAATGGTGAATGAATTGTTTCCTTAATTTCTCTTTCTGTTTTCTCATTATTAGTGTATAGGAATGCAAGGGATTTCTGTGTGTTGATTTTATATCCTGCAACTTTACTATAATCATTGATTAGTTCTAGTAATTTTCTGGTGGAGGCTTTAGGGTTTTCTATGTAGAGGATCATGTCATCTGCAAACAGTTTTTAAATAGCTAAGGGGAGTGGCTAAAAATGGCGATATTGTATAAGGACATGTTAGGAAGGAGTTAGGATATGGTCCCCCGCCCCCCGTGGAACCCTGAGTGGAGCTTTGAGCTGTAGTAAATAAGATGATTAGCTTGTGGAATTTTGAATGAAGCTGGGCATCCATTGGGGGTCCTAAAATGTTGACAGATGTATAGTCAAAATGGTTTTGACTCCTGTGAGCAAAAAGAACCTTGCTGACTTCCCAGGCCTGATGAGACCTATGACCGTGTACAGTCTAAGTTCTTATTCTTTTTCTCATCTCCCATTTTCTTTCTCTGCAACTTCAACCCTTCCATGATGATAAACCCAGGGCATATGCAGATAGACCCACACACGAGGATACTGATGCATTCCTACATATGCATAATTGTATTTCCCAAATTCTTGCAAAGAGTGAGTGACCTCACTTAATGGAGCTGGCCTCACTCTCTGTTTCATGCTTCTAATTGCAGGCAATTTCCTGGGGCTTTGACAGCTCAGTTCAGTTCAGTTGCTCAGTTGTGTTTGACTCTTTGTGACCCCATGGACTGCAGCACACCAGGCTTTCCTGTCCATCACCAACTCCCAGAGCTTGCTCAAACTCATGTCCATAGAGTCGCTGATGCCATCCAACCATCTCAATCTCTGTCATCCCCTTCTCCTGCCTTCAATATTTCCCAGCATCAAGGTCTTTTCCAATGAGTCAGTTCTTCACATCAGAGTGCCAAAGTATTGGAGTTTCAGCTTCAACATCAGTCCTTCTAATGAATGTTCAGGACTGATTTCCTTTAAGATGGACTGGTTGGATCTCCTTTCAGTCCAAGGGACTCTCAAGAGTCTTCTCCAACACCACTATTCAAAAGCATCAATTCTTTGGTGCTCAGCTTTCTTTAATGTCTAACTCTCACATCCATACATGACTACTGGAAAAATTGTAGCTTTGACTAGATGGACCTTTGTTGGCAAAGTAATGTCTCTGCTTTTTAATATGCTGTCTAGGTTTGTCACAGCTTTTCTTGTAAGGAGCAAGCGTCTTTTAATTTCTTGGCTGCAGTCACCATTTGCAGTGATTTTGGAGCCCAAGGAATTAGTTGTTCATTTATCCAGGAGAATCTTAAAATAAGAGAGAGTGTTGCATCTGAGTCTTGATTCAGTGGACCTGACTTTTGGAGTTGTGATGGTGTGGGGAGGGAGGCTGAACACACCAGCATTTAGGCAAACGCCAGAAAGATCTTTGCTCAGTGAGAGGAAATGTTCCAGGCTTTTCAGTGGCACAGTCTCCTCCTGACCCCTCAAAGTGTACATGAGCGAGAAAGCAGGGATGAAGAGAAGAGCACCCGTGAGAAGTCACCAAAGAGATTCGCTCAATTATTTCTCTCAGACTGCTCTCTGCATCTGGAAGACAGCTTCTCTCCTTTCTATCTATAAAATTGCTCTGATATTTTATGAAGATGGGAAAAGATTCTCTTTTTTATTCTGAGTGTCCTCCTCCCCAACAAACTTGGGGCATATCATTATCTCTCAGTACATTTTCAACCTTCTATTGAAAAAAAGCTATGAATGCTTTGAAACAGGAGTAGGACACAGAAGAAACGGGAGTGATCTGACGTGTTGACTGAAGGTGACCTAAGTCCTGTGTTTCTCCCTCAAAGAAGTGAGGTATGAGGTGGGTGCTGGGTGCTTCAAGGTTAGGAAGTATGATGAAACCATGACTGCAGTTCACCCCATGTGTACTGAGCACTACTAGATACTTCCCAGGTGGTGTTAGTGATAAAGAAGCCGCCTGCCCATGAAGGAGACATAACAGACTCTAATTTAATCCCTGGGTTGGGAATATCCCCTGGAGAAGGGAATGGAAACTCACTTCAGTATTCCTGCCTGGAGAATCCCCATGGACAGAGGAGCCTGGCAGGCTACAGTCCATAGGATTGCAAAGAGTCAGACAGGACTGAAGTGACTTAGCACACACACGAGATACTTGGTGTTTAATAAAGTGCCAGTGTGCACCCCTAGTGGATCTTCAAGAAATATTTATGGACCAAGTGCTCTAAGGTTTGTCCCATGAGAGTTGGTGATGATGGAGATGTGAACTAATCAGGTCCCACATGCCCCTAAACAAATGACAGAATTTAGATTGTTAAAAGGTGTGCAGTAGAATAAACCAGGGCTTGGACTCCCTTCCTTATGCCTCCTCTGTCTCCAGCTCCACTAGGAAATCTCATTTGTGTTGTTACAGTTAACGTCAGAAGCATTTTTGCACAGCAGCACAAATATGCCTCTTGTAGCTGGAGAAAGGTCCTGTAGCATTTATTCAGGCAAGTGGGATTTCACTTCAGAGGCAGCTGACGGTGTGGCTGAGGTTTGTACATGTGGAACAATTTGTCAGCAGGCCTATCGAAAGTCTGAGAGGGTGTTCCCTGATCCTGCGGATGTTTGAAAGAGTCCTGTGAATGTTTGGCCTCATCAAGAAAAAAGAGAACCCAGGGCTCTTGGGTTACTTTATGACAGAAGAAAGGATCCTGGTTCAGATCTCAATTTGGACCAGTGCCCTGGCCCTCAAGTGCATTCAAGTTGCAAGCTGCTCTGGCTGACCTCACGGGCCCTGGATGTGAGGAGAGTGTGGAAACCCATCCACCCAAGTGGTTTGGTGGGGTGAACTCTCTGGGCTCGTATCCAGGTTAATCAGCAAGTATGCCCGGCCTCAGTGGTTCTCCTGAAAGTCTTCTGGAAGCAGGACAGTGGAAATAGTGCTGACCCAACAGACAGAGGATGAGATTGTTGGATGGCATCACCAACTCAATCAACATATGAGTTTGAGCAAACTCGGGGAGATAGTGAAGGACAGGGAAGCCTGGCATGCTGCAGTCCATTGGGTTTCAAAGAGTCAGACATGACTTAGAAACTGAACAACAGACAGAGATGTGGCATCTACTGTGGCTTGTTCTGCTGCTTTGCTCCTGAGTTTCCCTTCTAGATTTCTTAACAACTGTGCCTTATGTCATGTGGACTTAAGAGCCTGCTCACTGGAGAAGGAACCATTCCAAGCCTGGGGGATCCATGTTCACTTGCCAAGCAAGGCTTATGTCTGTTCAACACCCCCACCCCCCACCACAGCTTTTGATTAGATCATATTTTTAAATGCTTATCATTATCTACTATTGTTGATATTATCTCATTGTTCTTCCATCCCATCTGCTAATGAAACGCTGTTGGAGGGATATCGTAGGAGTCATTCAGACAGAGATGGCAGAGAAAGGGTTGAGGAAGGCGTTCCATGCAGGGCGAATTTTTAAGGTCACTGAGGCTTTAAGAACTAGGCATCATGCTGAAGTTTACATGTCTAGTGAGTAGCAGAGCAGAGCCCAGATTTAACTCTGTGTGTCTAATTAGGTCCCAAACCTGTGCATCTGCACATAAGCGCCTCCTGAAGGCCAGCCTGAGGAGTTTGGCCATATCATGTAAAAAGTGGGCTACCTTACAAAGGTTATGGAGAAGACTTATGTGAAGAAAGCAGTGTTCTAGGAAGATAAATTTAGTGGCCATGTGCTAGCTGGATAAGCAATGTGAGAGGCTAGAAATAGGAGACCAGTTGCAGGACAGTGTAAAAGCCTAGTCATAAACGATTTAGGACCCATTTACTGTTTGCTGAGCTACTGCTGTTTACTTCCCCTATCGTAATTTTGATCAGAGTTGTATTTTTCAAAGTTGGTCTTTGCCCGCTAATCTGTAAGCTTGCTTACGATGGAGACTGTATCTCTCTTATTCACTGCTTTATCTTCACTGCCCACGCAGTTCCAGGCATGTAATAAATACACAATAAATACCCGTTGTTTGGATGAATGAACGTGAATGAAGGACAATGAAACAAGATTTGAAATAGTTCACCTGAGGTAATGTAGATAAACATTGAAAACATTAGCAGAACGATGGTAACAGCTATCATTTCAGGAGGAGCTCTTGAGCTAAGCAAGTATTTTAACTAAATTTCCTCAATTCATCTTTATAGACACTATGGAAAATAGGTCCTGCTATCAACCCTAGTTTATAGCTAAGGAGATTCTCTTTAAGCAGGTGTAGAATGGAGCATGGTGACTGTAATTAACAATACCCGATGGTATATTTGAATGTCGGTTAGAGAGTAGATGTCAAATGTTCTTGTCAGTCATACAAAAAAGGGTAACTGGCAGTCATAGAAACGTTAACTATTCTTATTGTGGCAGTCATTTCACAATATGTATGTGCTTGAAATCATCACATTGGACATCTTAAACTTACACAGTATTATTCATCAATGGTATCTCACCTGTGGCGGATTCATTTTGATATTTGGCAAATCTAATACAGTTATGTAAAGTTTAAAAATAAAATAAAATTTAAAAAAAAAAAAAAAAAGAAAAAGAAGGCATAGAATGGCTGGCCACATCACCAGAGAAAACGGAGCCAGCATGTGAATTGAAACTACGTCTGATTGGTTCAAGAGCACTGTGTTGAGAAATTGGGAGAACATGAAGATTGAAGCTGGAAAGTAAGGCAAGGGAGACTCTGCTCTTTCCCTTTTGGCTTATTGGTCTGTGATTTGAAAGATTTTGGTTTTAGATGTCTTTTGAGGTACCAGCAGTACAACCCAGTACAGATGAGATTCCCAGCGGATGATACCAAAATGGGCTTAGATGAGAATTCAGGCTAGGGGTAGAAATTCAGCAGCAGCACCAGCAGCAGGCAGGCAACAGGTGAGACCCAGAGAGCCTTTTCAAGACAGAGAATGTAGAATGTTAAACCCACAGGCCCAAAGCCTCCACCTGGGTTGTTAACCGAACTCAGTAGACTAGCTGATGAAGAGGAGCTGACAAAGGGGGTGTCTTCCCCAAGATCAGGTGCCTTGAGTAGCCTACATGGAGACCCCAGAGCAGTTGGAGGAGAACCTGGCAGGCAGACGTTCATCTCTCCTCTGGCTGGGCTTCTGGGTAAGGAGCAGGCCCTGCAGTCTTGATTGCCGGGGTTGAAGCAGAGACCCTGAGAGATTTTTCTCCTAACAGTTCTTCTAAAGGGAAATTCTGTGACAGAGCTACTAACACTTCCAAAATAAGTTTTCATGTTTGGGGGAACCAGGAGAAGTCTGGAGCATCCATACAGAGCTGAATGGGGACTTCTGTGTTCCCTTCAGACTGTGTACTTACTGGGCTCCTTGAAGGGGCAAGATGAACTGCAGCCTTGGGAGCTCAGTGAGGGGGAGTTGGAAGAAGGAACGGTTTTTATCTGTGTTTCATGTTGCCTAGAGGTCACATGGCCATTGAGTGTCCTGGCAGAAGTCCTGAGAGAGGGATTCACGCATTGTCCTTGCTACCATTAGGCATGTATGAACATCCTGATGCTATTGCTGCTGAGAGAATTACTGAATCGTGATTTCTCTGTGCTCTTTGTTTTTGGAACTTACAAAAGTAATCTTGCAGTCTTCCTGGATGCTACATCCATCCATCAGAGAACAGAATTGCCCATCCCCACAGCACTGGTGCCTGCCCCGCCATCCACCTGGGTAATATGGCCCTGCGTGCTCACTCTTGGCTCCACTCTTACGATTTTTTTGCTTTATGTTTTGAGTGGTTCCTGGGCTTGGATTTTCATGATGAAATTAACTAGAGGGTGTCCCTAGAAGAATCACTTCTTCAGTCTGTTTCCTGCAAGCCACTTAGGACACATAATAGAAGGGATCCAAGAAGCTGATGATCATGCTAGCTGGACCATTACATTCCGTAGACTGAGACAAAAATAGATGCTTTCAAGTTGCTAATAGCTTACCAACTGCTTATGTAGCTATATTCATGGTGAGCTTTCCTCACTGTGGTTCCACTGCCAGGAGGAAGGAAGAAAAAGCCCAGGGCTCACTGAAACTCACAGTGGGCAAAATAGTAGTGCAGTTCCACACAAATGACCTTTTCACTTCCAAATATGAACCCACCATCTCACTCTGCCCATCTCTGCTCTTCAGTGGTGGGCAATCCAAGGGAACATACTCCACACTCACCTTAGCCTGCAACACCATCAGCCACCTGGTTGCCTAAAATCAGAGTCTGCCTGGACTTGGGATGTCGGCATTGGCAAAGAGTATAGGGCCGCATTATCATCTGAGAGGCATATGAGCCATCATGGCTTAGCTTCCCAGCACCTAGTTGTTCTTCCATTGTGACTGAAAAGAATACTGATCCACAGAGTCCAAGAGAGATAGTCCTGTGCTCTTTGTTCCCTGGATCTTTTCTGTTTTACTTCTACCATCTTATGTGTATGCTAGGTGGCTTCATCTTCTCTGAGGGGTGACAAGTAGATCCAAGGTTGTTAAAAAGAAACAAACACGATATTGGACTAAACACAGATGCACACACAGCTGCTGGAATCTCAGCAGTGGTCAGACGTACCCTAAGAATCTGAGCCAAAGTGGCTCTGGCCATGTTTCCTGCCCAGGAGCCATATTCATTTGGCAAAGTGGTGGGAGTGTTTTGAGGCTGTCTGCCATTTTGTGGGTAGGTGCCAGTGTTGTAAAACACTCTGCATTGAGTGGGACATCCTGCTCCACTGGGAAGTATCCAAGTCCTAAATGCCATACAGTTGTCCCTATTGGGAGACTCTGGAGCAGAAACTGGTGAGGGGGTACAGGCAAGTTTTATGGAATTTTTAAAGTTATGAGAGATTTCAGAGAAGTAGCTAAAGTAGTGCTTCTCAAAGTATAGTTTCTGTATCATCTGTGTCAGAATTGCCAGAAGTACTTATTAAATACATTCTCAACCCCATTCAAGACCTGGGAAAACAAGAAGAGGCTGAGGGCTAAACTAATTGACATATAAAGTCATCTAGAAAGTCAGCTATCCCCACTGAGGAAATCACAATTGGAAGTAAGGTTGGGCAATAGAAAGAGGTATTTAGGGAGATAGAAGGGGCTTCCCTCATAGCTAAGTCGGTAAAGAATCTGCCTGCAATGCAGGAGACTCAGGTTTGATCCCTGGGTCGGGAATATCCCCTGCGAAGGAAATGGCAACCCACTCCAGTTTCTTGCCTGGAAAATCCCATGGACAGAGGAGCCAGGCTACAGTCCATGGGGTCAGATACTTAGTGACTAAACCCCCACTTCCAGGGAGATAGAAAGAATCCTTATTTATTCTACTTTGAAAATATTTAGAATCTCATTGTTTTTAAACAAGAGTCTGGTCTCAAAGGCCTTAAAAAGTCAATTTACAAAATACAGCAGGACACAGGAAGCTTGGGGCTGGTGCACTGGGATGACCCAGAGGGATGGTATGGGGAAGGAGGTGGGAGGGGGGTTCAGGATGGGGAACACATGTACACCCGTGGCGGATGCATGTTGATGTATGGCAAAACCAATACAATATTGTAAAGTAAGAAAATAAATTTTTCTTAAAATTTATATTCTGCATCTTCTTAGGCCCTGGATGTATAACCAGAGATTTTACATAACTTCTTATATAACATTTTTAGTTCATTATTAAAACAAAAACTTTTTTTAAATGATGTTTTTAGAGAAAAATTAAAAATTAAATTAAGCAGGTTGAATATATTCAATTTGCAAAACTTACTGGACACTTACTATGTTGTGTAAGATATGTGTGAGACATGATAATCACAATGTAAATAACATACACAAATATTAATTAATTATTCCAGTGTAATAAATATCTAGAATCTAAAAAAAAAAAAATACAGTCTACAAAGAGTCGATAGCCTATGAGAAGTTCCTTTTCTAGTAATCAAGGAAACTCAAATTAATAAAATATCTATTTTATATTTATCATATTGGCAAAGATGATTTCTTCATTTATCTGTATTTTACTGGTAGTACGGGTTTTTGAAGAAAATTATGTCAAGACTGGCATTCAAGTACATTGCTGTTGGAAATGTACATCCAAATGATCTTTCTAGAAATCACTTTGACCAGATGTATCCAAAGCCTTAAAATGCACATATCCTTTCAAGTTGTAATTCTACATCTAGAACAAAGACTAAGTTATTTTACTGTTATTTGTGGTATTTTGTTTACAAATCATATCTTCTTATTTATTACAACAGAAATGGAAAAAAACCTAAATGTTTAACATTAGAAAATAGTTTGATAGCATATTACATGGTCATTTACATTTAAATCATATGATAAATTTTAACAACATGGATAGTGCCCATTGTAGATTGAGATATCAAAGTTTTAACTATAATCATATGGGGAAAATTAACAATATGTAGAAAAAAGAACTGGAGGAAAAAAATGCCAAGATGTTAATAATCTCTAATTGACTGGTTTTTGTGTAGTTGTTTACTTCCTTATGCTTTTCCCAATTTCCCACAATGGGCATGTGAAACTTTAAAGAGCAGAAGTAAGTTAATTTAAATATATCTGTGGTAAAAGATCCCCTGGAGGAGGGCATGGCAACCCACTCCAGTATTCTTGCTTGGAGAATCTCACGGACAGAGGAGCCTGGCAGACTACTGTCTCTAGGGTTGCAAAGAGTCAGACAGAAGTGACTCGGCACGTGGTAGAAACTATAGGCAGGAAAGAATGAAAGTCCTTTCCAATTACCCTTCAGTAGTGTGAGGTGGGATGGGGATCGTGGATTTCATTTAACATAATCTGATCAGCTCTGACCACCAGCTTATACCAATACAGCATTATCTAAAAAGGAAATTTGTTAGCGCTCACTTTCCCTTCTTGGGTACATTCCATTACTGGTTTCATATTGATTTAGCACATGTCATTCCTGATGGAAAGGTGGTTGGAATGCAGTATACTTGGGTGGTAGTGGTAGTTAGGGCTTTTTTAAATTTTAATTTACATTTCATGAATAGAAAATAAATTGGATTGACCAGAACATTTCAGTAAGGCATCAGGAACTTTGCACATGAATATTACTCTTTTGTTTACTTTTTTTTCTGAATATGCCATTTGCATTCTATTCCCTTGAGTTATTTATTGTTTGTAGCCCTCATAGAATTGCTAGATTAAATTTCTCCAGTGCTATTTGTGAATACTGTACAGACGCAATAAAATACTTATGGAGTCATGTTGGCAGAAAGAGCTTGGATTTCCAATAAAGAAAAACCAACTAACAGTATTCAGTAAATTCAAAACCACCAAGACCACAGTAATTCCAATTGGAAGCTGAGCTTTAAAATGTGAACCATCAATAGAGAGTACATTTAGAAGACACTGACTGCACATTTATATAGTATGGCTTTACAAATTCCCAGGAAAATTGGAGTGAGTTTCTGTAAATAACAGGACTTGGTACACTAGAGTTACCAAAGTAAACAGGTTGTAGGTAGTGTGTCATAACATGTGCTTTACTCATTTCTTTCACTAAAGGGAGTTAGATTCTAATTATTTGTGAAACTGTCACTACATCCTTAATAATAACAACCAGGTCTTCATAATCAAATACCTCTTTGACTCTGCTGTGAACATGGGACTCATAAATAGGCTACAGAAGCCCAGATGTGGTTTTCCTTCTTGCTCTTTTTTTTAGTGAACTATTGAGTCTGAGGATTAGTCAGAAGGACCTGGAAGAAGATTCTTCCAATCAAATATGTAAAATTACTAAGAAGTTTCTATGCTACACTAAATAGAATTTAGAGAGTAACGGGACAGCAAGGGAGCCAACTTCAAACACATATTCACCCCCTGATTGTGGTGGAGACTAAATAACAGGCATTGCTGCCTTTGCTTGAGGAAGTGAAAGACACAATTCAGGCTAAACTGACCAGATCACTGTCACAGTCAGTGGCTTACCAGCCTTCCTGCTGGATTGAACTGATAGTCTTTTATTTTGCAGTGATGTGACAGTCATTGGCACTGCTTAGATTGTCACTGTTATAATATAGTCTCGGCCATAGCTGCAATTTATAATTATATGATATTCACTTTGGTTTTCACAGACCCGTTTTTCTTGTGAAATATTCCTGGAATATTCACACCATTTGAAAATTTCTCCTTAGAATAATTATGTAAATATGCAGGGAATATAGTATAGGACCTGAGTCTTCTCTCCATACCCCTTGGGTCCCAGTGCATTTCAGAATATGGAACTGTTTTGGAAAACAAAAGTGAAAGCCATTCAGTCGTGTCCAACTCTTAGCGACCCGATGTTCTATAGAGTCCATGGAATTCTCCAGGCCAGAATACTGGAGTGGGTTGCCTTTCCCTTCTCCAGGGGATCTTCCCAACCCAGGGATCAAACCCAGGTCTCCCACATTGCAGGTGGATTCTTTACCAGCTGAGCCACCGGGGAAGCCCAAGAATACTGGAGTGGGTAGCCTATCCCTTCTCCAGGGGATCTTCCAGACCTAGAAATCAAACCGGGGTTTCCTGCATTGCAGGTGGATTCTTTACCAGCTGAGCTACCAGGGAAGCCCAAAACAATAAATATTATATATATATGAAAATGAAAGGTAACAACTAATATTATGAAACAGAAGCTATTCCTAGCATCCTGACCCCACACCCAACTCAGTCACTTCTTGTGGGTTTCTTGTGCCTAGGCCTTTTTATTAGCTCATGTTGTTCTCTGGTCCAAAATGCTCTCTGTCCTCTGCTTTACTTATTCTTAAGCATTCTTCAGCTCTACTTCTTCCATGAAGCCTTCTGTTACACCTGCTGTTTATAGTGATCCTTGCTCTGCTGACCTCCTGTAGGTCTTGTCCTCAGTGCCATCAATCCCTACTTATTCTCTGCTACATGTGATACATATATATGTGTGTGTAAATATATATATATATATATATATATATATATATATATAATACTCACATGCATTATTTGCTTTTGGATAGGCAGTGTATCTGTACCACTCCAAATTGTCATCTTGCTCATTTTATAAGGTTCAGAGAGGTTAAGTAACATGCCCAAGGCTACATAGTTCATTAGTGGTAAAACTGAGATTGAAACTCAGTTCTCATATGAATTCACAGTCTATATTCTTTCAGTCCAGTTCAGTTCAGTTCAGTTCAGTCGCTCAGTCGTGGTTGACTCTTTGCGACCCCATGAATCGCAGCACGCCAGGCCTCCCTGTCCATCACCAACTCCCAGAGTCCACCCAAACTCATGTCCATCGAGTCGGTGATACCATCAGTCATCTCATCCTCTGTCGTCCCCTTCTCCTCCTGCCCTCAATCCCTTCCAACATCAAAGTCTTTTCCAATGAGTCAACTCTTATTCTTTACTCCTACATTATTGGATATTAATCTATGCCTTAAAAGAACTAACACTCTAAATGGGAAAATAAGAGTCTGACATCATGTATCTTCTTTTTTATGGACTGAATGTTTGTGGCCCCTGGAAATTCATGTGTCCTAATGGTATTAGGAGGTAAGGCCTATCAGTATCTTATATGCCACTTGGCACAGTGCTTGACACATAACAGGCACTACAAAAATATTTGTAGATTGAACAAGTTGTGGACTGATCTCAGACCCTCACTGTGCTGAAATATCTATGTATTGATAAAATAAGTTCCAAAGATAGAGGTTGGATTACCTGTTTCCATCATGTGAAAAATGAGTGGATTACCAATACATACTAATATTCAGTCTCTTCCTCCACTCTGAGCCCCCAAAGCCCAATTTTTGCCTTAGCACCATGGCAGACTTTTCTCTATTCTAGCCTTGATATACAATTATAAACAAGGATACCACCATAATAACTCTGTTCCCTGGCATATGAATGAGAATGATTTTTCTTGGAGTTCCCTGTGCCTGCCTGCTTGGAATTCTTTTGTCATTTCCTTAATGGCCCTGTTCAAGAGAACTGGGCTGCCAGATATGTTGTGAAAGCCACAGGTATTGTCTTCTCTGTCACCAGGGAGATTTGATGGGTTTTCCTTTTGTGTGGTTCTAAGGAGATCCCCTTCTAATCTTGGAGAGACTGCCTGTTGTTACCCTTGGGATTTGTCATGGTGGCATCAAATCAAAGGGCTTTTGTAGTGTTGAGAGGAAAAACAAACATTCTTGCTGGGAGGCACCTTTGAGACCATCTGTTCGAAATTCCCATCTAAAGGCAGGGACTGTGTTTGCCTTGTTTCAGTTTGTATCCCCAGTGTATAGCAATATGCTTGGCAAAGAGTAAGTATGTGATAGACGTCTACTGATCAAATGAATATTTTGCAAGTGGAAGACTGTAAAAACTTTATGTTGACCTATTTTGATTTGTCCATTCTCCTCTGTACTCCAGCAAAGAAAGTGTTTTCTTTCTACCTGTTCCCCCATCCTGGATTATTCAGCCCTGTTCTCTAGCCCCACACATCCATAATTTTCCCTATTAAAGTACTTGCTATACAGTAATGTGTCTGGCTTTCTGCCCTTGCTCTCATTCCTGTGGTTCTGTGTTTGCGTTGTATTCTCAAGTGATGAGAATAGAGCTGAGCTGATGCTTGCTGCTCATAAAATATTAGTTGGATTAATGACTTTAATGCCCATGGTGGACAGCAAAAACAATGACAGTGCCATGCATCACATTTGTATAACACAGAGGATTTTTTGTGGACAAAGACATCTGAAGAATGGTGGCATTCATGGGACTGCTGCCACGAGAATGATTGGTCATAAACTTCCTTCATTTGGAATATAGGAAGAGTAATAATAGTGAAATCCCTGGAAGGTTGTAGAAGTTCAGTAGGAATATACTGTACAGGGAGCTAGCTCATGACTTCTGTAGTTGCAGGAGGAATTTGCTTCCTCCCCACCCCCATTACTATAAGCAGGCAGAAGGATGGGGAAGAAGGAAAAATGGCCCTGCCTTGGGAAGCAAGCACAGCTGACTCCTTCCCTTTCCCTTCCTCTTTCCCTTCTCACCATTTTTGCTAAGCCAAACAATGTGCTAAAAGCCTGCCATCAGCCTGAGATGAAGACCTGCTGAACACAGGCCTTAGAGGATCAAAACAGTTGAGGACTCAGCCAGGTTCCACGCAAGCTGGAGAAATGAGAGTCAGGGACCTGAATGAA
Organism: Bubalus kerabau; assembly: GCF_029407905.1. Lineage (NCBI taxonomy): Eukaryota > Metazoa > Chordata > Mammalia > Artiodactyla > Bovidae > Bubalus > Bubalus kerabau. The sequence continues at coordinate 26,664,509 of NC_073647.1, read as the reverse complement.
TGCTAGAGTAAAAGAAATGGTGTGGGTCCAAGGACAAGAAAGCTTACTCTGATTGTGGGGAGGTAGATGGGTGCCCGCAGAGGTTGTGTGATGGCTTTCTCAGTTTCCGTATCTAAGAATTTGTTATAGTATATTTTCCGATTGAATAGTAGGGCTTGCAAAGTGATCTTCCTAAGGGCATTGCAATGGACCGATCCACTCAATGGAAATGATCTTAAACTAACAATGTGAAGGTTGTAGAAAAGGGTCTGGCAGAAAGGATTATTATTACTGCTTCTCATTTGTTCATTTAATCATCTCTTCATGCATTCATCCAACAACTATTTAATAAGCTGTTCATGTAGATTAACAATTGACCAAAGAAGAGGAAATATAGTGGTGTGCATGGAAGATATTGGGCCCTGCCCTGGTGGTGTTTACAGTCTAATGGGAAGAATGAAATCATCAGGCAAGTATAATTAGAGTTCCGTGAAGGACATATGGGAAGGGCTCTAATAGCAGAGGCGAACAGTCAGAGAAAGGACCTTTTGAGCTGAGAATTGATGGGTGAATAGGTACTAACCAGTAGAGAACAGATGGAGGAAGGGAATCATAAGAGATCAGGCAGAGGAAGCCAAGGTGGGCATTGTTCAGTGGGTGAAATGGAAGGAAAGGGGAAGGAAAGGGGAAGGAAAGGCTACTTGTGAGAGTCACTGCCCAGTTTCCAAACAAACTTGAGACAGAGCTACTGGTATTATCCCTTTGAACACACAGAAAAATTAAACCTCAGACATATTCATGTCTTTAATTGATTTAACGAGTCATTATCGAAGCCCTACTAGGTTCAAGTCAATGAGCTGGGGCTGGATGAACATTTAGATATGGTTACTTCCCTCCAGAAGCTTGACTTTCTAGTGTAGAAATGGAGTGAATTAGCCTCGACCACAGTTGCTAGTAAGATGGAGGGCTGAAACTTGAGGTCTTTTGACTCCAGGCCCAGCACTCCATGTTGTTATGTTGTGCTTCTAGAAGGAAGAGGCCTTGTCAGTCACATCCTTGAAGACTTGGCTTGATGAGGCAACTGAGCTTTTGTTCTAGCAGCTGGGGATGTCTTCCTTAGTACTCACTGAGGACACTGGGACCTGGACATGTAAAACATAAAGTTGAAACTAAAACAGAAAAACACAGCTCATCTGTGTAACAACCACAGCTGCCCCTTTTGGAGTTAATTCTGTGGGCTGAACATTTTTCACATGTCATGTAGCTCATCCTGACAACAACCCTGTAAATGTGGTTCATACTCACACTCAGTTGTTTGGTTAGTAATTCATTGGTACAGTATGCAAAGCTACATGGTCCAGTTCCATAGCCTGTGCTCTTATTCTCATTCCATCTAGGCTGCCGCAGATCGGCTGCTTCACTCTCCTTAAATGTTTCTCCTCGGACCCAGACAATTGCCCCACTGTGGAGATCAGACCCCTGCTTCAGTTCCCACCCCCGCTGAGGGTAGGTCCAGTCCTATTAACACTCCTGGTTTTCCCCCCAGTTCCTTTGTCCTACCAACTTTTACGTGGGGAAATAGACGGGGAAACAGTGGAAACTGTCAAACTTTATTTTGGGGGGGCTCCAAAATCACTGCAGATGGTGACTGCAGCCATGGAATTAAAAGACGCTTACTCCTTGGAAGGAAAGTTATGACCAACCTAGATAGCATATTCGAAAGCAGAGACATTACTTTGCCAACAAAGGTCCATCTAGTCAAGGCTATGGTTTTTCCAGTGGTCATGTATGCATGTGAGAGTTGGACTGTGAAGAAGGCTGAGCGCCAAAGAATTGATGCTTTTGAACTGTGGTGTTGGAGAAGACTCTTGAGAGTCCCTTGGACTGCAAGGAGATCCAACCAGTCCATTCTGAAGGAAATCAGCCCTGGGATTTCTTTGGAAGGAATGATGCTAAAGCTGAAACTCCAGTACTTTGGCCACCTCATGCGAAGAGTTGACTCATTGGAAAAGACTGATGCTGGGAGGGATTGGGGGCAGGAGGAGAAGGGGACGACAGAGAATGAGATGGCTGGATGGCATCACTGACTCGATGGACGTGAGTCTGAGTGAACTCCGGGAGTTGGTGATGGACAGGGAGGCCTGGTGTGCTGCGATTTATGGGGTCGCAAAGAGTCGGACACGACTGAGCGACTGAACTGAATTGAACTTAGATATTCTTTTCTGGTGGTCAGGTACTCTTGTCCGCTCTCAGCTGGTGTTCTGCAAGCACATCTGTGTCTGAAGGAGTATTCCTGATGTATCCGTGGAGAGAGATGTACTCCACATCCACCTCCTCCTGTGCCAGCTTGTTCTCCTGCTAGCCTGTGCTCTTAACCACCATGCCACCCTGGAGCTATCTGTTGGAATAGAATGGAGTCAGTGACATTATCCCAGAGACAATGGGCCATCCTGAAACAAAGGCTCTTCCTGGCAGGACTCCTCAGTTCAGTTCAGTTTAGTTGCTCAGTTGTGTCTGACTCTTTGCGATCCCACGAACTGCAGCACACCAGGCTTCCCTGTGCATCACCAACTCTCAGAGCTTACTCAAACTCATGTCCATAGAGTTGGTGATGCCATCCAACCATCTCATCCTCTGTCATCCCCTTCTCCAGCCTCCAATCTTTCTCAGCATTAGGGTCTTTTCAAATCAGTTAGTTCTTCTAACTGTTGCTTCTTAACCTGCATGCAGATTTCAGGTGGTCTAGTAGTCCCATCTCGTTTAGAATTTCCACAGTTTGTTGTGATCCACACGGTCAAAGGCTTTGGTGTAATCAATAAAGCAGAAGTAGATGTTTTTCTAGAACTCTCTCGCATTTTTCAAGATCCAACAGATGTTGGCAATTTGATCTCTGGTTCCTCTGCCTTTTCTAAAACCAGCTTGAACATTTGGAAGTTCACAGTTCATGTACTGTTAAGCCTGGCTTGGAGAATTTTGAGCATTACTTTACTAGCGTGTGAGATGAGTGCAATTGTGCAGTAGTTTGAGCATTCTTTGGCATTGCCTTTCTTTCGGATTGGAATGAAAACTGATCTTTTCCAGTCCTGTGGCCACTGCTGAGTTTTCCAAATTTGCTGGCATATAGAGTGCAGTACTTTCACAGCATCATCTTTCAGGATTTGAAAGAGCTCAACTGGAATTCCATCACCTCCACTAGTTTTGTTTGTAGTGATGCTTTCTAAGGCCCACTTGACTTCACATTCCAGGATGTCTGGCTCTAGGTGAGTGATCACACCATCGTGATTATCTTCGTCTTGAAGATCTTTTTTGTACAGTTCTTCTGTGTATTCTTGCCACCTCTTCTTAATATCTTCTGCTTCTGTTAGGTCCATACCATTTCTGTCCTTTATCGAGCCCATCTTTGCATGAAATATTCCCTTGGTATCTCTAATTTTCTTGAAGAGATCTCTAGTCTTTCCCATTCTGTTGTTTTCCTCTATTTCTTTTAGGTGTCTTCAAATTTTTCTTTAAACATTATCCTTTGTGTGTGTGCATACTAAGTTGCTTCAGTTGTGTCTGACTTTTTGCAATCCTATGGATTATCATCCGCCAGGCTCCTCTGTCTATGGGATTCTCCAGGCAAGAATACTGGAGTGGGTTGCCATGCCTTCCTCCAGGGGATTTTCCTGAGCCACAGATTGAAGCTGTGTCTCTTATGTCTCCTGCATTGGCAGGTGGGCTCTTTACCACTAGCGCCACCTGGGAAATCTAAATATTACCCTTTATGTTGAATAAATATAATATGGACAACCACTAAAAAATAAAGGATTTCTATAGTACAGTTTAAAAAAATAGGTACTGTGTATGCAAGTGTACTATGATATAGTGAGATTTCTTTTTCATTCCATGTCCCCCCCAAAATCTCATCTATTAAGTATTGATTTTTTAGTCACAAACAGTATATTATATATTATATGCTGCTGCTAAGTCACTTCAGTCGTGTCTGACTCTGTGCGACCCCATAGATGGCAGCCCATCAGGCTCCCCCGTCCCTGGGATTCCCCAGGCAAGAACACTGGAGTGGGTTGCCATTTCCTTCTCCAATGTATGAAAGTGAAAAGTGAAAGTGAAGTCACTCAGTTGTGCCTGACTCTTAGCGACCCCATGGACTGCAGCCCACCAGGCTCCTCCATCCATGGGATTTTCCAGGCAAGAGTACTGGAGTGGGGTGCCATTGCCTTCTCCAATATATTATATAAGGGGTACAAAAAGTAGCACATATTATTTTGTAGGTTTTTTAAAACAAGTGACTTATATGGAAAGCTTTATTTGATAGACGGTATTTAGATTTTTGTTCAAATACAGCTTATTGGTGTGAGGGTGACAGCTTAGAAATCTTTTAGGATATATGACACACCTTTACTCCACTGGGATTTTGTCTACTCAGTAAGTGTCACTGGATTCTTTCTTGAGGTGTTTTGTACTTCATGATTGGCAGAATTGGGCACTTTATGGACTTTCAATTTCAAAACAAACATGGCTCATCACCAGTGTAGAAGTGATGACTGTGGTTGATTTGGTGAACATTTAAAAATATGAAGTGGAAATAAACATGACTATTCCTATAAATGTTTTTTTAAAAAGCAAACCTAATGCACTGGAAATGGTGTAGATGAAATAGAGGGGAAAGATGAGAACATTGGAAATAGAGTCTCATTAGCTCAAGCTGAGGGGAGAGGGCTTTAAAATGAAGGAGCTATTCATTTACTTATTCAATCAATATTTAATGAGCCAGGCATTGTTGTAGGCACTGGAGAAACAGTAGTGAATAAAAAAAAACCACAAAAATTCCAGCCTTGTTGGAGCTGACATTCAAGGGGGGAAGAAAATAAATAAACATAAATAAAGCATATTTTATGTCAGATGGTGATACATTGTATAGAGAAAAATAAGGCAATGAAGAGTGATGGGGTTGCTCATGTATGTGTTAGAGAAGCCTCAACCAAGAAGATGTTATCTGCACACAGAGAGCTCCAGGCCGAGGGAGAGCCAGCGCAGAGACCCTAAGATGAGGGCATGGTCAAGGACCAATCTGGTTGGTGTGGAATGAGGAAGGAGAGAGTGGTGGGAGGTAAGGATACACAGGTTCCCAGGGAGCTCATTGGCCCAAGGTGAGAAGCTTTGTTTACAAGGTGTCTGGTTGTTGTTTGGCTAGTGTAATGGACGAGTGTTGGTGAGCTGCCCACCTTCCCTTTCCCAGTTCTTGGGGATTTTGGTTGCTGAGGTTCCTCATTGCCCCCTTCTCTATAGCAAAAGGCCTCTTGCCTACGAGGGTGGCCTCCTCATACCTGAGGGAAGCCCATGGCAAATGACTTGTTCAACTCCATTGCCTGAAGATGGAGAGTGAAAAAGTTGGCTTAAAACTCAACATTCAGGAAACTATGATCATGCCTTCTGATCCCATCACTTCATGGCAAATACATGGTGAAACAATGGAAACTGTGACAGACTTTATTTTTTGGGGCTCCAAAATCACTGCAGATGGTGACTGCAGCCATGAAATTAAAAGATGCTTGTACCTTGGAAGAAAAGTTATGACCAACCTAGACAGCATATTAAAATCAAAGACATTACTTTGACAACAAAGGTCCATCTAGTCAAAGCTATGTTTTTTCCAGTAATCATGTATGGATGTGAGAGTTGGACTATAAAGCTGAGCACTGAAGAATTGATGCTTTTGAACTGTGGTGTTGGAGAAGACTCTTGAGAATCCCTTAGACAGCAGGGAGATCCAACCAGTCCATCCTAAAGGAAATCAGTCCTGAATATTCATTGGAAGGACTGATGCTGAAGCTGAAACTCCAATATTTTGGCCCCCTGATGTGAAGAACTGACTCATTTGAAAAGACCCTGATGCTGGGAAAGATTGAAGGCAGGAGGAGAAGGGGATGACAGAGGATGAGATGGTTGGATGGCATCACTGACTCAATGGACATAAGTTTTGAGTAAACTCTGGGAGTTAGTGAAGGACAGGGAAGCCTGGTGTGCTACAGTCTGTGGGGTCGCAAAGAGTCAGACATGACTGAGCAACTGAACTTTAACTGTAACTGTTGCCTGAAGATGGGACCAATGCTGTGATGCCATTTTTGGTCCAGTGGACCTTGTGGGATCAGATGAGAGCTAGCCTCGAACTGAGACCACAGTCTTCCTTGGTGAGCGCCCTGCAACCCCGACTCCCCACCCCCGCCCCACACCCCTGCCCTCTCCTGCCTGCTCCCTTCTCACTAAAGAATCCCTGTCCTGGGATCTGAACTGAAGACAAGCAGACTTCAGGAACACAGTTCTGGAAAGTTACTCTGCTCTATTTTTGTCCTCAAAACCACAGCTTCTTTCCCCTTTCTAAAGTAGACAGAGGGAATAAAAGGCTACACAGTTAGACAAAAGGTGTCTAAAGCATGGGTGTTTCTCAGGAACAGACATGTCCTATATTCACTCACACACAATTGCCGGGTTACAGGAAGGAAGTCAATCTGTATTGACTATGATTCCAAATAACTAGAATAAGGCACCTCAAGGGACTCTCCTGTGGTTTCACTGCCTGATGTAATCACAAGTCAGTCACTGTAACATAAGCGCATCAAGACCCGAGTGAAAAATGCCCTCCTCCACTGAGAAGCAGAACTCAGGCCCGGGTGTCAGGGGTGGCACCTCTCCTGCCAGCCTGCTCAGGGACCTCTCTCCTGGCTCCTGAAGGCAGTGGAAGGCAGTGGAGACTGGCTTGAGAAATCTGCCTCACTGTCTGGGGTATGTGGTTCAATAATAAATAGCCCAAAGTCAGCCTTTGAGGAGAAAAATTGCATATATTAGTTTGCTTTCATTGTGTTGTTGAAAGTTGGTTGTCTTCAATTTGGTTCCCTGGAAGCAAATCCAGGGCCTGGGGTTCTTTGAGGAGAAAGGAAAGGGCAGGGGAGGGTGCCCACCAGGCAAGGCTGTGCTCTCAGCCAGAGAGTAGCTGTAACCTGACCCCGTGTATTCTGGCCCCTGTGCTCAGCTCTCTCTAACCCCATCAGAGCCAACTGCAGTCCAGCTGGTGTCAGCCACCCTGTCTCCCTCCTTAGTTAATCCTACCCTGTGCAGTTGTTCCCATTCTGCACATGAAGCAGGAAAGATTCAGAGACTTAAGTGACCTGCCCAAGATCACAAAGCTAGTGAGTGCCAGAGTCAGAGAGAGACCCCATGTCTTCTAATTGCAGGGGCTTCCCAAGTGGCTCAGTGGTGAGAATCTGCCTGCAATGCAGGAGACATAGATTTGATCCCTGGGTTGGGACAATCCCCTGGAGGAGGAAATGGCAACCCACTCCAGTATTCTTGCCTGGAGAATCCCATGGACAGAGGAGCCTGGTGGGCTACAGTCCATGGGGTTGTCAAGAGTCAGATACAACTGAGCACGCATGCACACTGCTTACCTCTGTGCCTTTGGGGTGGTATGAGAAGGCAGTGACTTTTTGTCATTCTGCTTGTTAATATGGTCATTCCACTTACTGGTGATCTGGAGATGGCATTGCCTTGTACATTTTAAAGGCAGATCTTTGTTTCCTCCAAGTAATGTGGTCTCCTCATGGAAGCCTCCTCTTGGCTGCTGGTGATTCCCATGGAGTGGTTCTTGTAAGCTTCCCGCTTTTGGACTCTGGATTGGCTGGTTTGTTTCTGGAGCCTCGTTTGACATCACTTTTCATCACTTGGTTCACCACCTGTGCCCTCAGGGATTGCCTCTGCCTATGTAGCTGAGCTCCATCTACCAACCCTCCTCAGTATGTTAGGATCAGCTTGCTTTCAGTTCAACCAGAAGGTCACAGTTTTAGACAGCAGAGGACAAGTGCTGAGGTGAGTGAGAGGTACAATGAAACTGGGTCCTGTGGAGAAGATGGATGGCCATGCGTTTTGTGGCAGAAAATAGAACTCTCTCAATGATTCAAACCATCCAAGGTGGGGGGGCAGGGTCCTCGCTTGCCATTTTTTCCTAAAGTTAGCCAAAAGGAAGCAATTCAGTTATCATCGTGGACTGAGCCCATATTCTGAGTCTTCTGAGAAACTTCCTAGGGACATTGTTCTGTAGAATGTTCATGAGCTGTCTTTGTGGCTGGAAAAGCCCAAAGTAGGGCGAATTCTCGCAAGTGGAGAGTGAGGTTTAACTGCTAGGCTTTCAGAGCCATTGTATGGCCTCTATTTCTGGTAGTTGTGCTGGCTTCTGTGGAGTCATCTCTCTTCTGTCACTGCATTCTCCTTAGGCCCCGTGGGGGTATCTATGGATGACATGCTTGACCAGGCAGGGCCTAAAACTCTCACCTCACATTTACCCATGCTGTGCGTGAAGTGGCCAAGCTGAGTCACTACAGGCCCTGAGGTGAAGTGGAGTGTGTGAGAGAAGCCCTACCCACCTCTCCATCATTTCCAGGGCACCTGCTAGGTTGGCACTAGGCCCCATTCAACAGGAGAAAGGAAGCCAGGCCTTGCCAAAAAAGCTTTTCTAAACCAACCCTCTGGGCTTGGGCAGTCCTGTAGGGCTGGCTGAGAGGGCTTCCTCCACCCCTCGCACTCCAAATGCTGAGTGACGTTTGCATCTCTATGTGATGGCATTGATACATTGGGTTTATCTACACCTGCCTGTATTTAGATTCATACCAAACTCAGTGGGCACAACCTACTTATAATTCTTGCCAAAACATGGAAAGGTTTAGGAGTCTGTGGCCTTTTAATTCAATGAGGAAAAGCACTATGATTTTCTCCAGCAACTGAGTATGAGGAAATGTGACTCCATCTTTGTATTTATCTCTGGAAGTATTGTTCAGGCTGTTTTGGGTGGACACCGTTATACTCTTTTTGTTGTTGTTGCTGCTGAATTTCACTTCAAGAAGCAAAATTTTAAAAGTTGTCTGGAGTAATTTGCTCCCAAGGGGCCATGCTGGCAACCCTTAATTGAATAATCCTTCCTTCTCAGGATTGCTTCTAAGTTCGCCACTGGCCCTCAATGGGCCTAGGTTCCCAAGTCTTCAGCTTGTTCATGTTGTGCATGTACGATGCTTAGCATCATGCATCTCAGAAAGAAAGTCTCTGTTATCAGATCAACACCCCCATTATCATGTCAACATACCCCACACACATACACCTTCTCTCTCTGGGGAGCTGTGTAAGATGAGACAAAAAAAAAAAAAAAGCTGAGAGTGATTCATTTATTTATTAACTTCATGTAAACGTTCATTGGTTTGGTCATAGCTATGTGCTTCAGACAGAGTATAGCACAGATCTGATACATAGTAGATGCTGAGTAAATGGATATGCTAATGAACTTATGAAATTTATCTGTATGTTAGATGTCAGTTTTAGGATCAGCAACTTCGTTGTGTTCCTAATTCTGGCATATATTCTCTGGGTAACCTTAAGCAAATAATTCTTGGAGCCTCACCTTCCCTCACTGTAGCAATCAGAATTGTTAGGAAGGTGTACATTACACCAAATTGGGGACTACATGGGAATGTGATTTTTAAAGGGACAACATATCAAGCTGGTAACTGTTCTACTGGTCGCACACAACGTTAAGTTCGTGTATCCTCTGTACCATGATAACAACCGTCAGTGTTTTTTACTCACTGCATTAAAACATTTTGATAGCACATAAGAGAAATGATGCTGATCATTGGCAAATTTCATTTAGGATAATCACTTCTGATTAGGGAGAGGTGATCACCTCTGATCAGAATTATGTTGAAGTATTGATTTTAACCTTTTCCAGTGTGCATAGACACAGGGATATAAAATATGGAATGAAATACAAAATAATTTGCCATCAAGCAAAAATTCATTCTGTCATAACAGTGAAGGAGTTGGAGGAACGATTGTAACTCTGCAGACCAATGTACTTGCCCAGGGCACTTGGGACGCATGCAGAGTGATGGAGAAAACACTGAAACATCTAATAAACAGTTTTTAGATTCATGGTTGGGCTAGATCAGTTTCCAGTATAGAAAAAGAGGAAGTAAAATAAGTGATTTATCAATTGCAAGGAAGAAAAAGGACTGGGAGATGAAGATGGGCAGCTCAAGTCCTGCAATCTTCTATTTTTGTTGTTGTTGTTAAAGCATGAATGGGCTTTTCCAGATCTAGCAATCTGGCAACATACAGGGCAACACACATTGATAAAAATTATCATATAAGAAGAGTGCCTGGGACCTCGTAAGCATTCACAATAATGTTTGACCAACTACCTAGGGACCCTATGGCTCTGTCAAGGTGTCACATAAGATGAACCATTAGAGTATTCTTCAATAATTGCACATTCTTTTCCCTGACAAGTGGGTCTAATCCAATTATCATGGCAGCAGGACTCAACTAGTTCCTGCTTTACCCCAGAAGTGAGGGGCAGTCTTCTGACTGTTTCCTACAACCATTGGTGGAGCAGATTACAAGTCTGCTCACAGCGTTTTAGGCAGCATGCTTCTAGGGAGCTTCTGGAAGAAGAGATGTAAACTGGACTTGCTTAATGGCTGAGAGGCAAAGATGAAGCCAAGAGCAGCAGCAGGAGGCCTTCCCTGGCTAGAGGTTCCCAGCTTGGCATGCCTGGTGCCTCTTCTTCACTTTGCAGTTCCTCCATTCTCCCACTAGTACTCGAAGTGTTAGTCTTGTTTGGTGGAATCTTTGACATACTGACAGAGAAAATACATTGAGAGAAGAGAGAGAAGCATGGTGTCAAGGCTCAAGAGAATCAATTTCTCAAGAATGTTGTTTTGCAAACTGTCCATTCTCATCTCCATCACTCATTAATACTGTCCTGCTGTGTGAATGTTTGCTGGGTACCTATTGGATCCCAGTCTACACAGACGCATTTAGTACAATGAAGTCATGCAGAAGAGGGTTCAGTGTGAGGAGAGGTCTCTCCTATGCTGAGAGAATAGAGTTAGCTCATCCATAATAAATATTTCCCCTTTGGGAAGTGTATATTCCACAGAATTACCATTTTCAAAGGGTATCTATATGAAGCAGCATCATTTGCAGCTGCATAGTGTTAGCTGTTAGACATAACTTGTGTTCATAAAAGTTTGTATTCCTAGAGTATGTACCCAGAATATAACCACTTCTTCATGCCTACACCACTAAGTCCTAACTGCTCTCAACCTTTGCATGGATCATAGCAGTAGCCTCCTAACAAGTCTCTTGTCTTCATTCCTGAAGTCTGTTCTCTACATAGCAACAAGAATGAGCTTTGGCTCACGTAAGCCAAGTCTGATCACTCTTCTGCCTGAGTCCACCCAATGGCTCCCTGCCACTCAGAATTGAAGAGAGAGATACTACAATGGCCTCATGAGTGGGCTTCTATTTACTTTTTTGAACTCATCTCCTCCCACTCTACCCTTTAGTCTCTCACTCCAACCACATTTTTTGTCCATCTTCATTTTCTTTAAAAGGAAAAAAAAAAAAGGGACCCAGAACAGCAAGTCCTACTTCTTCCCTCAGGATCTGTGATTTTGATCCCTTTACTGGGCACACTCTTCTGGGCGTCTCTCTATGGCACTTCATTCAGTCCTCTGCTCTGTTTTCACCCTGGATTGCTCTAAAGGATAGCTCACTGATGTATCAGGAGCTTAACTTGTCAGTGTTTATTTCTCAACTATGTGAGTCTTCCGAGGATTCAAGCACATCCCTTCCTGTGAGTGACTCAGAGACCCTTGGAAGTCTCATCTTCCTGGTTTCTTTACTCTCTGTTTACCCCTCAGCTCCACTCCAGAGGTGTAAACTCCATGAGGGCAAGACTTTTTCTCTACATTTGTTTTCCTTTCTGCTGTGTACTGTATACATTGAATGGTGCCTGGCATATGGTAGGTTCTCAATAAATAGAAGGCAATGGCACCCCTCTCCAGTACTTTTGCCTGGAATATCCCATGGATGGAGGAGCCTGGTAGGCCGCAGTCCATGGGGTCACTAAGAGTCGGACACGACTGAAGCGACTTAGCAGCAGCAATAAATAGTTTTTGAAAGAATATTGAAAGGTAGTAGTGTGGGAGGCGATGGAAAAGCAAAAGGCCAAAGGAAACCTCTTTGTGCATATGTTTTCTTCTCAGGCTGAAGATAATGAAGGTATGTCAGTTCCACATACTGATATTTGTTATTGTTATTAAAATACCTTTAGAAAGCTTATGGGATATAGAACCTAGTTAGGTTTTCAGTATTTAAACATTGAATATTTTATTAGTTTTCTGCTGGCCTAACAATATACCACAATCTGGGTGGCTTAATCACTGCAAATTTGTTAATCTTGCTGTCCTGAAGGTCAGAAGCAAGTCTTGGCTTGCTTTGGGTGTATTTCTTCCTGGAGGCTCTAGAAAAGCATCCATTCCCTTTTCATGTTGGTTTTTAGCAGGATGCAGTTCCTGATAGGATGGAGATGCCCATCTTCTTGCTAGCTGTCAACTGAAGGCCGTCCCCAGCTGCCAGAAGCTATGTATATTCCCTGGCCCAGGCCTCCTTCAGGCCACTTTTGAAAGCCAACAACAGCCTGTTGAGTCTTTTCACACTTTTAATCTGACCTGTGTCTTCTTCCTTTTCATCTCTGTGACCAAATCATCTCCCTTTTGATTTCAAGAGTACATGGAAATTACACTGGACCCACCTGGGTAATCCTTCTAAATGACAGTTTATGAGCAACCTTAACTACGTCTGCAATCTTCAAGTAACATATTCCCGGGTTCCAGGGACTAGGATGTGGGCATCTTTCAGGGGCCATCGTTCTGCCTACCATAGATATATAACTGAGTATACAGTATGACACAGTGAGTAAGAGTATAGGCCCTGGAAACATGAAGCCCTGGGTTTGAATCCCAGCTCTCATCTTGCTTCTGGGTTCCTCTCTGTTATCTCTCTGACATTCATTTAGGTTCCTCTGTGCCAACTGGGGACGGTAATGTCACCTGCCTTATGAGGTTGTTACAGATATTGAAAATATATAAAAGTGCATTTATACATACAAGACACTCCACTTTACTCTTTTTAAAAATATAATGTGAGTATCGAATGGGCAAACAAGAAGATTCTACTGTATAGCACAGGCAGCTATATTTAACATCCTGTGATAAACCATAATGCAAAAGAATATCAAAAGAATGACTCTTTGTTGTCCAGCAGAAAGTAACACAACATTATAAATCAACTATACTTCAATAACAAAAGAAAGAAAAGTGCAAGTTTGAAATTTTGTAAGGACTGGAAAAAAAAAGTGAGTATTCCCAGTGTCTTAAATGGGAGCACTAAATCTAGCCTTAAGCCCACCTCAGAAGACCTTACCTTTAATAGGATTAAGAGAAAAATAGGACTAAAGAGTGCTCTTTGGCTAAAACCTCACTTAACCAGCTGGGTTTGTAGGGAATGAGGGGGAAGTTTAATTTAAGTGTTTATGATTCATTTACACCTAAATCATTAAATGCTATTTTAAGGACATTTGATGGCTCCAAGCTTTTCAAACAGTCATAATGCCTCTTTCTTAAACAGAAATGCTGCCAAGAGTAAACAAACTCAAATACCATTTGCTTTGCAGTTTTTCATAAACAAATTTAGAGTGGGTTCTAACCTGGCACACTATATTCTTCCTTCTGTCATCCACACAGGGACAGCCCTCCTGAGAAGAAACAGCAGCTTGGTTTGTTTAATGGGGAGTTAGAAACTATGGCAGACCTGAGTGCAGAGAAAAGCACTCATGTTACTGAAATATTTCTGTTTGAGAATTCTCTTCTGGATTTCTGCCACTGGATTTTGGAATTTTGTTCTGAAGCTTTCCATTGGCTAAAAAATGTCCTTTTTTAAATTATGTAAAGGCAAGGAATTCTTCCACAGGATATAGGTGAAGACTGCATTTCCTAGAGGTTTTAAAAAACCATTTGAGCTTGTAAATTGATGAATTTGATGTTGCAGCCAAATTGAGCTGTTTTAAAAAAAAATTTATAATGGAATTTTGTTGATTAACAATGTTGTGTTAGCTTTAGGTGTACAGCACAGTGATTCAGTTGTGTTGTTGTTGTGTGTTAGTCACTCAGTCATCTGACTCTTTGCGACCCATGGACTGTACCCTCTGGGCTCCTCTGTCCATGGAATTTTCCAGGTAAAAATACTGGCATCGATAGCCATTCTCTTCTCCAGGGCATCTTCCCAACCCAAGGATTGAACTGGAGTCTCCCGTGTTGCAGGCAGATTCTTTACCGTCCGATCCACCAGGGAAGCCTGATTCATATATATGTGTGTGTGTGTGTGTGTGTGTATACACACACATATACATAATATCTATTCTTTTAAAATTTCTTTTAGGTTATTACAAAGTATTGGGCAGAGTTCCTTGTGCTATACAGTAGGTCCTTGATGATTATCTATTTTAAATATACCAGTTTGTACATATCAATCCTAAACTCCCAGTCTATCCCCCTCCCCACTCATCCACTCTAGTAACCATAAATTTGTCCTGTAATTCTGTGAGTCTGTTCTGTTTTGTAAATAAGTTCATTTGTATCATTTTTTGAACTGTGTTTTCATGAGCTTGAGTGCAGCTTGTGACTAACTCGAAATGGAAGGATTTAACCAGTGCATAGTTTAAATGAGACAAGACTTGAGATGGCTCACGTCTTGATTAATTGAAAGAACCTTTTCTGATGTCTTTTCAGGGGCCTTCTTTCCCCCTTTAGTACTTCTCAATCAACTGGTACAGCCACAGTTCACAGAATGCCAGGGAGCACAAAGCCATAATGACATAGGCCTAGTTTATAGTTTTTGAGAAATGCTTTTTATAGATCAACCCATACGTTGATTTTTGCTTCATGGTTCCTGCCCAAGGGTCAGTCAAGATGAGCTGCTAATGTACTTGAGTGAATTTTCTTCAGTGTTGCTGGGGTTGGAAGGAGACATCAGTAAGTGACAGAAGCACATATGGCCCATAGAACAGTGGCAGGAAGAGGAAGTAAGAGAACTCTGATTGCTTGAAAGGATTGTAATGGGTTGGCCAAAAAGATCATTCAGGTTTTCTTATGCTGTTATGGAAAATGCAAATGAACTTCTTGGAGAACCTGATATTTTATAACTAGTTAAGTAAAATGAGTTTGCTGCTTACCTTTTGGGGGGATATGGAGAGGTAGAGGTGAGGTTGACAGCACTTGATCATATAATTTTTACAGTATAATTTTCCAGTCACTATCACCAGGGCTGAGGAATTTCTGGCTGTTAGCAGAGCCTGCGAGGTGGGGCTCTTGAGGCATCTCAGAAGACATGGGGCAACCGTGAGATTTGAATCAGAACTTAGCTTTCAAAACAGGAGAGAAAAGTATGAAGGAAATAGCCATCATGCATAGTGCAGGGATCTTCTAGCATGCCATATGAAGAAGTATGGTCACCATGAACACAGTTGCTAGTAAGATGGGTGTAATGCTTGAGAGTGCACTTTCTAGTATGTAGGTGAGGAAACCTCATTCCTCGGAGATTTAATGCTCTAAAAATAGAAAAAATTGATAGGAAAAAAAATAGGCTTTCTTTAGCAATGTAACCTATGATGTTACCAAAGAAAGGTCTTAAGAGCAAAATCTGAGAAAATATCAGGAGACAAAGTTTCCGTGAGTAACTATGACATCATTTTGTGAGCCTAGCCGGAGCTCTTGTACTAATAGTTAGAACAGTCTTATGGACGCTGAGAGAGAGGGAGAGGGTGGGAAGATTTGGGAGAATGGCATTGAAACATGTAAAATATCATGTATGAAACGAGTTGCCAGTCCAGGTTCGATGCATGGTACTGGATGCTTGGGGCTGGTGCACTGGGACAACCCAGAGGGATGGAATGGGGAGGGAGGAGGGAGGAGGGTTCAGGACGGGGAACACATGTATACCTGTGGCGGATTCATTTTGATATTTGGCAAAACTAATACAATTATGTAAAGTTTAAAAATAAAATAAAATAAAAAAAAATAAAAACAACAACAACAACAAAAAAACACACACACACAAAAAAACAAAGGCGTGTCTCCAGCCTCAGACACATGCATAGACACACACTATGAACATACATAGTTCACACACGTGTGAACACACGGGGCAGAGCTGGCTGGGCCAGCATGCTGTGGCAGTCCCCTTAGTTTACTGTCTCTGAAGAGAAAGACTCCTTATTAAATGGTGCCAGTGGCCTCCATCATTATTCATGGAGGAAGAGGCAAAATTTGGTGGAAAAGCCACACCTAGAATCAATCTATAAGTAATCTTTAAAGACTGCCTAGTTGTTTCAGTCCCTAGGACATCATGACCAGAAGTGTGCTGTGTCAGAAAACAAAGTAAGTGAAAGCAAATAAAATTTTTCCATGAACCCAGTCATAATGAAACATTTTCAAGAAATTCCAGTTGACAATCTGGAAGAGATAACCATTTGTTATTCATTTTCTTACTCTGTGAGCAGTATAACATCTTTTTTTCCTACAAGTCATTCTCCCTACTTTGGTTATAAAATTAACATGAGGGTCATGTGAAAGCTTTGTCTGTCCAGCTAGAAAATAGATGGCTGTTGTTTTGTTTTTGTTTTTGTTTTTGTTTTCCCTTGGGAAAGACAGTTTCACGTTAAATTGGATTCAGCCTCAGTTAATGTTCAGGGAGTACTTAATACATATGGAGTACCTATCAAGGGTGAGGCATTGTGCTGGACAGTTCCACCTAAGCATCTCTTTTACTTTTTAAAACAACCTTGTTAGGAGTTCTATGTTGATTTAGTTGGGTCATGTATAAAAGGTAGGAAATTGACGCTTGGTTATGCAGTAGGAGGCAGAGGTCTCTCAAGTCCTCTGCTTTTTCCTCTACCCTGTGGTTGGGTTTCCAGGAATATACATAAAATTGCCGCCCAAATAGTTGTTTGGACTCAAGGGACAAGGGAGTGAACTAATCCTGAGGGCAGACTCCAGGACTATCTGCCAGCCCCTGTTCTAGGTGCATCTCAGTCTTTAGTATGCATTGCAGTCCCCTCAGAATCTTATGAAAACACAGATTCTGACTCTATTGGACTAGACTTGGCAGGGATGAGGGGCTACATGTCTAACAAGCTTCCAGGTATTACCCATGATGCTGGTCCAGGGTCCTCACTTCCAAATAGCGATCAACCTGTTTGTTGGATTCAGAGGAGACAGAACTTGCCGAACACACTGTTGAGACCACTTCCGGTCTCAGAACTGGAATTTAATTTATTTTTTAAAATTGAAGTCTAGTTGATTTGCAATGTGTTAATTTCTGCTGTGCAGCAAAGTAATTCATATATATATATATATATATGTATCCGAATATATATATTCTTTTTCACATTATTTTCCATTATGGTTTATTCCAGGATATTGAATATAGTTCCCTGTGCTATACAGTAGAACCTTGTTTCTCCATCCTATATATTGGATTAGCCAAAACCTTCATTTGGGAGGGTACAAAAAACCCGACTGAGCTTTTTGGCCACCCCAATATAATAGTTTACACCTGCTAATCCCAGTTTATACTTGCTGACTAACTGGAAAAGACCTTGATGCTGGGAAAGACTAAAGGCAGGAGGAGAAGGGGATGACAGAGGATGAGATGGTTGGATGGCATGACCAAATCGAAGGACATGAGTTTGAGCAAGCTCTGGGAGCTGATGGTGGACAGGGAAGCCTGGCCTGCTGCAGTCCATGGGGTCGCGAAGAGTTGGACACAACTGAGTGACTGAACCGAACTGAATCCCATACAGACTTGCAGTTGCCAAGGGGGAGATACTGGCAAAGGGGAAAACTGAGAGTTGGGGGTTTGAACTGGAATTTGAACCAGTACCAGTGGATTATGAGGCCTTTGCCAGTACATTCTTCTTCATTCCCTAAGGCTTTCTCCTTGAGTGAGCCATTTGTATTCCATATTTATTGGAATTTATTGTGTTCTACATTTATTTGTCCAATCATTAAGGGGCTTAGAACTCAAAATTCCCAATATCTTCTAGAACACTTCCGTTTTGTTCAGGAAGACATCTTTGCAGTTAATTGTGCTCACATTTGCAGCTTCAATTTTTCTCTTGCTCCTTTGGTTAGGCACATTGGTTCACCATCCTAACTGCACCTGAGAACTACCTGGGGAGCTTGACTGCCAAGGTCCATACCTTCTCCAGGACCAATTAAAGAGACTTTCTGGAGGTGGGGCCCAGGCATGGGTGTGTTATAAAAGATCCCCGAAGCAGTTCTGATTTTGTAGCTAGGGTGGAGAGCCCCTAAATTACAGGGCTCAAGGATGCAATTTATGGAAAATGTATTCCAACCCCCCTTTTGTGATGTCATAAAAGAAGGACTAGTGTATTTACTGGACCGGTCACCAACAAGGTTCCTGATGAATCCTTGGTACCATTTTATTTCCTGACCATGAGCTAGTGCTGCACTGTGGTTCAAATTGCATCACATGGAAAGTTTGCAGTGACTCTGTGCAGACCCTGAGGGTGAGGAGTCTATGTGCAGAGCTGATCAGCACGAACCCAGAGTTGTGACATGCAGCATCACCAACTGGCTTCAGGGCCAAGACACCTGCTATCACCAGCCCAAGACATTGACCTTGAGGGGTTCTAATAA
Organism: Bubalus kerabau; assembly: GCF_029407905.1. Classification (NCBI taxonomy): domain Eukaryota; kingdom Metazoa; phylum Chordata; class Mammalia; order Artiodactyla; family Bovidae; genus Bubalus; species Bubalus kerabau. The sequence goes on along the minus strand of NC_073647.1, from coordinate 26,645,925 downwards.
GCAGAGAGCTTGCTTTGATTCCCTTCAACAAAACTGGCTAGTGAGGAGATTGTCATCTTGAAAGACAAGAAGAACCTAGGGTACCGTGGGTTGATGCTGTGGTAGAGTTATGCACCAACCCCCATGGCTGTTCAGAGTACAATAGACTGGCTGTGGGGAGATAGGAGCTGCTGTAGAGTTTTACACAGTGAACAGTACCAGTGCCCAAGAGGACATGGCCACTCTGGCCTGAGGTGTGCAAAGAAATGGAAATATGGTTGATTCTTGAACAACGTGGGTTTGAACTACCAGGGTCCACTTACACGCAAAAGTTTTTTCAGTAGTTCCTACTACAGGACTGCATGAGCCGTGGTTGAATGAATCTGCAGATGTGGAACCTTGCCAATGTAGGAACTGCCGATAGGGAGGGACCAGTATAAGTTATATGTGGATTGTCAACTGTAAGGAAGCTTGACAACCCCTAACCCTGTGCCTTGTTCAAGGGTCAACTGTAGCAAGATAATCAGAGGCCAGAGCCACCCCCGCCCCCGCCCCCGCTCCAAGGGAGCGAGAGGAATTTTCACTGGAGAAAGCAAGAAAAGGCTTACAACAGTCATTCTTAACTCCAGTTATGCAGTTGAATCACCAGCAGAGTTTGGAAACCCACCAGCACTCCAGCCACAGGCTGGAGAGTCCAGTGTAATTGATCCGGGGTGGTACCATGAGAACTTCAGTTTTTAAAAGTTCCACACATGATACTAGTGCTCAACCCTAGCTGAGAACCAATGGTGTAGACTTTGTACCAGGTGGAGGAGCATGCAGACAGCAGAGGTAGCTGGAGCAAGTAAAACAAACACCTAGGCAGTCATCCCCCTGCCCCCATGTGATCCTTGAGCAGCATCAGCAGCACTTGGGAACTTGTTCACGCCCACCCCAGACCAACTCCATCACAAACTCTAGGCGAAGGTGCCCAGCAGCCTGTGTCTTAACAAACCTTCCAGGAGACTAGGATGGATACTTCAGTTTGACTTGGACTTGAACAGGTGCATGGAGGAGAGGAATACGATGACATCAGGCTAGAAAACTTGCAAGTAATGGGCAGGTGCCAGCCCTGCAGACAGTATATCGAGGTGAATTAACAACACCCAGTGTTCTCAGGTCAAGTGTATGTCTAGGCATTTCTTTCTCACATGCTTTAAATGGTGGTGGGGACAAAATCCATGCCATTCCAGCTGTGCACAGAACCTCTGCACACAATCTGTTCTGCTAGAGGGAGCTGCCACTTTTCTGCATGAAGGACTCATTTCTGTCTTAAGGGAAGGGCTGCATATTCCCTGATGTTGTGTGCACATGTGCGTGTGCTCAGTCACATCTGACTCTTTGCAATCCCATGAACTTTAGCCCACTAGGCTCCTCTGCCCATGATATTTTCCAGGCAAGAATACTGGAATGGGTAGCCATTCCCTTCTCCAGGGGAATCTTCCCAACCCAGGGATCAAACCCAGGTCTCCTGCATTGCAGGCTGATTCTTTTATACTGCACCACCTTGAAAACCCATATTCCCTGGTGATGTGGGTCCTTTGATGATGAGAAGGCTGACCTTCAGGAAAGCTACCTTAGATAAGGCCTCAGAGAGTTGCCCACCTCCTCTTCTTGCTTCTTGTCTCCATTTGAACTGGGTCTTTGGTAGGCTGTGCCCTATCTATTATGTATTCTCAGCATGTGCCTGGACATACTCCCCTAACGTTGTGCAATGCCATCGATTCTGCCTAGTGGCATCCCTCACTAGAGAAGGCCTTTGCCATGAGCCGAGTAAGGACTTCACTGGTGTGCAGCTATAGTGGTTTCCATCTTGTTGAGGGCTTTCTTTACCTGAATGACTGGTGTGCTCACTAGCGCATCTTTCTCACTATTTGGTCTGAACCAAACTCCCCTGAATAGAACATCTGAGTCCTTGCTGGATGCTAAGCATCTCCGAGGTAGAGGTCAGGGATGCTATTATGCATCCTGCAGCACATAGAACAGCCTCTTAGAACAAGGAATTATCCAGCCCCAGATGTCAAAGTGCTAATGTAGAGAAAGCCTGGCCTGGTCCACATCACTTATTATTGTTTTATTTTTTTTAATATTTTTTCACACTCTTTGGCATGTGGGATCTTGCACGGATCGAACCCACATCCCCTGAAGTGGAAATTTGGAACCCCAACCACTGGACTACCAGGGAAGTCCCCACGTCACTTACTTTTGAAATGAGAAAACTGAGACTCAGAGATGTGATGTGCCATTCCAAAGGTCACCCAGGAATTTAGCTGTGTCTCAAGGGTGGGGATCCTGGTACAGTGCTCAACGGGCTCCATCTCTGTCATATATGGTCTTTCTTCCACTGCAGCCACTCTGATGCCTGCCAGGTACCATGCAATGTGCTGAACTCTTTCCATTTCTGATCCTTTCTTCTTAGCACACACCTTCAAGGTAGGCGGGACTCTCCCTAGAAGGGACTCAGTTTGTACATGCAAAGTTACCATGCGCAAAGCACTGTAGGTGGGCCATTAGGAAAGCAAAGATGATACCAAGAGAGACATGGTTCTGGTCTTCTAGGAGCTCCCATTCAAGTTGTGGGAGAAAGACACATCTAAGAAAATAATTATCAATCTCACTTTTCACTAAAAGCTTATGATGATGTCTAGAAAGCTATCTCAACAAATGACAGGATAAATTTCTTAAAGTGTTATATGGACATGAAGAGTTGTTGTTGTTGTTGTTGTTGTTGTTGTTGTTATTGTTCAGTCACTGAATCATATTCGACTTGTTGTGACCCAATGGACTGTAGCAGGCCAGGCTACTCTGTCCTCCACTATCTCTTGGAGTTTGCTCAGATTCACATCCATTGAGTCAGAGATGCTATCTAACCAACTCATGAAGAGTTAGAATGAGCTATTTACCTTTGCTTTAAAATAAGGCTGGGTGAAAGTGGGCATCTTTCATTTGATTCATAAGAATTCTTTGAGTGTGTTTTACAATTGACTCCACCTATAGAATGACAAATAAGACAAATAGTGTTTCTGCCTCCGGTATCCTATATTCATTAGGAAGAGTCAGAGGAGAGGCATGTACATAAATACCTACATAATTACATATTGTGATGAATGCAAACCTATTTAACATGGCTAAAAAGAAATCTCAGAAGAGGTGGCATTGAGTAGAGCCAATGAGGGTGTCATATTGAACAGCAGGTACAATACAAGGTCTTCAGGCATATTTTAGATACTATGTAAATCTAGTGTGTGGAAGAAGATGGACATGTGATAGAATTTTGGAGGAGGGTGGCCACCATGATAGTGACTTTGAATTTTTTCCTCCCATGAAAGTAGCAAAACAGCCTGAAGAAACAAAATTGAAGGAAAACTGGATAGTGCTTGGGAGGCTGCATGAAGTTGGGGAAGATTGCAAAGGGGAAGGTAACTGAAATGTCTAGAAATATTTTCAGTTGTTTCTATTTTGGCCAAACCAAATCACCATTAGTATTGATTAATGCAATTCAGTGAATTATCTGAATAACTCATTGACTTCCCCAATGGCTTAGCGGGCAAAGAATCCACCTGCAGTGCAGGAGACACAGGAGATGCAGGTTCAATCCCTTGGTTGGGAAGATCTCCTGAAGGAGGAAATCGCAACCCATGCCAGTGTTCTTGCCTGGAAAATTCCATGAACAGAAGAGCTTGGCGGGCCACAGTCCAAAGGAACACAAAGAGTCGGACATGACTGTGCTTGAGCACAGATGGAGACAGAGAATTCATTGACATTTAAACTTGCCATTGATAGTATCCAGTGTGGCAGTAAAGCTCATGTAAGTATTCAATAGATGGAGCTTCCCAGGTGGTGCTAGTGGTAAAGAACCTGCCTGCCAGTGCAGGAGACCTAAGAGACTCGGGTTTGAACCCTGGGTCAGGAAGATCCCCTGGAGAAGGGAATGGCAAGCCACTCCAGTATTCTTGCCTGGAGAATCTCATGGACAGAGGAGCCTGGCAGGCTATGGTCCATAGGGTCACACAGCATGGGACACGACTGATGACTTGGCAGGCACCCACGCATTCAATAGATAGTGAGTTGGAAAGCAAAATGGAGGACTTGAGTTAATTCATTTGTGGCTGAATTTACTTTTCTGCTTGACAGGTGCTCAGTGACAAGGAAGAGTAATCACTCTAATTACTCTGTTTTCTACTGACTTTTTCATTATTCGAGGACATTTGATAATCTGTGTATTTTCCCTTATTTTTACTTTCACAGATGCTTTCAAGCATTTGCTTTTTGGAGTCACAAATATATGTCCAATAACTTTGACTGGTAGTCCCATGGCTGTGTTCATTGCTGTTGCCCTGGTGATCTCAGATTTTCTTTGATTTCAAATCATGTATCATTAATTAAGTATGTTGAGTCGTCTTTCCAAAGAGAAAAAAAAAAAAAAAACAGTGTCATCAAATAACTGAGGGCTTATTAACTGCTTCCAGCTTGAAACCAGCACACCTTACAAGTTACAGTGGCCTGGCCAGGGGCCAGATGCCTTTGTGGCATTGTCTGAGTAGTTTCCCAGGTTGTTTCTGGTTGCTTTTCTGTCTTTAAATAAAGACAGTAAACCTCATTGGAGACAGAGATAATATTTGAAGCTAAGGTATACAAAAGATCCTGTTTAAATATATCAGTTTGTACAAAGAAAAGCAACCAGAAACTACTTAAGACTTTCTGGTAAACACCCTAAAATCCTGGCTTCTAGGCTGGGCTTTTCCAATAGCTTTGTGGCTTGTCAATTCCCCTTCCTGAGCTTTATTTTCCTTATGTTTTAAGACAAAGGGGTAGCATTAAGTTATCTCTAAAGAAATTCCGTTTGCAATGACTTGGAAGAGTGTAGTGTTTGTGATACTACTAAATATTTGGGTAGGTATTTTATCTAGCCAATATTATATTTATTGATTAAAGTACAGGGTAAAATTAGAAACTGAGTTTCTAAACATAGACAGAATAAGTGATTGTTAACTTCTTTAGTTAAAAATGCATTTAAGACATATATTACATTGGAATTAGTTTTGCTGAAGCCTAAGCTCCAGTATCTTGGTCATCTGATGCGAATAGTTGACTCATTGGAAAAGTCCCTGCTGCTGGGAACAATTGAGGGCAGAAGGAGAAGAGGGTGTCAGAGGATGAGATGGCTGGATGGCATCACTGATGCAATGAACATGAACTTGGACAAACTTTAGGAGATGTTGAGGGACAGGGAGGCCTGGCATGTTGCAGTCCATGGGGTTGCAAAGAGTCAGACATGACAGAACCACTGAACAACCATGACAAACGTTTTCATTTTATCACAGATGGTTTGCTACAGATCGATGCATTATGTCCAGTTTGAAATGGGAACACTGTTTCTGTGAACATGGGTAACATAGACCAGGTCACTGGCTTTAGATATAAACTCTCTTCCCTTCCTATGACTGTCCCCACTCGTGACCATGGCCTTGACCCTGAGAATTGCTGAGAAGCCTGGAGGAGAATGAGGGTGGTTTACTGCCAATCCAGGACTGTTACTGGGAAACCAACCCTGGATGTAGGCTTGCCCACCTAATGGTTAGTCAATAAACACCTTGTATAATGGGAACAAGGTCTTCCATAAATTGTGCTCTTAACTATCCTGCCACCAGTAGAGTCACTTATTGTCACCCTGAGTCTGAGTATGCCACCTGTCAGTGTCTGCATGTCTGTGGGTGTGTGAATTTGCATGTGTGCACATCTCTCATCCAACTCTCTACCACTCTTGTGGGACTTTGGAATTCTAAGTAGGTGGCCTGTGTGATCAAGGTCAAGGGCACAGGCTATGTGGGTGTCATTTCCCGGCAGAGGCCTACTCCTTGGCTGCTACTGTCATGGGGCTCATGGCCTTTCTCAATACATGGGTCCTGCAGTTCAGAAATCAACCATGAGCAACTTTTACCATCTTACCTGTCTGAAAGAGTCAAATTGAAGCTCCGAAACTGGAAGAGGTTTAGTGTAAATCTATTGTCTGCCTAATCACTGGAGTCTTTCATGCAAACTTCAAGATAGGATAAACATTATTGAGAAGAAGAGCAGGAGTCACTGCATAAATGTGGACAAATAGTTTCAATGAACAAAGGCAAGAGTGGTTTTCAGAGGCTGGAATGGTGTGCAAGAAGGAATGCACTAGAAGTGGGGGAATAGCAGAAATCCTAGGATTAAGCCAGGGGAAGGTAGATTCCATTCTTTTTTCCTGTTTTGATGAGCTGACTTCTTTGCAAGTCTCCTCTCCCTTTTCTAGAGTTTGTGCCCTTTGGACACATTGTCTCCTCATCCTTTTTTTAAGGTAGTAGAATTAAGGTACCCACCTGCCTTAGTGCTGGGGTCTTATGGGAAGTTCCCTGTCACTCCTGCTGTTGTCAATTGCACACACAGTCACTGTTCTACCTGAAGGAGCCCTAGGAATAAATTAATACAACAGTTTTAATCTTTCATCAAAATGAATTTACATTCAAAGATTTTATAGACTGAAATGAGGTGTTTCCTGTAGATTGCCACTTCTGGTTAAAAGTCAAACATATTTTTAGGTCTTGTGTCAAAATGACACCAAGGTATGCTGATAGATTTAATATTTTTTTCTGTTTTTCCTGAATTGATTTATGTTTGGGGCATTTGAGTAGAGACAGCCTGGATGCAAAGCTAAGCCATTAACTCCCAGATGTTCACAATTTCCAAGGAAATGTACTTTGCCTGCGGTCATTACTCAGATGGCTCCTTAAATGCTCTCATCTTGGCATCTTTTTCACCTGCTAAATTCAATTTGAGGAAAGAATAGGAGAGAGAGAATTTTGTGGAAAGCAATTATGTTGCACTTTTGTGACTTTCCTGCTTTCCCCATGATGATGAATTTGGGGTCTGGTTCTTATATCAGTCAGTGGGGCTCCTTCACTAGAATTTTGTTGTATGTTACAGATACTAGTTGTATCTAATTAAACAATAATGATGGAAGTACAAGGCTTTTTGTCGGAATTAATGACCAGCTGGTTAAAGCTGATGGCTAGAGAGTCAGCCAAAGGCTATTGTGCCATTAATCTCCAGAGATGCCCATTTGTGATGTCATTTTTGGTATCGAAAAATGAAAATGGAAAACAATTTACTGGTGTTTATCATGTACTTCTGAACAATAAGCTCTCTATGTATTATCCAAAAGTTGTTCTTTTCTTTTTAATCCTCCAATTCTCTTCTGATCTTAAAATGTGTTTCTTATATACAATGCATGAAAATGGGATTTCTCAGCTTCTGTATAATCATGGTTTTTTGTTTTGTTTTGTTTTTTGAGTTCTAAGTTTGGGAGGTTTTCCTTAAATATTTTATATGGTCAAACTAGAACTTACCTTCATCTGTGATGCTAGAATTTGATACATGTATATATTATCATAACTATCTGCTCATGGCAGGAAATGGTTGCCAATGGTCTGAATAGCAGCTGTTGCTACCAAAGATGTGCATTCAGCAACCAGATTCTAAGAAGTTGCAGTCATATTCCTAGTAGAGGAAGGGAACTCTCTTTCAGAAAAGGCTGTGGTGGTCTGTCTATGTAATATTTTTGATTACTACTGCTGAGCACTAGAAGAAAATAGAAAGAGAAGTGACTAAAATATTCATCACCTTCTTGCATAATTTAATTACTTATAAAGGAAGACAACAACTCCACACACAGCCAATCTATCAAGAACTTGTTCTCAACTCATAATACTAATTTCCAGGTTATGCTGGTTTTCATGCCATCTTCATTCCAATGTGAAAGAAAGTTCTTAAAAGTCTGTTAAGATCCTAGCCAGTGAGCTGAGAATGTTGTGCCAAATGTGGAAGCATGAGATCCCATCCAATCTCAGCCATAATCTGGTGATATTTTACAAGCATTATAGAATTGTTCTCCCCATAGGAAGTTTGCAGCTGGTACCCAGTCTTTCTCAAGGCATGCTAAGAGTTATGCATTTGAGGGAGTAGGATGAGTCAGTCCATTGTTAATCATAACTTTAGGGGTACTGACTCACTCCTGGTAAAATGGGATGACCTCACTGGAAAGGTGTGAAAAAAAAAAATCCATTCTGAGGTCAATGCCCTGTTTCTGCAGACCCAGATCAAATTTGCACACTCTTTGGTGGGTAGTTACCTGGAAAAACAATGTTGCAGCGGACCAGGTGAAAGCAAACACCTTGTTTTATCAGGGAACAAACACTAGAAATTCATAGTATTCCTTAGGAAAATGCACAAAGGGCCTAGAAATCTGAGAGGGGCCTCATATCTGAGGCCAAAAGTGAATCAGGTCCTGCAGTGCCACAATTCAAGGTAGGTCTTTGATCCAGTGTTGATTATTAGGCTCTTGACTGGAATGTGGTCACTTCATTAGGGGATTTCGAATATGTGAAGGTTATTTGTCATGGCCCCAGTTCTCTTTGGGAAACACAAAGTGAATTCTTTTGTCCAACTCTGTATATAGTGCATGAAAGCCAGGCCCTCACCAGGAGCAGACCCAGGAAGAAAATGTAAACGAATACACTGAAAATTTTGTGGAAATTAGCCATTTTCGCCTGTAAATATTTATATTGTACCTCAAGTTGAAACATGTCGCTTTCCACAGTGTTTATTTAGATACAATATGGTTATCGGTATTAACATGTTTTATTGCTCATCCCGGCAATCTAACCCTTAAATGCTCAGTATATTGTGATGGCCACAAAGTTCATCTGGGTTTTTCTCACCTTTGGCTGGAAAAAATCCGACAGAACTTTTTGGCCAACTCAGTACTAGCTATCAAGGTATGTATAGCTGAGTAAACTATTCATATTAGCAAACTAAGCCCCTCAAAAGAAAACCCCCAAGCAATGCAATGCTTTTCTTGGAAACTTTTCATGGGACTGTTGTTTCTATAGTCTCCCCCGGGAGTAGAGTTGATGTAAGACGTTTCCCTGCTTTCCTGAAGCTCTAACTTGAGTTCATTTTGTTATGTGGTGACCACAGTTCTGGATGACGCCCCCCCTGGCACACAGGAATACATTATGTTACGGCAAGATTCCATCCAATCTGCGGAATTAAAGAAAAAAGAGTCCCCCTTTCGTGCTAAGTGTCACGAAATCTTCTGCTGCCCGCTGAAGCAAGTCCACCACAAAGAACACACAGAGCCCGAAGGTTTGTGCACGACGGACGCGTGTCTTGCTTGTTTCCTCTCATTCTTCTTTCTTTCTCTTTCTTTCTGACTGTGCATTGCCCTCTGGTGTGCTGTGTGTTGTGCGGCTCCTGACATCGTTCTGAGGCCCCGTAAGCTCGCCAGTGAGTGTCTTATGCAGCCTCAGATGGGACGCTGTATAATACAGTCAGCTCTGGCCCGGCGCACAGCATCTTCCTGCTTCTCGCAGCTGACACGTGTTCAGCTGGTGTCATGACACTGCCCCGTTTTGGCTGCTAAAGTTGCTTGCTCCCGTAGCCAACATCTGGCCGAGTCTGGTCCCATCACCTCGCCTTCCTGAAGCAGCAGTCGGCTGAGGAATGGCCCTTCCAAAATGAAATCATCAGACGATGGTTCCAAATTTTCTCCCTCTTCTCCACTCCATAAAGCCTCCTGCCTTGTGTTCGAAGAATGCTCATGGTCTACTCAGTCGGCTGAAGCAGGCCCAGATTCCCCTGTCATGCACGCCTGGTGCGCTTTGCCATAGTAAAATGCATGCCTCAAGGAAACGATGAGTAGTTTGTTTTTCTTTGCAGCTCAAGTACAGGTTTGGAAAACTCTACTCGCTGATACTTAAACTGAGGTCAATAAGGTATTCATCGCAATCCATACTACAAATGTATCTCAAAAATTCCTCGTCTCTGCAGAAAGCGTATGCATTCATTTTTCCCCAACTTTTTGGCATATATCAAATAGGATCAGTTTTCACATCACCAAATGTGGTAAACGTTTTGCCATCTGTGTATGTTTTGATTTCCAAAATGACAATGGAGAGGTATACTGTGTATGCTAATTAAGTACTTATTGTATAACAACTTGAGTTCCCTCCCAGATCAAATGCCATCCATGCAGTTTAGCAATGAATGATGTCAGAGGTGACAGAATTCAACCAGTCCTTTGGCAGTCAGTATACACTTTTGCATAACTGTTTCTGGTACGATTTCTAGAAGTGCCCTTGTTCCTATTTCAAGTTGCCCTTTTGGCAACATTATGGGGTCTCCAGTACAACAGTCTTTCTGTTGCACAGGTCTGTTCAAAGTTTGGTGTTTGAGGAAATTATTCCCAATTGACTCCAATCTATAGTTTTGGAAGCAGATTTTCACATCTCAAAGTCTCCCCCTTTTCTGCCCTTCCACGCAGAGCTTCAAATGTTCTTTGGCAGAAAATGACAAGTGTACATTTTCTTTGCTTAACTCTATTTGACCTGTAGAATACAGCATTTGTGTTTGTTTTCTACTTCATACTTTGGTATGCAAGCTGTCCACTTTGCATAGGAGTTCTGATGTGAACAGTCATTCATCTGGAGATATAAATGGTGGCCCTTTACGAGTAAGACAAAATTTTGGTGGTTTTGTAGAGAAGATACTAACTTGATTTTTGCTTCACTGAAACAAAAAATTTCAGCCAGTAATAGTTACTTTACTATATATGATGCATTCCAATATTTTCTTTCTTTTCTCTCAAATGATGTTTGTGTGCAGTATATATATTTGCATGCACAAAACAGTATCTGTATTATAGAAATATACTATTTCTTATATAATTATATTCTTACAAATGTGCGTGTCTGTATTAACAGATACTATACTTTTTTTTCTAATTGTACATTATCCTGAAACACAAAGATTGGTTTGAGTAAGTATAATAAGCCATTTAAGAAGCAGTTGGTTAAATTCAGTCAGGAATTTGGTTAGAAACTTACTTCAAATTGTTTTAACAATTCTCAGATTCAAAAAAAGACAGTTGAATAACTAAATTTAAGACCCATCCATTCTCTTATTACATATAGTTTAGACAGGATCTATTAGTTTTCAAAATATCTGGAGTGTATCATGAATACTGTTATGAATGTTTTCAAATATGAAGAATTCTTTAGAGAATGGGTATCAGTTGAGCTCTCTTATATAAGGTTTGGATACTTTTTATTTTGGCTGTTCTTGTGTTAAATGTGGCTTTCATCCTTTCTCTTGTGTGCTTTGATGATGGGCATTGTCTTCTTTCAGATTGAAGATTTTCCTTAGTCTTGCCGTCCTGCCAGGTCCTCTGGAATAGTGAAGCTAATACTTCCCTCTTGATTTGTAAGAATTATTTATAAATAGTATTAGACACATGAGAGGTTTTCTGGGATGACATTGTGATACTATTTACAATTTTACTTCATCGCCTTTAAACAAGGACTCCGAAGCTAATGGTGATCCCAAACATTGCAATGAATATACTTGATCTCTGTACAAATTAACAGGATCCCGAAGACCTTAGATGGGGGTGAAAGAAAACATGCCACAGAAGAGACCTTGGATAAATAAGGAAACAATGCTATGAAATTAACATGCTTACTTCATGTAGGATCTCGAAGGCCAGAAACTCGTCATTGCTGGGAGGTGAAGTAACTGTGGGTTTAGAAGGGTTCAGTGGTCATTCTGGCCACCTGGAAGATTTTTGAAAGACTGATTTTTAAGTGTTGTAAGGTCCTGTCTTCAGTTCTCTCTTCCAGTTGCTATAACATTTTATTATAATGAGTATAAATAAGAGATCTCTTTATTTTTTTTTTATTTTTAAAGTTTACATAACTGTATTAGTTTTATTAAAAATGGATAGAATCTCAATTCTAAACTATGTCCATACCTTGAAACATTTTATTCTCATGTGAGGCATTTTGAAGAGAGAGGTCCTTTCATGGCCTCTCTTCCAAAGCATGAAACATTAATTGACCTTGACTGTGGATGCCCACCATTTCCACTGCAGGTGAAGGCAGTGGGCAGCATGGTTAGCCTGATTGATCTGTGCAATGCCAAGCTGCTCGTGTGACCTCTTCTAATGAGACTGTGTGTGTGTGGAGCCCTCAAGTAAAGAATGAAACATTCATTGAAATTTGGCCAGGGTAGTGGTGGGGGATGGTGGTGGTGGTAGAATATAAATTAGAGTTGGAAAAGTCTTACAAATGATTAAATTAGGTCAAAGAGGTTTATATATATTATGATAAAGCTGGAATTAGTTTTCTGCTTCTTTACTGAATTGATAAAATCTGTCAACTATTTTTGCATTATTATAGACAAAGTCTTGGTGTTTCTTTTGGTTGGTGATGTTTTTGTAAAGGCCAAGTTATTTCCATAATTTATAATCACCTGAGATTTGGTACAGATAGCAATTGTTCACCACCGTCTGTCTTTTGAAAGACATTTTTGCATTGTTTCCAAGGCCTTCAGAATTCATGTAAAATAATACACAGAAGGCCTGAAATACCTCATTGGCTTTTCAGGATATCCTTAGGACAGATTACACTTTGCCAGAAACAGGTTTCTATTTCTGAACAGCCGATTCCAAAATAAATGTTTTAGTCTGTTTCCAAATACTTGTGATTTTCAGTGATGTGATTATTTCCATAAAAACCACTTATGATGTAATCTTATACTGGAATTTGGCTGAAGAAGCACACACAAGTGTTTGAGAGTCTAATTTTGACCCAGGACCAGCTATGGTCTTTGTTATAAGAAAGCCACTTGGAGAGCTGAGATGTTTACCAAAATCTTTTTTTTACTGTCCCAGGAGCCTTTTGGCAAAAGAAAGTATAATCATTACAGCTTTATTCTTTCCCTCATTTTTTCTTTCATTGTCATGTCTGCCCCAATAAAATCACTGATTTAGAGTAACTTCTGAATGCCTATCTATTACCAGTATAGTTGTTGCTTCCTAAATTCGAGTCACTGGTCTGTTACTGATGCTTGAAGATTGTTCAGAAGAATCACATCAAGGTATACAGGCTTACAAGTAGATAATGTTGAAAATCTGCAGAGAGAAATAAATCACAGATTACCTGCATGTACTTGTGGGATTGAAAATCTGATTACAATAGCAAATTTGAAGGAGTTCAGGCAACATAGGAAAATATCACAAAGTTCAATGATTTGTCACTATCTTAATCAAATGTCTGGCCTCCTTCCTACAGTCCTGTTTTCATGTGAATTTTTTTTAAGTTACATAAATATATATATATATATATATTCCACTCCCCTTAGGACATCTGTAACCTTTGTATTCAGAGAGGCATCCAAGCATAGTGACTTTGGTTGGAGGAGAAGAGAGTCTGTGCTCTAGACCGGTGATGAAGTATGGCAGCTTTCACCAACCAAAAGAAAGCAAAATTATGTGCCAAATGTTAAGGGGGCATATTTGTAACAAGTACAATGTCTGTTAATCTGATAATGCCTTGGTTTCCTTATCCCAGAGAGAGAATATGTCACCATAAATATCAGTCTTGCCTAAATGGTAGGAGAGAAAGGAGGTAGAAGAATACTTAGGAAAGTGTCAAGAGAATTGTTTTTATTTTCATCCTCACCTTTTCTTCAACTCTGATGTCTCCTGTTGTGTGTCTTCCTCATATTCCTACTAATTTGCCTTTTGAGAAGAATGGGTCTAATACTATTTGAATTCATAGTTCAATAAAACTAAATCACCTCTGATGCTTAATATTGGAAAATGTCTTGACTGGCAGAAATGGTATAATTGGGTTCAATATCTGTCCCCTTGAATGTAAGAATTTAGGGCTATTCCTATTTGATTAGAAAAACATGGGGCCATATGTTTATGTGACTCTGAAGCAATAAAAGATTTTATTCTGAATCTTTAAATTTCAAAATAACTGATTTGTGGTCACTTTTCCTTTGATTTATGATGTGAAGGATGACAAAACAACTCAGAGAGGTTTCTTTGCTCATTGAAGCCAATGGCAGCTTAATTGCAGAGTCACAAGAAAAGTTAAAATATTGGTCCATATCAAAATCAAATTAAAAGCCCCAAATTTGAAAGCCTTGTTGTTTAGTAATGAATAAACATTATCCTTTCCCCATATGCTGATCAAGTGTATTTCTCTTGGTTGCTTGTCAGCTATTTCTTAGAAGACAACTTGTTATCTCCTAACAAGATTGGGAAGCTAGTAATGGCACTGAAACCCAGTCTCTCTTCTCTCCTATTTCCCCTCCTTATGGCAGCAAGCACAGCATTAAGTCATGTTTGGGGGATAGTTTCTACTCTCTGGAAAACTCATAATTTGATCAAGGAAGTATACATAACAGCCAATAATTCAATTTCAGGTCAGGATGGGCATTTATTATTCTCTTATTAGATTCATGCATCTCAACTCAGTCTCCAGGCTGGCTTTTCCGGTAGAAACAAACAACCACTCATGATTTGATGATTCACTTTTTAAAGCAACAGGCCTCCCTTCTCCCTGGTGCCTCGGTGTTCCCGTCGAGGCGGTGGTGAGGGTTCCTAAGAAGTAATCTCTCCTTCAGGACTCTCTTGACTGAAGTTTTCCTCACTTAACATTGGAGGCAGATATTTCTCCTTTGTGAAGCCAACACAGATGGTCCACTTTAAGTATTTATATTTAAAGGAACACTGCCCTGGGAACGTGCCCAGAAAGGTCTACTGGATGAACAATGGTGGTGATTTTGATTTTAAAACAAAGTCAAAATCTAGATGCTGATCCTTGAAAAAAATCTGGAAGGTCTCCATCCATGCAGCACTGCCCTCTTCAAAGCTGTTCCATCAAGGTTTGTGTTGCCAGCATGCTTCTGGTGCTCTGATGTCTCAGCAACACCTTTTGGGTTATTCCTTTCCACAGTCGGTTAATAAACCACTGAAGCAAATCTGCCTTTCTGACCTGGCATGGTATGACTGTAGGTAGACTGTGGTCCACCCCAGAAAGGCATAGCCTGGATGACTTTGAGCTGTTTTACCAAGTCAAGCCCAACCCTAAGGTCTAGGGGTCCGCCTTTGCAGAGATGCACCACATGGGCTGCTGTGTCAGCTCCAATTTTCACTCTTTTGTTTTAAATGATAACTTGCTTGCCTGGTTGAAGAGAATGTAGAATTAACTATACTCTCTTTTGTAGGTTCTTAAATAATAACTGCATCACTATTTTTCAAATTATGTTTTATGAACTACTAATCATATGGCTTTGTGAAAAGAAAGATTCTGTGATCCCATACGTGTTTCTTGAATTCCATATCACTCTTAGAGAGTCATCCTGCATAAGAGAGTAATTTGTCTCACTTTGGTCAGTTAAGTGGTAAACCACATCTTTCAGGTACCAAATCATTTTTGTTCGTAATACATAGTAACATCCTAAAAGTATGCTTTGGGAAATGCCTTGCTGGCCCCACTAAGCAGTGTGTTCCCATCAAAGCTCAGCTTTGACAAGTAACACACTTTTAAAGATGAATGCCGGTCCCTTTTTCTCTGACCCCTACCTGCTATCTTTAGGAAAGTGCTACTCCAAGTGTGGTCCATGGTTCAGGACTGGGTCTGAAATTGTTTGTTACCAGTCAGTGATAAGATGAGGAGCTTGTGCCAGAATGTAAGTCAATGCACTGTTTGTTTTATCAAGAAAGTATTGCTGTCTTTCTGCATGTAAATCAATGAAGTTAGAGCACTCCTTCACACCCTGCACAAAAATAAATTCAAAATGGCTTAAAGACTTAAATATAAGACATGACACAATAAAGTTCCCAGTACGGAACATAGGCCAAACATCCTGACATAAATTGTAGTAATGTTTTCTTAGGTCAGTCTGCCAAGGCAGTAGATATAAAAGCAAAAATAAACGGAACCTAATTGAAATGGCAACCCACTCCAGTGTTCTTGCCTGGAGAATCCCACGGATGGGGGAGCCTGGTGGGCTGCTGTCTATGGGGTCGCACAGAGTCGGACACGACTGAAGCGACTTAGCAGCAGCAGCAGCAATCAAACTTAGAAGCCTTTGCATAGCAAAGGAAACCATAAACAAAGTAAAAATGTAACCTAAAGGCTGGGAGAAATTATTTGCAAACAATGCAACTTACAAGGACTGGATAAAGAAGATGTGGTATATATGTATACAATAGAATACTACTCAGCCATAAAAAGGAATGAACATGTGCCATTTGCAGCAGCATAGATGCACCTAGAGATTATCATCCTAAGTGAAGGAAGTCAGAAAAAGACAAATATCGACAAATATTGTATGATATCACTTATATGTGGAATCTAAATTGTGATGCAGAAACAGACCCATAGACATAGAAAACAAACTTAAGGTTACTAAAGGGGAAGGATGGGGTGGGATAAATTAGGACTTTGGGATTTGTAGCTGCAAACTATTATATATAGAATGGATAAAAATCAAGATCTTACTGTATAGCACAAGGAACTATATTAAATATCTTGCAATAAATCATAATGGAAAGAATATGAAAAAGTATATGTGTATATAGGTGTGTGTGTATATACATGCATGCATGCATGCTCAATCACTCAGTCGTGTCCACTTCTTTGCTACCCCATGGACTGTAGCCTGCCAGACTCCTCTGTCCATGGAATTTTCCAGGCAAGAATACTAGAGTAGGTTGCCATTTCCTCATCCAGGGGATCTTCCGGACCCAGGGATGGAATCTGCATCTCCTGCATTGGCAGACAGACTCTTTATCACTGAGTCACCTGGGAAGCCCATGTATATACATACATACATACACACATATACATATATATGTATATATACATACATACATATATATACATACATATATATTTATAAAACTGAATCACTTTCCTGTACATTAGAAACTAACACAACATTGTAAATCAACTATACATCAACTAAAGAAAGTACTGTTATCTTGCTGTGAAAAATAGTGTCAGCTGAACTAAACAGAAATGTGCCTAATGACAAGTTCATGGGTCAGCACTAAGGCTGTGGATCCTACTTTCAGTAACATTGCTTAGATTATTTCAGTGATTCTCAACCTTGACTCCACCGTTAAATTATCTGAGGACCTTTTAAATAATAGTGATGCCTGAACCCAACATCAGACCAAAATCAAGTAACTAAACAATAACTTGTCCAAATGAAAACCCTCCAAGGTCTCTTGTGGCTGATTCTTGATGTGTGTGTGTGTGTGTGTGTGTGTGTGTGTTTAATTTGAAAAGTTCCTAGGTGATTCTAATGTACTAGCAGGGTTGGACTCGCTGCCTCAGAACAGAATTACCTTGGCATAGGTCATTTGTATGATGTCAGCTGTCAATTCACAATTCTTATCATGCTAGTTGCATGAGCCTGTTGAGGAGGTGCCCTGTGATTAGAGGGCACACTGGACAGGCAGCACTTATATGACCTTTAGAGCTTGTGGCCATGTAAGGCATCCGTCCTTCCCACTACACACACACACTCACTCTCTCTCTCTCACACACACACACACTCTTACCTTTTTGAAGTTCTCTTGCCTCTGCCTCTCTGAGCTTTTAGAAATATAATCCAGCTTTTCCATAGGAGCGTGGTAACCTGCCACCTTGTGACCAACATCCTTTTTTGCAAGTAGTGGTGGAAATACTTGTTCTGCTCTCTGTGATGCAGCTTGCAAATGTGGGAGGAAGAGTTTCTTGGGACCTCCTGTGATCTCACTTAAAGAAGAAAATGGAGAATTAGCAGAGCATATCACCGTGCCAGAAAAGGTCATCTACGTGCTTCTTGACTTGCTTCCTGCTGCTCTAGGGTAAGATTGCAGAAGTGGATACCAGCTGCTCCTGATCTGGGTATCTCTCCCTCAGGCTGTCATCACTGGGGCATTACCCTTTTATTATCTAAACATCATCGCCAGCTCCCTCAGCATAACGTTATTACAGCAGCATGTACGTGAAGAATGACTTTGCCATGATTGGGAGACTTTCAGTGTTATCTGTGTTTATCACTCATTCCTAGCACTCTAAGTTACATTCATTCGGGTATTCATTTGTTATACGCTACAGTATTTCTCTGTGTGCTTGATATGCAGCTTAGATAATGCCCATGGGAAAGTGTGGAACAAGAGATATTACATCCTGCATTTTATCAAACACTTACCCTTGTCTTGCTTCGCAGCCAATATCCACACTCACTCCAACACATCAAAATCACATGTTCACTTCCACTCATGTGCTAGCCTATTGCTACTTAGGAGCCCTGGCTATTTTAAGATGTATATTTTCAGAACAGCTCCAGGTCAACCTTCAAGCATATCCAGCTTTGGAAGCAACTCGTATACATTGTCTGGAAAACCGGATCTCCACGGAGGAAGGCAAAGAGAGCCCAGTTTCACTGAGTTAACATGTACATGCAGCAAGCACTGTGCAAAGGCCCTGGGAGGTAGGATCACAAAACTTTGTAAGGTAGGGGCTGCTCCCAACCTTTCACAGATGAGCGCACTAAAATACGGGAATGCTAATTCACTTCTCCAACGAATGACGACTTGATCTGAGTGTGACTTTTCTGGCCTCCAAAGCCCATGTCTTTTATCTTCCATGACTTCTGCATATGCTCAGCTTTACCCTATATGTGAGTTTGCTGTCTAAAAGCAGTTTAATTGCTGAAACATGTTAGTTTTCAAGAGAAAAATGTTGTCTGCATTCCATTCTCAGCTTTGCTATTGCAGGACATTGTCACAGGCAGAAGGGACTTGGGAGGTACTGGTTAATTCTGGGGCCTAGAGTTAGGTGGTGGAGAAGGCAATGGCCACCCACTCCAGTACTCTTGCCCGGAGAATCCCAGGGACGGGGGAGCCTGGTGGGCTGCCATCTATGGAGTCACACAGAGTCGGACACGACTGAAGCGACTTAGCAGCAGCAGCAGAGTTAGGTGGAATGGGGCACTCAGAAGAAGGAAGTGAAATGACCCTCACCATCAAGGAGGTGATGACCTGTCCAGGACACGCCAAGGCAGAGTGGAGTGATTATGAAAACTACATTCCATCTGAGTGCAATAGAAGCGTATGTATACCTGTGGCGGATTCATTTTGATGTTTGGCAAAACTAATACAGTGTTTCAGGTTTAAAAATAAAATTAAATTAAAAAAATAAAATAAAAGTAATGCATTAACCAAAAAAAAAGAGAGAAGGTTCCCTTAATAAATAACAGAAACTGGTCACTTGCCTCATCTTCTTTCATTATGCCAGAGGATGCTCATCACCTATAATAGCATAAATGAGGAAAGGTCATTTCTAATAATTAAAAAGCAGATTCTATTGCTTAATTTTTTTCTCAGTTCATTAAAATTCCACCCTGAATAGGAATGTTATTAAGACCCGCTCTGAGTATTTCCCCTTTTCTATTGGATTAGGTTTTTCCTAGAGGTTTAGAAATTAGCCATGAGTTCTCTCTCATTACTTGTTGGAACCCTACTCTATAGTCTATTTACCATAGATAATAATAATGAAACCATAATAATGAAAGCAATAACTGACAAATATCCAGAATTTACTATGTGCCAAGTGCTTTGCCTAACTTTATCTTAAGTCTTTCAAAGGTTCTTAGAAGTATGTAGGAGATTTTTTTTCCCTGTCCTCTTGATGGATGAAGAAACAGAGATGGAGAGATGTGAAATAACCTGTTCAAGGTCACCTGACTGAGACATGGTAGAGCCAATGCTCCACTGCAGCTTGTCTCACTCCAAAGACTGTGGTCTCTCCAGCACAGGAGAGTGTGTCTCATAATGAGACCGGCCCTAGAAAAAGCTCCCCTTCTGTTCTCCAGTCCCCCCAGTATCATCTTATGGAGACACATTGCCAGGTATACTAAGGTCCACAGGCGTGGGCAGACCATTGGTCTGCTGTGAGAAAAATGATGGAATCAAAAGGTAGCTTGTTCTTCAGAGAAAAGGTAAACGGTGAGGGTGAACTTCAGCATGTTTACAGGGCAGATTCTCATCATATATGACTGTCGAAATGCTGTACAATCTACAATGTAAGAACTGTGATTGACTCACTGTGCTGGTGTGCAGTATTCAGCTACAGGCCAGTTCTTAATCACCTCAGGCCAGTTGACCTTCTACCTTAAAACCTTCGCTCACAAAACACCTGCTGACCTTAAATCCCTGAATGAGACAACCTTCATGACCTAGTGAGGACTGACTTAAAGGCACATGAAAAGAAAGTCTCACCCAACTAGGTTGGGTCGCTGTCAAGAGATTATTCTATGTGAATTTTAAAACGAATGAAATTGTATAAAGTGGTCCACTTCTCTCTGGAAGCACGGAGAAGGAGGTCTCCGGAATTTGTGTGGACTGCTCTGTGCATGACATTCTGTACTGCGCTTTGGTTAGATGCTCAGCTCTCAAATTTTTTAGCATCTTTTCTGTGCCAGGCACTTCAGATTCATTTTTACTAATCTTCCCAACCCATGAGGTAGGTATAAGTCTTGAAGGACACGATGGGGATACTGGTGTGTAGAGATGGGAAATAACTTTTTCAGCATCATTCAGATAATAATGCCTTAATTGGGATTTGAAGCCAAGTCTTTTCATCCCGGAAGCCTGATCTCCTTTACCACACTGTGCTGCCTCAGCTCATCCTATACTGTGATACCTGACTCCCCCTTTTAAGTGTAAGAGCTCAGCACCATATTTTTCTTGTTTTCCTTTTTTAATTGGCATATGGTTGATTTAAAATATTGTGTTAATTTCAAGTGTACATCAAAGTGATTCAGTTATATACATATATTCAATATATTTTTCTGATTGTTTTTCATTATGGCTTATGTCAGGTTATTGAATATAGTTCCCTGTGCTTTTTATGTGTTTTATATATAGTGCTGTGTATATGTTAATCCCAAACTCCTAACTTACTCCTCCCCCTTTGGTTACCTTAAGTGTGTTTTCTATGTTTGTGAGTCTCTTTCTGTTTCATAGATAAGGTTATTCATATCTTATTTTATATTCCACATGTATGTGATATCATATGGTACTTATCTTTATCTGAGTTGCTTAGTATAATCATCTCTAAGGTCCATCCATGTTGAAGAGCTCAGCACCATCTTATCCACTGCTGGTGAGAGATACAGTTTAGAAAAAGACTATATTAATCTCTCTCATGTCTCAGCACAGTGTACATACCCAGTGCATCCCCTGGGAGACTTCCCTTGTGGGTTTCCCCACATCCTGGTAGGAACATCGGTATAAGCAGTAGGCAAGGGGTTAAACAGTCATCCCTGAGATTTGTCACATGTTCTTCTCCCTTGTTCCCTAGATGAACAAAGTGCAGGTCATTCTTCCTGCATTGCTTTCTTAAGTGGAATAATGCTTCTAATTCATAGTTTTCCTCATTGAACCACTACACCTTGAATCCACCGTAACTGATTGTGCTATGAGCTGCTCTCTAAGAAAAAGAAAGCCGTGATGCAGAGTTCTGGGTGTACCAAGATTCTGAGGCAGGGTCCATACCAGTACAAAACTCCCAAACTCCCAGCTTTGGGCACTCCCAATGAGAGCTCCGAGGTTCCACACATGCTCTGGATTTTTTGTGCACTTCGGAATGCAGTGATCTTGTGCATTAAGGGTGGACCCCTTTTTGGCATGGCCTGTCTTTAATGTGAGTTGGTTTTAGTGACACATGTTCATATTGAGATTATTTGCTCCTTCTCCTTTCTCTTGGTGTGAGTGCATTTCCCCAGGTCTTATGTGTGGTCCTCCACTGGGGACTTCAATGGAGCAGGAACTTCTTAAGTTTAATTCTCCCAGAGACCCAACATTACCCACCCAGCTCTGTGGATTCTGCCCCTTCCAAAAACACAGAACCCTGAGACAAGTGAAGGGTGCCCCTTGTGGTCACAAGTCGGCATTCAGAGAAGAGGTAAACACACAGACACACACACACACACACACACACATACATGCATGCACACCACTAGTGAAAATACTTTTTTGAGGAAAAATACTTACAAGCAAGGAGGTAGTAGAGCTCCCATGGTCCCTCTCTTTGGGCCCTTTCTAGAATACTTCCAGCCCACGAAGCTCAGCCTAGTCACAGTCTTCTATGGGATAATGTGGGCTCAAGCAGTCCATTCACACAGGGAGCACATTTATCTCGCAGGCTGCCTCAAGCTGTGAACTAAATCTACTTCTTTTCATGCAATAAGGAAGGAATAAAGGGCATTTCAAAAATTAGGGAGTTATAGAAGCTGCCAGCCAATAACTTTTCTGTTTGGTTCCCTCCTCAACCATTTCCCCTCTGTAATCCCTTGATTTTTCTCTCTGAGAAGGTAGCATTTTGGATTTATGTTAGAAGATTCATGAACCGATTCAGTCAATTTCTAATTGGCATGCATGGTTAGCTATTCACTTAGTGGATAATTGGTTAAATATACCCAGAATATTTAGTGGGAGGGAAAAAAAAATCCCCAAAGCAAATCAGAATAGTTCACGAGCCTTTTATTCTACGGTAGCATTTTCTTTGGGAGCAGTTATTGGTGTCTTAAAAGAGATCTGTCTCCTTTACCAGTTAGACTCCATTTAAACATACACCATTTATTTCATACCTAATAAGTAGAGCTTTATTACATAGAGACCACAGGCCTAGCACAGTGTCCATCAAGAAATAATAAATATTTATAATTATTTCAATAACGAATTTTGGTACTCTGAGTTCAACCTGCCATTTACCATAATTCTAGGCAGAAATGACTAATGATGCTTTTATTCACTGTTAACAGAATCTGATGTATTTATCAATAGGTATTTATTGTCTTGCACAAACCAGGTACTGTGCCGGTTATTAGGCATACCACCAACAAGAGGTACAATCTCTGCCCTTGAGGAGGCAAGACTGACGTGAATGGCAGATCTTGAACCATCAGTTCAAGTTCAAAACCTTGCTGTTTTTTAAGTCACCCTAAAAAATTTTGGCTTGAAATTTATTCTTTCTCATAGTCTGTAGTTATTCTTTCTCATAGTCTGTAGCTGGTGAGACAGGTTCTAGGGTGGACTTGTCTAAGACAGCTCAGCTTTCTTCTACCTGTCTTTTGCTGAAGTCCCATGAATCCATTTTTATATTTCATTCATGTAACCCTTATCCTACCCTGGTGGCTCAGACAGTTGAGAATCTGCCTGTAATACAGGAGACCTAGGTTCATTCTCTGGGTCAAGAAGATCCCCTGGAGGAGGGCATGGCAACCCACTCCAGTATTCTCACCTGATAAATCCCATGGACAGAGAAGCCCAGCAGACTACAGTCCATGGGCTCCAAAAGAGTCAGACACAACTAAGCAACTATCACTTTTAACCCTTATTGAGCAACATTTCTGAGTTCAAAACACTAGTGGACCTGCATTTAAATTGCTCAGGAATAAGTTATAGGCTGGTGACAGACATTACCAGCCTGTGGGTGGTGTGAAAAGCATCAGACCAGAGGAGATGGTCTTTGGAGGGAGGAGAGGCAGAGAAGGTGATCTGGAAGAGAAAGGACTCCTCAGGAGTGAGAGAAGGAGAAGCAGGAAAAGAAGGTACTAAGGAAGCCAAAGCAGGACTGAGCTTCAGGATATAATTAGTAGAGCTGATTGCAGGAAGGAGATACTAATTTAATGCAAGCTTCTCATATGTCCCTCATAACATCTGGACTTTGTAGCCCAATTGATTTCAATGTCGAAACATGTCTCCCCACTTCGTATACCTTATTATACATCCTGGAAATAACTGACATGAATTATTGAGGCAAGTTTGGTTTGAATGGCCCTTGATAGAGGGAGTGATGAGGAATCACAGATTCTCTAAGTGCTAAAGAAAGAGTCGATCTTTGTAAAGATGTCACTGATTTTTATTCTCAGCGCATCTCAAGTTTAAGTCTTTGCCAGGACTGATTTATTCTTTTGTTGTTTGTCGTTTTAAATATAGTTAAGCTTTCTCAATAATTTTTGATAGCCTAAAAATATTGGACCACTGGGAATTCAAATTAAAAGTAAATTACCTCTTGAGTTCAGTATTTTCAATCTGACATACTTTGAAGTTGTATTAATGTGCTGCAATCCAGGATGCTGTTACTTGAGTTTTCAATAAGGCAAGTTTTCTACCAACTTTACAAACATGTGCACTCTTGCTAGACTATGGAAATTGATTCCTTGTCTAACAGTGAAAATCTCTTCCTATATCAGAGCTTGGATATAAAAAGCATAGGTACACAGTTTTTGCAGCGAAGAACTGTTGAGTTGACAGTATGATATAGAGTCCATATAATTGAGCTGAGTTTTCATCTAGGATTTACAAATTTACATTGCAAGGAAATGTTAACTTACTGCGCAAAACTGGATGAAAGTTTTCTGTACAGGGTGTCCCCTTGTCCAAGGTCAATTCCCTCCTCCTTAGTGCCCTCAATAAAGTAAAAATGCTTTGTTTTTTTTTCAGGATTAGAAAATAAAAAATTAGTTATTTTTTCATAAAGTTGTTCAGAGATTTTGTGGGAAACTTATTTTTCAAGAAATTCTTGTACTTGGATTGCCCCTTAAATAAAACTACATTATGCTTTACTCATTTTTTAAACTAAGACCAGAAGCTACAGCTTCTAAACTCTTGGCTCAGTACCCTTCTTCCCAAGACAGCAAAATGTCATGGTAGATGAGAATGTATTCATTCACCCACCTCTAATGACATTTTCCCCCTTTGCCTAGCCAGTACTACTCTCCTGTGTCTCAATTAGATCTTTGCTGAAACAGTATCCTTTACCTTAAAATGTAGGTTGGGATCTTGATAGTGGAACATGAAAACTAATCAAGGAGACTGTATATTCCTTTGGCTTAAGAAGCTTTTTGATATCCTGTCATCCTTTCTCACCTGTCTGCTGGCCTCAAGAAAGAGCTTTGAAAAGAAAGAAATAGTATCTCTACAGGTAGGAGGAAGAGGTTTAGATTGAACACAAAATCTGAACTTTGTCTTCTCTCCTGTTGCATTCTGTTGCTGCTGGGGGTAGAGGAGTGGACATGGGGAAAATCAGAAATGGACTGGTGTCCCTAGAGTGTCCCCAGTGGGTGGGGGAGGCATTGTCTTTATGTAATTGTTCCTGATTTGTTTGTACATAGAGGAGTCTATCACATCAACCAACACAATCAGATACTTGATAATGAATAACATTGGGTTACAAATGACACCAAATTAACATGGGAAACACAAGTGAGAACTAAAACCCAGAGAGCATATTTATTTGTGCTTCTTTCCTGCTGTAAAAATCAGTTTATATATCTTTTTTTTCCCCCTTCAGTTGGTCAGTTCAAGGCCCCATGTTGGGCTAGACTAAGGTGTCTCAACCTCAGCACTACTGACCATTGGGTCTAGATTATTTGTTGTCAGAGGTTGTCCTAAACCTGGTGGGATGAGCAGATGCCTGAACTCTATGCACAAGATAGTAGTAGCAACCCCTCAGCTGGCCCCTGCCCCACTGAGTAGTGATAACAAACAGACATCTTCACACATGGCCACACGTCTCATGAAAGTCATCACCCAGCAACACACCCCTTGGCTATATCATAACTATGCCAATAAGAAAGCTATGGTTGAAAGTTACTGTTTCTTTGAGACATTCATAATGCTTCTGTTTAATCACCACCAGTGTCCTGTTTCCTTGGATTATTAAAGTCATAATTTCAATTTAATTCAAATTCTGCCTCCTAATTCTTCCCTCATCCTTCCAAAAGCTTTTTTTCCCATTAATTTTATATTTGGGTTTTTCCCATGGTTGGCTTACCAGCTTATAAACACAAGGTTTTTTCCTTTATTACATTTTTTAAAATCTTATTTGTATTGGGTATAGCCAATTAACAAACAATGTTGTGAAAGTTTCAGGTGAACAGTGAAGGGACTCAGCCATACATGTACCTATATCAACTCTCTCCCAAAAGTATAGTTGATACATGATGTTATATTAGTTTTAGATGTACAGCAAAGTGATTCAGTTATACATATTTGTATAAACCTATCTTTTTTAAGATTCTTTTCCATTATAGGTTGTTACTAGATATTCAGTATTGTTCCCTGTACTATATATTATGCCCTTGTTGGTTATCTATTTCATATATGCTGTACTGTGCTCTGCTTTGTTGTTTAGTCATGTCCGACCCTTTGTGATCCCATGGACTATAGTCCGCCAGGCTTCTTTGTCCATGGAGATTTTCCAGGGAAGAATACTGAAGTGGGTTGCCATGCCCTCCTCTAGGGGATCATCCCAACCCAGGGATCGAACCCAGGTCTCCCTCATTGCAGGTGGATTCTTTATCATCTGAGCCACCATAGTAGTTTATATATGTTAATTCTGAACATCTAATTGATCCCTCCCTGCCAAAAGCTTTTTAAGTTATACTTTTGAACTGTTGGAAAAGACTCTTGAAAGTCCCTTGGACTGCAAGGAGATCCAACCAGTTCATCCTAAAGGAAATCAGTCCTGAATATTCATTGGAAGGACTGATGCTGAAGCTGAAACTCCAATACTTTGCCCACCTGATGCAAAGAACTGACTCATTGGAAAAGACCCTGATGCTGGGAAAGATTGAAGGTGGGAGGAGAAGGGGATGAAAGAGGATGAGATGGTTGGATGGCATCACCGAATCAATGGACGTGAGTTTAAGTAAACTCTAGGAATTGGTGATGGACAGAGAAGCCTGTCATGCTGCAATCCATGGGGTCACAAAGAGTCAGACATGACTGAACTGAACTGAAACTATTTATGAGACTTTCCAATACAGCTCAGTGCAATGATTGGGTAGAAGAAAGCTGAGGGCTGTGATTCAGTGAGTCTTTTCCTAGTCATTGTTTTCCCCTTGTGTCTACTGTAGGAGATCTGGAGAAGCAGGGCAGAGTTCCTTGCTTCTAGGAGCTTAGGAGCAAACTCTCACCCATGAAAAGTTTTAAATAGCATCAGTCTGTTTGGGGCCAGGGCCGAGGCTCAAGTATAATCTTGTTCAGGAAGCTCTTTTCATGGCAGTCCTTCGAGAAATCTTCCCTTAGTTCACTCTTTTTCTTTAGCAGAGCTGATGATGACCAGAGAGGAATGTGTTCTTCAGTGTTTTCTTTTGCCTGTCTCCATATCTAGTTCAAAATTCAAAAGATTAGAGAATTAAATCTAACTACTGAGAATGAACTCAAACTGCCTTGGTACCTACCATTATGCCAGGCACTGGACTAGTTGCTTCCTTCAGAGTGTTTAGTTCTGAAAACACCCCTAAAAATGAATTATCACTTTTCCCTACATTCTTAGTTCCTTTATACCACTAATAGCATGTGAAATGGCAACCCACTCCAGTGTTCTTTCCTGGAGAATCCCAGGGACAGGGGAGCCTGGTGGGTTGCCGTCTATGGGGTCGCACAGAGTCGGACACAATTGAAGCGACTTAGCAGCAGCAGCAAGTAATAGTTTAAGGGAAAAACAGGAATTCAACTCATCTAACTTCAGAGAAGTCAGTCCTCTAAAAGACGAAGAACAAAATTAAATTTACCTCAGCTAATTTAATAGATTTTTATTTAGTTTTTTTTTTTTTTCCAAAAGCAGTTGCAATTTTTCTGGTTCCTGTTTTTTAGCTTTGCTTTTATTCCCTTATCAAGGTAAAGGGCTCTCAGGGAGTTATATAACTTGAACAAGGTCCATTCCATCTTTGGGTCTCCATATGCTTGTGTTTAAATGGGGGGGGGGATGGATTGATGGAGGACTGATTGACTTCTTGTTTTAAATTTCTCAGTGGTTCAAATAAACTCTATCTGTTGCTAGGTTTCCTAACAACGTTATGCACAGTCCAAATGGAAGGAAATTGGACTGATAGATGTGGTTGAAGTCTGACTTCATGTAACTGTCACATGTTTTCTTCATTCAGCTGGATAGTTCAATGTTCAAAAACTCCAGGGCTTCATAGCCAAATGATGTCGGCCATGGGCATCTCCTTTTCCAGATTCTTGCTGAAACTGGCAATCTTGATTCTGGGCAGCTTTAAGGGAAGAAAAGGCCCAGGCATGGGCTGGTGTTGGGGTGGAGAGAAGAAAAGTAACCTTTTCTGAGTACTTCACTGCCTGTATTTCAAACACGTGTTAGTATGAGCCAATGAGGTAAGTAACATGCCCAATATCACACTATTAGAAAATGGGGGAATTGAGTTTCAGACTCAGATTGCCTTGCCTAAGCTGTACTTTACTTTCTCTGCAGCAGAGGCTCTCGGGACTGCTTTGAGGAGGATTAAGAGTTAAGCATGCTTTCCCTTGATGACCTTAACTCTTCGTGCTTCTAAACTTGACTTCAAGGATCTGATGCTGTCATATTCGTGATGTGCAGAAACTCCCGTTTAGTACCCGTTGGTGGAGAAGTTCTTTGGAGCTAGGAGGATTCCCTTAGCACAGAAAGTCAGAGCTAGGGGTGAGAGAGATCGGCTGCTTGGTTAGACTGGCACCCTAACCACTGCACTTCAGTCCTCTTATTTCCTGACTCAGGATCCTAGGTGTCAATCTTCCCATCCCTCCTCTGCTTACTGTCCCTCATCTTGGGACTCTACCACCTACTCTCATGTTCACTTCCTTCTGTGGGAAGTTGAATTAACAACCCACATCCTCCTGGAATCTAAACTATTTCTGGGTGAGTGTTAGGTAGAAGGCTGTGGGATATTTACTCAACTCACTAAAAGTGTGAAAGTGAAAGTCGCTCAGTCGTGTTTGACTCTTTGTGACCCCATGGACTGTACAGTCCATGGAATTCTCCAGGCCAGAATACCGGAATGGGTAGAGAAGATCCCCTTCTCTAGGGGATCTTCCCAACCCAGGGATTGAACCCAGGTCTCCCACATTGCAGACAGATTCTTTACCAGCTGAGCCACCGGGAAAGCCATAAAAGAGTATAGTTTTCCAAATTACCCAATTTTCTTTTAGGTGGTAGCTTGTTGTTCACAGAATCAGCTCCATTCTCCTATGAGCACTGCAGCTACTCTAAAAGTCCTCCACCTACTTTGGATGCTGATGCTTTGGATGATAGAGGAGCTTAACAAATGGTTAAGAAAATGGAGTGATGTGCCAGTTTGAAGAAAAGTGGGGGAACCTTTTGGAATATCACATCAAGCAGGGCTTCTAGCTCATGTCTCCTCGCCTCCTGTCCATCACACCTGACCTTGGACAAGAGGCAGTGATTACTGTAGACACCATTTATTTGAAGACCCAGTCTATGTCAAGTACATATAGAGTTTCTCTAATCTCTATATAAATCTTGTAATGTAATTATTTTATCCCCATTTCATACATGAAGTAACTGAGACTCAGAGAGTTTAGACAGGACTTGGAACCTCAGTTCAGTTCAGTTCAGTCACTCAGTCATGTCTGACTCTTTTCGACCCCATGAATCGCAGCATGCCAGGCCTCCCTGTCCATCACCAACTCCTGGAGTTCACCCAAACTTACATCCATCGAGTCGGTAATGCCATCCAGCCATCTCATCCTCTGTCGTCCCCTTCTCCTCCTGCCTCCAATCCCTCCCAGCATCAGAGTCTTTTCCAATGAGTCAACTCTTCACATGAGGTGGCCAAAGTACTGGAGTTTCAGCTTTAGCATCATTCCTTCCAAAGAAATCCCAGGGCTGATCTCCTTCAGAATGGACTGGTTGGATCTCCTTGCAGTCCAAGGGACTCTCAAGAGTCTTCTCCAACACCACAGTTCAAAAGCATCAATTCTTTGGCGCTCAGCTTTCTTCACAGTCCAACTCTCACATCCATATGTGACTACTGGAAAAACCATAGCCTTGACTAGACGGACCTTTGTTGGCAAACTGAGGCTCAGAGAGTTTGGACAGGACTTGGAACCTAGGAGGTGTTAAAAACATAGTTTGGTTTGAATTTTGAACTCTTAAGTTATACAAACCAGCCTTTGGATAGATTGACTCCTCCATCTAGGGTATTCCCTAGGTTGGTGACTTGAACTGTTGCTTAAGATGTAACTAAATTTCAGTTTATTGTCTCTGTGTACAAAATAATTTATTCTAGAATAATGGCTCCCCTAGAAACATAAAACACTGCTTTGGTAAATCTCTTGTTAGCCATAAAAATGGTAGCTGCGTAAATGTATATTCAACTGTATTTGTCCTTAAAGAGAAAACCTGGCTTATCGAGTATCTTTATTTCTGAACTTTATTCTTTAACTTGAAGTCTTCCACTTTTCTTTTAATATGGACAACAGAGCCCAAGGCTGTAAATTTGAAGTTGATCAAGTTCAAAAGTCTTCAAAACCTTGCTCAAATCCAGTCCTTCCTCTTGCCCCCCTAGATCTACTCCCAACACTCTCACCCTGAGACTCTTTTGGAATCACAGCTTGTTGTCAAGTCCTTTATCACTGCCTGCCTGATGTTAAACTTCATCTTCCCATAGACTGCAGGACCCACATCTTCCGAGCACACTATAGGTGTCCAATACAAGTGCCTTAGTTGAAGATGCAACGATTCCATTTTAGAAATGAGGCTGCATGGCATATCAAGAAAATAGGAACCTCATTTACCTCTTAATGCACAAAAGAATACTTCTCAGAATTGGAAAATACTGCGTGTTACACATCACTGTTAAGGGCATGTTTGTCTTACTAGTGAGAGGCTTTCACAGATCGTGTTGCACAATAAAGTCTGTCTCTTGAGTGTTGTTTTACCTTAATGAAAATTTTCAAATGCAGAGTGAACAATAGATTCGTTACTTGATCAAGGCAATTAGCCTCCACATAGAATTTGCTGGCAGGTTATTTCAGGTTAAAAACATTTGTGTTGCTGATTGTATTTTTAATCCTGAGCTGTGAGAATCCATTCTTACATATCATTTTCTCTTGCTGCCTTCTGCTGGGTGCAATTAACTGCAGCATAAACTGCTATATGATATGCTGCCGGTCCTTCAGAAAACTGTCTTCATCAGTGTGTTCATGAGAGACAGCTAGTGAATGGAAAGAACAGTGAAACCCGGGTTTCAATTCTACCCCTGACACTCACTGGGTCATTAGGTCAAACAAGGGTAAAATTAGAGACAATAACATGGTTGAAATTTATAGGGCTGTCTTGAGGACTGATTGACCTAGTGCCTGATACATAAAAAGTGATCAATAAAGGTGAACTATTTTTATCACTCTTGATGATGAAGATGTAGCTGAGGATGAAGATGTAGATGTAGTGAGGATTTTAACTCGTCAGGCCACCCTTAAGCCTATCCAGCCATTGTTATATATAAACAAGCCTTTGGAGTCCTCATCAGTTTATAGCCATGGTCCCAAGGTACTTACTGTGACACATCTTGTGTGATGCATTCAGACTGGTGCCTGTGTATCACTTATTCTGTCCCTGGCACTTAATAAGGAGAAGGCAATGGCACCCCACTCCAGTACTCTTGCCTGGAAAATCCCATGGACTGAGGACCCTGGTGGGCCGCAGTCCATGGGGTTGCTGAGTCGGACACGACTGAGCGATTTCACTTTCACTTCTCACTTTTATGCACTGGAGAAGGAAATGGCAACCCACTCCAGTGTTCTTGCCTGGAGAATCCCAGGGACGGGGGAGCCTGGTGGGCTGCCGTCTATGGGGTTGCACAGAGTCGGACACGACTGAAGTGACTTAGCAGCAGCAGCAGCAGCAGGCACTTAATAAATGCTAGTTATTCTTATTGTGGTTAAAATTGTCTTTAAGGCAGCATTTCTAAATATGTTAGCCAAATGAAATGCTCCCCTAGGATGGGTCCCAAGAGTACAAATTGTTTGAGAAACAGCTGCTTGCCATCTTCCTGCCCTGGAGATTTGCACTGCACATTAGGATATTAAAGACTCTGAAGAATCCTATATCATTCTTATTTTATGTGTATGAGATTGTTTGTTGCAGTTACAAAGCACCTCCCCATAATAAAATCTCTTCTGTTCTTGCTGTCTTCATTTTTACATCTTATCACTCTCCCACTCTCTTTCGACTTCAGGGAAGTCCCTGAATAGACAAAGGCTATGAAGTATCTGTCACTGTGATCAGGCCACCAGGATCTGTTTTTTAGAAGTTTCCAAGTGGTTGGTATTGAATGCCATTTTCTAGCTCATATACAAGTTCTCACAATACCATGGCATGCTCTAGGAGTTGCCAGATATTTCCTTTGATGTCAGCTGAATATAATCTCATATAGAGGAGATGTGCCATATATACACCACCATGGTAAAATTCCATGTGTCTGAAGCTTTATGGCTTGCAATTGACTTTCAGTTCAGTTCACTTCAGTCGCTCAGTCGTGTCCGACTCTTGCGACCCCATGAATTGCAGCACGCCAGGACTCCTTGTCCATCACAACTCCCGGAGTTCACCCAAACTCATGTCCATCGAGTCGGTGATGCCATCCAGCCATCTCATCCTCTGTTGTCCCCTTCTCCTCCTGCCCCCAATCCCTCCCAGCATCAGGGTCTTTTCCATTGAATCAACTCTTCGCATGAGGTTGCCAAAGTACTAGAGTTTCAGCTTTAGCTTCAGTCCTTCCAATGAACACCCAGAACTGATCTCCTTTAGGATGGACTGGTTGGAACTCCTTGCAGCCCAAGGGACTCTCAAGAGTCTTCTCCAACACCACAGTTCAAAAGCATCAATTCTTTGGCACTCAGCCTTCTTCACAGTCCAACTCTCACATCCATACATGACCACTGGAAAAACCATAGCCTTGACTAGACGAACCTTTCTTGGCAAAGTAATGTCTCTGCTTTTCAATATGCTATCTAGGTTGGTCATAACTTTCCTTCCAAGGAGTAAACGTCTTTTAATTTCATGGCTGCAATCACCATCTGCAGTGATTTTGGAGCCCCCCAAAATAAAGTCTGACACTGTTTCTACTGTTTCCCCATCTATTTCCCATGAAGTGATGGGACCAGATGCCATGATCTTCGTTTTCTGAATGTTGAGCTGTAAGCCAACTTTTTCACTCTCCTCTTTCACTTTCATCAGGAGGCTCTTTAGTTCCTCTTCACTTTCTGCCATAAGGGTGGTGTCATCTACATATCTGAGGTTATTGATATTTCTCCCAGCAATCTTGATTCCAGCTTGTGTTTCTTCCAGCCCAGCGTTTCTCATGATGTACTCTGCATATAAGTTAAATAAGCGAAGTGAAAATATACAGCCTTGACATACTCTTTTTCCTATTTGGAAGCAGTATGTTCCATGTCCAGTTCTAACTGTTGCTTCCTGACCTGCATACAGGTTTCTCAAGAGGCAAGTCAGGTGGTCTTATATTCCCATCTCTTTCAGAATTTTCCACAGTTTATTGTGATCCACACAGTCAAAGGCTTTGGCATAGTCAATAAAGAGAAATAGATGTTTTTCTGGAATTCTCTTGCTTTTTCGATGATCCAGCGGATGTTGGCAATTTGATCTCTGGTTCTTCTGCCTTTTCTAAAACCAGCTTGAACATCTGAAAGTTCACAATTCACGTATTGCTGAAGCCCGGCTTGGAGAATTTTGAGCATTATTTTACTAGTGTGTGAGATGAGTGCAATTGTGCGGTAGTTTGAGCATTCTTTGGCATTGCCTTTCTTTGGGATTGGAATTAAAACTGACCTTTTCCAGTCCTGTGGGCACTGCTGAGTTTTCCAAATTTGCTGGAATATTGAGTGCAGCACTTTCACAGCATCATCTTTCAGGATTTGAAATAGCTCAACTGGAATTCCATCACCTCCACTAGCTTTGTTCGTAATGATGCTTCCTAAGGCCCACTTGACTTCACATTCCAGGATGTCTGGTGATTATCTGGGTTGTGAAGATCTTTTTTGTACAGTTTTTCCATGTATTCTTGCCACCTCTTCTTAATATCTTCTGCTTCTGTTCGGTCCATACCATTTCTGTCCTTTATCGAGCCCATCTTTGCATGAAATGTTCCCTTGGTATCTCTAATTTTCTTGAAGAGATCTCTAGTCTTTCCCATTCTGTTGTTTTCCCCTATTTCTTTGCATTGATCGCTGAGGAAGGCTTTCTTAACTCTCCTTGCTATTCTTTGGAACTCTTTATTCAGATGCTTATATCTTTCCTTTTCTCCTTTGCTTTTCACTTCTCTTCTTTTCACAGCTATTTGTAAGGCCTCCCCAGACACCCATTTTGCTTTTTTGCATTTCTTTTCCATGGGGATGGTCTTGATCCCTGTCTCCTGTACAATAGTTCATCAGGCACTCTGTCTATCAGATCTAGTCACTTAAATCTATTTCTCACTTCCACTGTGTAATCATAAGGGATTTGATTTAGGTCATACCTGAATGGTCTAGTGGTTTTCCCTACTTTCTTCAATTTAAGTCTAAATTTGGCAATAAGGAGTTCATGATCTGAGCCACAGTCAGCTCCCAGTCTTGTTTTTTCTGACTGCATAGAGCTTCTCCAGCTTTGGCAGCAAAGAATAGAATCAACCTGATTTCGGTGTTGAGCATCTGGTGATGTCCATGTGTAGAGTCTATGTATTAATACACCAGTGTACCAGCTTACTCCTTGGAAGAAAAGTTATGACCAACCTAGATAGCATATTGAAAAGCAGAGACATTACTTTGCCAACAAAGGTCTGTCTAGTCAAGGCTATGGTTTTTCCTATGGTCATGTATGAATGTGAGAGTTGGACTGTGATGAAAGCTGATCGCCCAAGAATTGATGCTTTTGAATTGTGTTGTTAGAGAGGATTCTTGAGAGTCCCTTGGACTGCAAGGAGATCCAACCAGTCCATTCTGAAGGAGATCAGCCCTTGAATTTCTTTGGAAGGAATAATGCTAAAGCTGAAACTCCAGTACTTTGGCCACCTCATGCGAAGAGTTCACTCATTGGAAAAGACTCTGATGCTGGGAGGGATTGGGGGCAGGAGGAGATGGGGATGACAGAGGATGAGATAGATGGATGGCATCACCGACTCAATGGACATGAGTTTGAGTGATCTCCGGGAGTTGGTGATGGACATGGAAGCCTGGTGTGCTGCAGTTCATGGGGTTGCAAAGAGTCGGACACGACTGAGCAACTGAACTGAACTGAACTGTACCAGTTTTGGGCCATAATATCCATCTTGGAATAAAAGTTGCTTAAGCTATATAGCTGTGGAGCTAGGGTCTCTTGAGTCATAAGTAAATCCCACTTTAAGTATTA
The DNA here is from genome assembly GCF_029407905.1 of Bubalus kerabau. Classification (NCBI taxonomy): domain Eukaryota; kingdom Metazoa; phylum Chordata; class Mammalia; order Artiodactyla; family Bovidae; genus Bubalus; species Bubalus kerabau. The sequence continues at coordinate 26,610,817 of NC_073647.1, read as the reverse complement.
CTATTTGAGCATTTAAATTTATAAAAGAGGTAAAATGGGACCAGTTGTTCATTTTATTAATGGATCCACTGCAAGATTGCTTTGTAAAGCTTTTTGAAAGTATTTTTACTTTTTGAAAGTATTTTTAAATGAGCATTGATTTATCCACAACTTTCCAAGATCAAACCATTTTATTAGACAAACTGAGGGATAGATGCCTTGGGCTATGTGGTTTGATTCTTTCCTGTCACAGCATCCTTTGGATCTAATTTTTTTGTTGGCAGATCATGAAGGGGCTTTCATGACTAGAATATTTTGTGAACTATTACCATTCAGGTCTTTCTTTTTACCACTTGAGAAATTTGTTCTTTCTTTTTACCACTTGAGAAATTTGTACTTTAGTCTTGTGTTTTTATGTTCTGTATTCTTTGGAAAGGCACTGTGCTTTGGTTTTATTCTAGATGGATTTTGTTTGAATGTTATAAATGGCTTGTAGGGAAATGGTTAGGCATTTAAAGGATGTGCTGACTTGTAGATCATCCGGGTACCATTAATATAATGCAGACATACATTGTCTAATGGTATTCATTTAGCCTAATAGAGATAAGAGATTTTCAGAAATAGAGAACTCATTCCTAAGGGCACCTAATGCTTTGGGCAAATCATCCTGGAACTCTGAAGACTTATAATACCAAGGTTCAGTGGGAAATGGCATAGGCAAACACTTAAGGAAGGACAGGTGTCTAGAAAGGATCTTGATAAATCAGGAAGCTAAACTGACAGAGACTGAAAGGATATATGGACTTCCTGGGTGGTGCTAGTGGTAAAGAATCCACTTGCCAGTGCAAGAGATGTAAGAGCAATAGGTTTGATCCCTGGGTGGGGAAGATCCCCTGGAGGTGGAAATGGCAACCCACTCCCGTATTCTTGCCTGGAGAATCTCATGGAAAGACGAGCCTGGTGGGCTACAGTCCATGGGGTCACAAAGAGTCAGACACAACTGAAGTGACTTAGCATAAAAGAATATATTGCTCTTCAACCAGCAAACATTTTTCATCAAATGCTACTGCCATAAATGCCCTTAACCACACAATGAGAAACCAACATTGGGGGTCAGATTTTCTAGACGCCCACCCAGGTTGGCCTTGTGTAGCCAAACTCTTTCTTCATTCCCCAAGGAGTTAGAAACTTCCTGTTTAAGAAGCCAAGCGATGAACAGTCCTCATGTGAATTTGACTACCATCACAGAATCAAGTACACTGCAGAGCTTTGGACACTATTGGTGGGAACCCTTGAATTCAACTTTTGTCAGACTGCCTCTGAAAAATGTCATCTTACCTTCATATGCTCAGAGTAAGCCTCCCCAACAGTAATATCTATTGCCTACATTTTTACTGTATACCATATGCCAATCACTGCACTTTACATCCATGATTTCCTTTCATTCTTACTTTACAGATGAGGAAACAGAGACCTGGAAAACTTATAATGGACAGGGACTCAAACTTGGACAGTGTCCAGAGGTCAAGTTCTTAACCACAGCAGTCCATTTTGAAGTGGTTTTCATGTTTTATGATGCGGCCTGGAAGGACAAAAGACTAGTTCCTTTTGCCTTTGAAACAAAAGCAAGCAGAAGCGCTGAATAATTTTTATGTAGCTACACAATATGGAGCACCGCTCTGTGCCAGATGCCATGCTAAAGCTTTACATGCATTATCTTTGTAATCCTCCCAACAGTATCATGTGTTTGATATTATTATTTACCCCTAATTTTGAGATGTAAGAATGGAGACTTGGTGCATGAATTTGAATTTATGTGCCCCAGGTCAACTAGCTAGTAAATTGTGGAGCTGGGATTTGAACCCTGATCTGACTCCAAAGAGTATTACCCTTAACTTCTGTGTATATATTGCTCCTAATGAGCAACCCATAAGACCACCAAAACAATCACTTTCACTACCACATTTATCACTCTTAACTGAGATCCTGAAGTGATGGCTAAAAGAGGAGATGAGTGAATTGACAAGCCGGATCTCCCATGGTGTTTTTCAGTGGACCAAAAATCATCCTCTTTAAAGGAAGGCTTTCCTCAACTACTTCAGCTAGTGTGCTATCTGCATAAGAAATAGATTGGGAGCTGCCTGTGTGTTGGAGGAAATGCACAAAAGGAGAAAATGTTTGAGCCCAAATTGAGTAGGGTGTATAATTCCCTTAAAGCAAGAGGTAATAGTCTGCTTACCGAAGCAGAATGACAACATTTCTTTTCCTTAGGGATTGTAAAGCTCCAGGATAAGAGAAGGAAAGGATGTGAGTTAGAGGTTTTTTAACAAGAAAAATCCTAATCACTTCTGATCCTGTCTCTTTCAAAGCCCCATGTTACCATATTATGGACTCTTAGGCAGAGTATGGGCAATACCTTGTATTTATGGCCAAGATCTTTGATGCAGATCCACTTTTAAGAGGTACTTTTTATCACTAAGAATAAGTTTTTATTATGTGTCTTCTATTATCTCTTAAATTTTGACCCTCATAAAGTCAGTTTTTACAAAAAAGTAGCATCACTGGTCATTTTTAAATTTTTTTGGATTATTTATACTCTGGGACATAATAAGAGAAGAATTTCACCTATTAATTCTTTACACTGGAAAGTGAGTAGAAAAAGAGCATCCAGGATACACAGCCTTGGCAGTGACATCATTGGGTCAGTTACGTATCATATTGTCTCCCATTTTCATCTCCCACAGCGGATGTCCTTAACATGCCACAGGTCTCAGGCCACTGCCCCATCTGAAGTCTACTGTATCACCCTCCAGAGAAACACACACATACACACACACACACACTCACAGAGATAATAAGAATTGGCTTGTGTGATATGAAAGCCAGGACTCATAATCTGCCATCTATTTACAGGTTGCAGAACCAGGCAAGCTCATTGTGTAATTCAGACCACACTTGAATGCCTAAGAACCAGGGGAACCAATGGTAGAAGTCTCAATCTGGGTGCAAAGGCCCAAAATCAGTGTGCATGGGGGGTGCTGTAGGTCCCTGTTAGACTTAAAGGCTCGAGAACCATGCGCCAGCATAGGAGGGCTGGAGAAGACTCATGTCCCAGCATCTGAGAGCAAACTTGCCCTTCCTTGGCCTGTTTTCTCTATTCGGGCCCTTGATGGATTGGATGATGCCCATGGACATTGGGGAGGGCAATCTTCTTTACTCAGTTTGTTGATTCACAAGCTAATGTCTTCCAGAAACACTCTTACAGATGCACTTAGGAATCAGGTTTTACCAGCAATCTGAGAATCCCTTAGCCCAGTCAAATTGACACATAAAATTAACCATCTCACCTACTTAGCAGAGGAACTCTGAACACTGCAGAAGAAACTCTAGGTGAATCCCCTTAGCTTCCCTCCTCTGCACCTTCAAACTTGTAAGCAAATCTAGAATTCGGTGCTCAAAAACGGTGACCTTTGTAGTCATGATATTGTTTATTGTACTTATAGTAGTAGTAGAAATAATCATATGGGGAACTGAACTGAAATGTCTTCAGATCAGATCAGATCAGATCAGATCAGTCACTCAGTCGTGTCCGACTCTTTGCGACCCCATGAATCGCAGCACACCAGGCCTCCCTGTCCATCACCAACTCCCGGAGTTCACTGAGACTCACGTCCATCGAGTCAGTGATGCCATCCAGCCATCTCATCCTCTGTCGTCCCCTTATCCTCCTGCCCCCAATCCCTCCCAGCATCAGTCTTTTCCAATGAGTCAACTCTTCACATGAGGTGGCCAAAGTACTGGAGTTTCAGCTTTAGCATCATTCCTTCCAAAGAAACCCCAGGGCTGATCTCCTTCAGAATGGACTGGTTAGATCTCCTTGCAGTTCAAGGGACTCTCAAGAGTCTTCTCCAACACCACAGTTCAAAAGCATCAATACTTCGGCGCTCAGCCTTCTTCACAGTCCAACTCTCACATCCAAATGTGACCACAGGAAAAACCATAGCCTTGACTAGACGAACCTTTCTTGGCAAAGTAATGTCTCTGCTTTTGAATATGCTATCTAGGTTGGTCATAACTTTCCTTCCAAGGAGTAAGTGTCTTTTAATTTCATGGCTGCAATCACCATCTGCAGTGATTTTGGAGCCCCCCAAAATAAAGTCTGACACTGTTTCCACTGTTTCCCCATCTATTTCCCATGAAGTGATGGGACCAGATGCCATGATCTTCGTTTTCTGAATGTTGAGCTTTAAGCCAACTTTTTCACTCTCCACTTTCACTTTCATCAAGAGGCTTTTGAGTTCCTATTCACTTTCTGCCATAAGGGTGGTGTCATCTGCATATCTGAGATTATTGATATTTCTCCCGGCAATCTTGATTCCAGCTTGTGTTTCTTCCAGCCCAGCGTTTCTCATGATGTACTCTGCATATAAGTTAAATAAACAGGGTGACAATATACAGCCTTGACAAACTCCTTTTCCTATTTGGAGCCAGTCTGTTGTTCCAGGTGCCCTTTATTTCTCTAAATATAAGTTTGGATTCTGTAATCTCCTGTCCCATCCTTTGTAACAGTGTTTAATATATTTCAAATGTATCCTAACTCTTTCCCAGTTTCATTTCCTTTCAGCATCCCCTACCCTTGTTCCAGGCCTGCTGGCCTACTTCCCATTCCCCAGTCATGCTGAGAACTTTCATTCCTCATGATTCTGTTCACGTTGTTCATTCTACTTTCTCTGCCTTTCGCTTTTCTCCCCAAGTCCTAGAATGATGCACTTTGATCAGTAATGTTTTCATCATTCTCATAGTATGGGCAGAGTTGGTCATCCCATAGTTTTACATGTACTGTCCCACATGGTATGTTCATTATTGACCTCCTTTTCCATCCTGCCCCACTTGGAACTCTTCATGGACTAGGGTAAGTTAAGCTTGGTATATCCAATGCCTGGGTACTTAGTACAGGCTACTATGGCCTCATGACACTGCCCACCAGTTGGTCACTTCAACCAATGTATTTTTATCACATTATTGGAGATTGTTCTTTTTGTACTTTCGAAGGTATTAAATAGTAATGCTCCTTTCTTAAGCATTCTAAAGATAGAAAATTAATACAATATTCGGTTCCATCCTTTCTGTTCCCATCGATGCTATAAAGTCAAACCTTTTAACTTCTTGATTAAAAGGGGGAGGTAGCCTCTTAAAAAATAATTGGCTCTTGTAAGCAGAATCCCTTCTCAGCTACTCTTCTCTCACCTTCCCGAGGGCATGAATGATTTTAGTGATTTCTCATGCATTTGAAAGACAAAGCTGCCATCTTCCCTGTTCAGTGTGTATGAGGCCACTTAGCAAAGTCAGTAATTATCATCAACTTCCTCCTTCTAGGATGCAAAGTTTGCCTTCGGCACTTAGCAAGTGTTTCAGACAAGAAGAGTATCTGATTGGCTCAGGGTCAATCCCATTGCGAGGGTCAGGACTTGGATGCTGGTAGGCAAGACATTGATTGAGGAAGGAGGAAGCAGTCAGAGCTCCCTTGGCCAAGGGACTGGATTGTTACTTACTTTAGAAATTCACAATCTTGTGACAGCTAGTAGTTTGTTTGTATCTTGGGCATTGGCTACAGATATGCTAAAGACCTTTGCTTTTCCTATGAAGAGATCAGACTCTTTCTTCCACAAGTGAGTTTTCTTTATTCTTTTCTTCTTGGCAACCTCAGGTTTAGAAGTGACCTAAAAAGTCAGTTTATCCAAATATGTCTGTCTTCTTTGATCTTTGTTTGAATCATTTCAATGCTGTCTACATGTCTGTCTTGAACAAAGTGATTAGGATATCTAGGTTAGCCATTGACCACTTTTTTCTTGCTGTTTTTTACTTTTTTACCTTCAGTTCAGTTCAATCACTCAGTCCTGTCTGACTCTTTGTGATCCCATGAACTGCAGCACACCAGGCTTCCCTGTCCATCACCAGCTCCCAGAGCTTACTCAAACTCATGTCCATCAAGTCGGTGATGCCCTCCAATCATCTCATCTTCTGTTGTCCCCTTCTCCTCCCACCTTCAATCTTTCCCAGCATCAGGGTCTTTTCAAATGAATCAGTTCATCGCATCAGGTGGCCAAATTATTGGAGTTTCAGCTTCAGAGTCAGTCCTTCCGATGAATATTCAGGACTGAGTTTGAGCAGCTCTAGGAGATGGTGAAGGACAGGGAAGCTTGGCATGCTGCAGTCCATGGGGGTTCCAAAGAGTTGGACACAACTTAGAAGTTGAATAACGAACAATGTTTAGCAGAGTCCTTCATCTCTTGCCCTTGGCATGCAGGTAATAGGCCACCCCTTTCCCCAGTGTGCCCCTGATGTAAGAGGTGACTTTGTGGGGGGGGGGGGGGGCATCCCTGTTAAGACCCACTGGTTTAAAGCAGTTTTCAGTTTTGAACACAACTGTGCTCGTTCATTTATGCATTGTCCATTGCTGTCTTCCTGCTCCAGTGATAGTGTTTCTTCAGCTCTCTACTTTACTTAGTTTATTGCAATTGTTTGTTGCAGTAAAGAATGAATGACCCACAAAGGCTAAAATATTTATTATCTGGTGTTTTGCAGGAAAACTTTCCCTACCTCTGTCCTATAGCTTGGGGGTTCTGTGTTCGTCATCTTCCTTGTCCTAGGACAGCACCAGACACATGGCAAGTCCTCTGTAAATGTTTCTGTGATTGAACAGTAAATGAATTGAATGAAATTGAATTAATGAGTTGAATGAAAGTTGATGTTTTTGTCTGAAACTGAGAAGATTTTTGAGGATAGAAAATCCTTTCTGCTACCTGTTTAGAATTCTTTACAGTATCTACCCAATTGTCACTTTATAACTGTTTGCTTGAATAAGGCAATTTTTCTTTTACCTCCTTCATTCTTTTTTTAAAAATATGATGTACCACCTACCATTCGTACTTCAATTTCTATTTGATTTAACTTGTTTCCCAAGGACACAAAGTGATTAATCCTTATAAGTTGAGTGCCTCCAACACAGAGAAGTGGCAGAAGCTGTGAATTCAAGTCTTGGCTTGATCTTTGGCCTAATTGACTACTTTGGATAAGACACTTCACCTGACTTGTTAGTGTTCTTTTCTGAGTCTTTAGTGTAAATTATATTATTCCACCTTCAAGTTATTACTTGAAATGTGTGTGAATATAATATGCAGTTTTGTAATGAATATTCTTAACATGAGATAGATTTTTTTTTAACAAAAGAAGCTATTTTTCTTTGTAGACAATCAAGAACTGAGCAGAATATGCACAAGTTTACACATTACTTAGAGTCAGCCTCCATTATTAATAAGTTTCCCGTTTGGGGGATGAAATTGTTGGTCATTGATAACACTTTCATAATTCTGTAGTAACACAAAAAAAACCCCACATGTTCATCACTTCTCATATTGCATTGTAAAACTAGAATTCTGAAAGCCAACGTTGGAGACAGTTTCCCATTTGAGCTCTATGAATGAAGAACTAGACATCTTGTTGAATGTTCTGGAGGCTTTATGACATGAGGACAAAGATGGAGGGGCCAGCATTCCGTTTCTAGGATGACTTTCCACTTGAGAATGACTAGAGACATTCATGATCCACACCAACCCTCACACCTAGTCTTATAGTTGCATTTTCTAGCTTGCTTTTTCAGAATTCTTACATTAATGAGAGATTTCACTTATTGAGCTCAACTGTATACTGTCAATGAAAAATTAATCAGTCGACCTAAGAAAGGAATGGAAAATTTTATTGGAGCTAAATTTGAGGATTATAACCTGGGAAGAGCATCTCAGAAAGCTCTGAGAACTGTCCTGCAGGTTAGAAGTCAAGGCACAATCACAGAAGTTTTTTTCAGACAGAGGGCTGTACAATAAATGATGTATTATTGACAGTTTACATACTCCATATCTAAGCACCATCATGGTGAATCATGCGGCCCCTTACAAGATCAAGAAGGAATATTATCTATAAGGAGTTGTCTTGTTGCTGCTAGGAGACTGTTGCTCTTTATGGTTGAACAGGTATAACTCCCAATGGGGGAGGTTTGCTTGATGCATAATTCAGATACACAATGCACGGTAGGGGTAGAGGGGAGACCAAAGACCACGGAAGAATTTTTAAGTTTAATTTTTTTCTTGCCTTGCCATATAATATGAATTTTGTTTCACAATATCATCTATATTTCTTGTTTATATAACTCATTTCTTATCCTCATAACCCCGTGAGGTAGGTGCTTTTATTCTTAACTTACAGATAAGAATACTGTACCTCGAAAAGACTAAATGCCCTGCACTCAGGTCACATAACAAGTAAATGGCAGATCTGGGAGTTGAACCCAAGTCTCTGGTGCCCGTGGTCTGAACCACTTACAGAAACTGTGATATTTTCTGGCATGAACAATATTAGGCTTTTTGTAACAACATTCCTATACTGTGCTTTGCAATATTCTGCCTTTTTTTTTTTATTTTATTTTATTTTTAAACTTTACATAACTGTATTAGTTTTGCCAAATATCAAAATGAATCCGCCACAGGTATACATGTGTTCCCCATCCTGAACCCTCCTCCCTCCTCCCTCCCCATTCCATCCCTCTGGGTCGTCCCAGTGCACCAGCCCCAAGCATCCAGTATCGTGCATCGAACCTGGACTGGCATAGAGGATGAATCCTAGAGCGTAAAGGGACTCAAGAAGTCACCTAATTTAACCCAGAGAGGTTAAACAACTTGCCCACATGACCTTATCTATATTCCTGGTCCATTTTAATATTCAGGAGATGCAGGTTCGATCCCTGGGTTGGGAAGATCCCCTGGAGAAGAAGATGGCAACCCTGTCCGATGTTCTAGCCTGGAGAATCCCTTGGACAGAAGAGCCTGACTGGCTACTGTCTAAGGGGTCACAAAGAGTCCATCACAACTGAATGACTGAGCACGCACTCCAAAAGTACCCCAAGATGATTTTTTTTTTATACCAAATCTGTGGTAAATCTAGCCAGGGATACCAGCACACATGAAATTGGCTCTTTCAGAGTTCTGCTGCTGACAGTCTGGGCTACTGTGAGGAACTCTCTAGATCTTCCTTAGCCTGAATTCCTTATCTGTAATCTGAAGAACTTGGGCTAGGTGAAATCTAAGGTCCTTTCTGGCCTATAGTTTATGATTTTGAGTGATTAGGAGGTGCCAGGACCTATTCAAGGAGACAGATTTTGGTTCAATAGAAGAAATTGTTTCAACTGGACATTACCTTCCTAAAATGAACTGGAATACCCTAAGACATGGGGAATTTCCATTTTTTAAAGTTTTAATTGGAGGATCATTGCTTTACAATGTTGTGTTGGTTTCTGCTACACAACAGTGTGAATCTAATATGAAAGTAAAAGTGTTAGTCGCTCAGTCGTGTCCAGCTCTTTGTGACCCCATGGACTGTAGCCCATCAGGCTCCTCTGTCCATGGGATTCTCCAGGCAAGAATACTGGGGTGGGTTGCCATTCCCTTTTCCAGGGGATCTTCCTGACCCAGCGATTGAACCCTGGTCTCCTGCATTGCAGGCGGGTTCTTTGCCATCTGAGCCACCAGGGAAGCCCTGCTGTCCCCTCTGTCTTGAACCTCCCTTCCACTGCCAATCCCATCCCACCCTTCTAGGTTGTCACAGAGCAATAATTTCCATATTTAAGTGGAAATTGACAACGACCTGTTAGGAATGTTGTAGATGTTATTCAAACATTATAGTAATGATTGGATTACAATTATAATTGAGGTTCTCTCTGTACTTCACACTCTATGAGAAACAGGTACTTTGACATTTCTAAGCATAACCAGACAATCTCACCCTGTGTCAACCATAAACTCATTCAACAACTGGTTATTGGTTACCTTAGAAGTTTCCAGCTATTGTACTAGAACTGGGGATGTCAGGATTTAGGATATGGCCTCTGTCTTAAATGTCATACACCAGGGTCAGCAAATTATGGCCCTCAGATCAAATCCCATCCATCATCTCTTTTTGTAAATAAAATTTTATTCGAATAGAACCAACGCCCCTCATTTTCATGTTGTCTCTGGCTACTTTTGCACTACTATAGCCGAATTGAATAGTTGCCACCGAGGCTGTGTAGCCCACAAAACCTATTTGATTCTTTCCAGCAGAAGTTTGCCAAAGCTCCTTGTAGACAAACATGTACATCTTTAATTTTAATCCAGTGGCCTAAGTACAAAACGGGAGGAGGCACAAAGGCAACACATATAATTACATCTTGAAGGATCAGAAAATTTTCAAAGGAATTAAACCACATAATCATGCCATCTTTGAGTGGGAAGAAACCTTTGTGGTTCTAACTGTCCTAATTTCCCATCCAGTCCTCTACATAATTCCTCTACAATATCTCTTATACCCAGACATTTCTTTAGGGAGGAAAATATACCTGTTCCCTACACAGAAGTGGCAAAATCTTATAAAATTCAGCCTGCCAATGTATGTAGAAGAGAGAAATCCATAGGTGGCCTATGGATTCTAAAGGGGATTAAGAACCACTTCTCTTCAGGTTGCTCTTTGAATTTCAAATGAAGCAAGTTCAGAATCTCTATGGAGCCTTGCTGAGGACATTGAACTGTAGGTAAATAAGGGAATAAGGACCAGCGGACTATCTTCCTTTCCATAGGTAAGAATGAAAATCCAGCGTTTGCAGTCATTCTCTAACCACCCTGGCCTGTGTCCTAGTAACCAGACTGAAATGTACTCAATGACCAGCTTTAGGGAGACATGGAAGAATAAGCAGAATGACCTCCATCACTTCTACAGTAATGTGACATAGGACCTCCTGGAATACTCTCCACGCAGTAGGAATTCTCAAGATGAATGGTGTTGACTGATTGACTGACTTTTTACAAAATTTATTGTCAGTCTGGGGAGAACTACAGCAGTGTGATTAATGATTTGTTAAATATTCTGTTCACTTACACATTTAAAGCCTTGATTCTCTATTTTGAAAATGCAATGTGAGAGGGATACTATGAAAAAGGAGGTCTGAAAATTCTTCTGATAAATTTGTGAAGGCTTCTTTAGAGGAAAAAGAATCTTTTCTCTTACTTTTGACATGATTTTGGACTTAAAGAGAAATCACAAGAACGGAAGTCTATAGTATATCACTGTTTTCCTATTTTTGCCATTGTAGTGCTGTGATAAACAATCTTGTACATACATATTTTCATATTATTAAAGATAGATGTTCAGAGTAAATCATGGTAAGTGGGATTGCTGAGTCAAAAGGTAAGTACATATATAATTTGGTTAAATAGTGCCAAATTCCCTTCCCAAGAACTGAAACAGTTTACATTCGCACCAACAGTATATGAGAGTGCCTGTTTCTCCACAGCCACACTTTCAAAGAGTGCTATAGTCTTTCATTTTTGCCATTCTGATAGGTGAGAAATGGATTGTTAATGTAATTTTAATTAACATATCATTTATTATGAGTGAGGATGATTTTTTGTGATAAGCTTAAAGACCATTTTTATATCTAGTTTGGTGTGAGTTATTCATATTTTTGGCCATTTCTCTATCTGGGATTTATGTTTTATTTTCCTTTAAATTTTAAGAAGTATTTATGCATTAGAGATATTAGACGTTTATGTGTCATACATGTTACAGATATTTCTCCTGGTTTGTCAGTTACCTTTTTGTTCTGTTTATGGTATTTATTGATGTGCATTCATTTAAAAAGTTATTATTATATGGTGAGATTTCAAAGTCATGTGTTTTACTGTATCTGGATTTGGATTTCTAGTTAAAAAATCTATTACTACATCCAGATTAAAGAGGAATTCACCCATATTTTCTTCTAGTGCTTGTATGGTTTCACTTTACATTAGATCCCTGATCCATTTAAAATTTGTTCTTAGGTATTGTGTCATGTGTGGATCTAATTTTCTTTTTCCAATTGGTTAACCTTTTTCCCATTGGTTAACTTTTTTCCCTGTGCCATCTATCAAAAAAGTTTATCTTTCTCTACTTATTCAAGATATGATCTTTCTCATATACTAAAGTTCCGTATTTACTTGAACTTATTTCTAAACTTTCTATTTTTTCCCCCTGATCTCTAAATAATGTGCTAGTAACCCTGGAGAAGGGAATGGCAACCCACTCCAGTACTCTTGCCTGGAAAATTCCATGGACTGAGGAGCCTGGTAGGCTACAGTCCATGGGGTTGCAAAGAGTCGGACACGACTGAGCAACTTCACTTTCACTTTCACCACACCTGTTCAGTTATAAAGGCTTTGTAGTATGTTTTAATTTCTGGTAGGACTGGTACCTGCTCATAGTTTTTCAGTTTTGTATTTCCATGACTTGTTAATTTTTCCATGTGAGGGTCAGTGACAGTTCATCTAACTATTTAAAAACTTGCCATTTTAAGTAAGATTATGTTAAATTTATAATTTAACACTGTAAGTTAGACTTATAAATTAAGTGACATCTTTATACTATCAAGTCATCCTATCAAAAAACAAGGAATATCTGTTCATTTCTTCAACTCCGAATGGCACAACAGCAGAAGCTGAGAGCTCAGTTAGGAGGATGTGAGCACAGTATAGCCAGGAGATGATGGTGGTTTGGTGTAGACTCTAGATTTATCCTGGAGATGATGAAAGTGGTTGAATTTGAAATAGATTTTATAGTTCTACCTAATGAGTGAGATTTACTGATGGATTGAATATAGAAGATGATGGAGAGACAAGAATAAAGGATTAATTTTAAGTTTGGGAGCTCAACAACTGAGTGGTGCTGCTATCTATCGAGATAGGGAATACTGGGGAAAAATCAGGATGGAGTCGTGGTGGGGTTAGAAATTTTGTGTCCTTCTATGATCATGTCAGTTTTGAGATGTCCGCTAAACATGGAAGTGAAGACAGTCAGTGTGCCGATGGCTTTATGAATGTGGTGATAAAGAAACAAGTCAGTACCAAAGCTATTGATTGCTCACAGCTCTTGGCTAGGTGGTTGATTTCTAGAAGTCGGGCCTAGAGCTAAGTGATTATTATATATTATATAGTGTCTGTCCTAAAGGACCCTCTAGTCTGGTTTGGGAGGCAGAAAATCATCTTAGAATAACTTATTAAGCAAAAGTACACAATTGGAATGAAATGTGATAGAAATGGTCAGTGCAAAAGAAGGCCTGAGAAACAAGAGATCAGATCTTTGAAGACTGCAGTGGGCGAAGGCTTCCCGCAGGCATTGGCATTTGCTCTGGGCCCTAAATGCTATGCCCAGGGAGAGAGAAAGGTTGTAAACATTCAAAGGTCTTCTAAAATATAGTGTGGCCTTCATTCTTTGTGAGGGTATGCTTTGACGTGGCTTGATTTGATGACTTTGACATTTCCTCAGAGTACCCTGGGTGCTGTGCTCCATTTGGCTTTGGGGTGGAAATGCCCCAGTTTTGCCAAAGTCTTTGCTCCTGGTTAAGGGATGTGGACAGTGGAGTGCAGCAGGGCACATGACTTCCAGAGACTCTCAGTTCTCTGTTCCCTTCGTGGCCTGTCTTGAGCACCAGAGACAACCACCTCCCCCGGGGATTACACTCTCTGCTTGGACCAGGACGCAGAGTAATTTCCACAGAGTAGTATCAACTCGGTTTCCCAGGTAGAAAAGCTTTGGAAGGAAGTACAGGTGTGGAAATGGGATAGCACATGGGGAGGAAAGCACTTTCCACACTTAGATGTGTTGACAGGGCCGGCCCTGTGCACTCTGAATATAGACAGCAGGTGGTGTGTTTTTGCTAAGGCAGCTGCCCCCAATAGCTATGCTATTCCAGGAAGCCGCCATAATCTGATCATAGCTCATGCTCATTTCATCTTGTGATACATTCTTTCAAGTCAATCTATTGTTGTCCAGCTCCAAATTCCCGCCACATATCCTCCCCCTCAGTTTGAACTAGGCTTCCCTTCTCTACTCTTGCTGCAGGCATGTCCTAGGGCACTAGTTTTCAAACTCTGCCTTTCAGAATCCTAGGATTCTGAACTCCGGAATATTAGGAGAGAGAGAATGAAGTTAGCAGGCAGATGTATTCAGGATGAGACTAAAGGCCCCCTCCCCATACCAGCTGCCAGCTCCGTGATTACATTTCTAAGAGGTTTATCTATGGTTTCATTCACATAAAGTTTGAAGTTCGCTATTCTAAATGTGCCAAGTCACTTCAGTCGTATCCAACCCTTTGCGACTGTAGCCCTCCAGGCTTCTCTGTCCATGGGATTTTCCACTCTTAATTTAACTATATTCCTTTGTTCAGCTGTGCAATCTTCTTAAGAATTGTGGTCAACCGAATCTGAAATAAGAAATCTGGTCAACCGAAGAACATGTTAATTTTAATGATTGGGTAGGTCATCTAGCAAGAAAAATGTGAGTGTTAAGGGGAGAATAAACCCTCAATAGTCACAACAATGACTATAGTAAGATGAGCAGGAGAAGTAGAGATCCAATATTCACCATGGAATGAAATAATTAATAGAGTATTTGGAGGAAAATATTGTTATTTAAGGATCTTTTTTCATTATCTTTTTTTCTGTTTACTCATTAATAGCTGTTTATTGAGTACCCACTATGTGCAAAGCACTGTGCTTCATCTGGGAGTCACAGAAATGGGCAAAGTTCACAGACTTTTTTATTCTGATCATCAACCAGCCCAGATTTGTAATAGTGCCCCCACATTCCCCTTGCCCTGGAGGATTAGCAGTGCTTAGGCCCTAACACTTGCAGAATTAAACTTGACTCTACACATTTCTGAATCATGAAATTTTAATTTGTTTTTCATTCCAACCATTGAACAGAGGACTAATTAGATTCTTGCCCCTAACAGATTCCTCCACCCCTATGCCCCTACTTTAGATTGCTGGATCACAAATCCAGTCAAATAATGCATTTTAAAAAATGCATCCAGCCATTCAATTAGCCAAAAAGCATAAGACATTTTAATATTTAAATTTCTTCCTCAGTGTATGTGTGTGCTTATGTTTATCACATATTTTATGCCGTTATATCAATTCACTTTATTTCACATGGAATGTATCAAGTATCTGAAAATATAGTGAAGAATTTTGAAAGATTTTAAGGACAGGAAGTAAAGAGGTTTCCTGAGACAGCAAGATCTGAAAATAACTTGGCATCTGATATTACTTTGTATATTTATTTCCCCAGAGTCACCATATATGGTTTTTGTTATCCACATCCAAGTGTGTTTATTTAAACTTAAATGTATAGGAAACTATACGTATACTAATTCGTTTTTATATACAGAAACCCACATCAGCTTGACATCTAACATTAATTTTGCTCATACTTGAAATATCTGCCTTTCCATTTCATTGGTATCAACAAGTAATTATTATGAGTCTTTCTTTTTACTCTAAAATGATTCATGATAACTTTAGGTAGTATGACATGTTTGTTAACCTTTCCCAGGTGGTGCTAGTAGCAAAAAGCCTGCTTGCCAGTGCAGGAGATGTAAGAGATGAGGGTTAAATCCCTAGGTGGGGAAGATCACCTGGAGGAAGGCATGGCAACCCACTCCAGTATTCTTTCCTGGAGAATCCCATGGACAGAGGAACCTGACAGCCAGGCTCTGATCCATAGGGTCGCAAAGAGTCAGGCATGACTGAATTAACTTAGCACACACTCTAATATTAAGTTTCTATTTCAATATTTCTTCCAATCCTCTGTCTCCTACCTGCCCTTTCAACTCTTTGAAGGGTTTATGGAGATTTGTGTTCACTTTCTCTAGTGCTTGGATTGCCTCTGAACCACCCCTCTTGCTTTCAGCAGTTGCAGTTATGCAGCTAAGATATGTCATGCCTTGACATCTAAATAGAAGAAACTTCAAACCCTAGTGATTTGGATTGGGAAGCTTGCAATGAAGGCAGAAATGCTAATTAGGAGGTAGATACACTGTAGCAAGAAATAGAGGGTAGACCTAAAGGAAGGTAATTGCATTTAGAGTTGAGCAAATGTAGGAGTAAGTTGGTAAACAGGTCCAGGAGAAACTGGTGCTGTCCTGGTTGTATGGCTCAGAGAAAGGGAAGAAAAAGTGATGAGCTTAAGGCTTCAAGCCTTGGTCCCTTGACAAATGGGACCTTTCACAGAAAGACAGCAGAAGGAAGAGTTGATTTAAGATGTTGAGTTCTGTTTCAAAAAGATGACTCTTAGGTGCAGGTGCAACCTTGCATTGCAGAATTGATGCTTTGGATACAGGCCAAAATTGCAGAATTGTGTGAGGAGAACACAGAGTAGATGAGACCACTAGGGAACATAGGTAAAAAGAGAGGGCAAAGAGTCAGAGATGGCTCCCCTGTGAATACCTGGTTGTAGGGCAGAGGAAAAAAAAAGACAAAAGAGAAGCTAGTAAAGGAGTACAGGGAACAATGGTCAGAAAAGTAAGATGAGCACCAGGACAGCACAGTGTCACGGAAACCAAGGGAAGAGAGTGGTGGCCAACAATGTTGTATTCTTCAAAAGATCCAACAGAGTGTTTGTGTTTCTGAGGCTTTACCTGCTCAAAACCTGCCATTCATGTGTTATCTGCCAAGACCCCTTGACAGCCATTCAGTTTGGATGGATCTTGATGATTCAGAGTGGGTCTGTCAGTTACTGACAGAAATAACTCATGGTACAAACCAGCCTAGATTCATTGTATTTATTTTAGGACTCCGGCATCTTTGCCAGATCCTATTGTGTGAAAAATAAGTGGGGAAGGCAGAACTGACTTGGCTAAACCAAAATTCCTCCAGTGTAAAAATGACGATTAGGGCGTTTTTAGTGGTTCATAAAGGGTGCTAGCTACAGGCACTTGGAAATCGAGGCTGTGCTTATTTCTCACATTTATAAATAACTTAAACCTATGTAGGAGTTAATTAATTTGGCTCCATTCCACCTACATTTTAGCTTCTTAAGGGAATAACTTGATCCTTCCTACACCCTGTGTTTGTAGTTGTAAAGAGAATTCCCAATAGAATGAAGAAAACCACACTTGGATTGTCTGACTTTCATTTCCCGTGCACTTCTGCAAAGAAACTCTAAGATATCAAGCCCAGCAGAAAATGTCAGAATACCTCTTCAGTTGAGGACAAACACATGCATGGCTGGAATTATTTATCATTCTGGTTTTTTCTTCTTTAAATGACTGATCCACTACCACAGAGTTAAGTTGTGACTTGGTAGAATGGAGAAATTTTGCTTACTTCAGGCTGTGCTCTTCTTAAAACAAAATTATTGCCTTTTGAGCAACAGGTCAGTTTCTTCACCTCTGAGGCTTCCCATGATTAATTAAGAAGTTACAGGAGTTTTCTCAGTTGTCAGAATCCCAGAACGAGGAACACTGAACAGTAGGAATAAAAGAGACCACTTGTCATGCTGACAGATCTCACTGCTAACACCTCTAAAAGAATCTGACACACAAGACTCCAGGTAAGGCCCGAGAGCTGAGCATAACAGATGAAAATGAATTCAGTCATTTGATGTCACAATGGAAATAAAGTTTGACTTCATAGAAAGTAATTATTCCTAATGCCATGTCCTTTGCATCATCCACTCTTCCCAGCCACTCAAGTGACTGCCAGCACAAAATGTCATGACCGAATCTAGCCCGGTAGCTGCGGTGGTAGCTTGTATTGTATTGTTGATTTCATTTTTAAAAATGTAAACTCTGTGAATCGTTCATTTAATAAATGTGACCAAAATTTTAATCTACGTTACCAATACATAATGGTTGGGAACAGTCACCTAGCTCACCCAGGGAATTCAGCTACAAGATCTGAGAAACAAAAAGCAGATAAAGTGAGGAACCATCTGCTCTTTCAGAGCTGTGATGTCCATCCATTTGTTGTTGTTGTTCAGTTGCTAAGTCATGTCCATCTCTCTGCAACCCCATGGACTGCAGCACGCCAGGGTTCCCTGTCCTTCACTATCTCCCAGAGTTTGCTCATGTCCATTGAGTCGATGATGCCATCCAACCATCTCATCCTCTGTCGTAGCCTTCTCCCACCTTCAATCTTTCCCATCATCAGGGTCTTTTCCAATGAGTCAGTTCTTCACATCAGGTGGCCAAAGTATTGGAGCTTCAGCTTCAGCATCAGTCCTTCCAATGAATATTCAGGACTGATTTCCTTTAGGATTCACTGGTTGGATCTCCTTGAAGTCCAGGGGAAATGTCCATTGCATTTCACCATTTGAGACTTGGGTTCAGTATGGAAGGGAGGCTTTTGCTCTGAGCCATTATCTTACATTTAGGTTAGAGCAGTGGACATGAGGATAGATCTTGCTTCTTACTCTTGTTTTTTAAAAAAATTAATTGTTTATTTAATTGGAGGATAATTGCTTTACCATATGCTGATTTCTGCCATACATTGAATCAGTCAAAATTATACATATATCCATGCCCTCTTGGGCCTTCCTCCCCTCGCACCACCCCAGCCCTCTAGGTCATCCCAGAGTGCCAGGCTGGGCTCCCTGTGTTATATAGCAGCTTCCCCGTAGCTCTGCATTTCACACATGATAGTGTATATATGCTAATGCTCCTCTCTCAATTCATCCTCCTCTCCCTTGCCTCTTACTCTCGAAGCAGCTCAAGGAAAGAATGGCAGAGACAGTGCTGCAGGCTGAGGTCTCATGACTGAAGAGAACACCAACCACCATTCAATGTGCCCTTGTTTGGTGTTTCATAGAAACTTGTGCTATTTAACTCAATCCTGACAATATCTCAGTGAGAAACTTTCTAGTCACTGTCAGCTCAATGACTCTGTTACCTTGAACAGGACCAGAACTCAAATCCAATGTTTTTAGAGCACAGTCTGTACTCATTTCTCCACATCGTGCAGCTTCAGATGAAGTTTAAAGGCAGGACCGGTTGTCCTAATTGAAGCCTCACTGATGCCCTCGTGTTTCTGGTTAGTGCATCTTGTACAGTATT
The DNA here is from genome assembly GCF_029407905.1 of Bubalus kerabau. NCBI lineage: Eukaryota > Metazoa > Chordata > Mammalia > Artiodactyla > Bovidae > Bubalus > Bubalus kerabau. The sequence continues at coordinate 26,591,886 of NC_073647.1, read as the reverse complement.
GATTTCTTGTTTGTAAGAATCCTTAGCTTGCATGCCTATCAAGATTTTCATGGTGCTTATATTAACGCAGGTGTTTCCAATCACAGTGCCTTTGCTAGGCCCCAGTCGCCATCCACTTTGATCACCACCATCCACCAGTCCGAGAAGTTTGCCCTGTACCCTGCATTCTAAGCATCCTGAATTTCCTGGTTGGGAGTTTGTCATGATCAAAATACTCAGTCCTAGAGGTAGACAGAGCTGTCCTTGTATGTATCTCCAGACGGAAGCACCTCAAACCACACTCAGGGTGTGCATTACTTTCCCGTGGCAGCCATCACACATGACTGCAGACTTGGTGACTTAACAGAACTTTCTTCTCTCACATTTCTGGAGACTGGAAGTCCCAAGTCAAGTTTTGGCAAGGCCATACTATGCCCACAGGCGTTAGGGAAGAATCTGCTCCTTGCCTCTTCTAATTTGGGGTGACTTTGGACATCCATTGATGTTCCTTGGTTTGTAACTTCATCACTTTAATGTCTGCCTCCATAATTTTTTAATATTTGTTATTTATTTATTTATTTGGCTGTGCTAGATCTTAGGTGTGACACACGGGATCTTTGATCTCTGTTGAGACGAGCAGGATCTTTAGTTGTGGCACGTGGGATCTAGTTCTCTGACCAGGGATTGAACCCCCTGCATCGGTGGCGTGGAGTCTTGGCCACTGGACCATTGGGGAAGTCCCTGCCTCCATCTTCTTATCACCTCCTTTTCTACCCTTGTCTTTCTTTTATAGGGACATTTGTAATTGGATTTAGGGTTCCCCCACCTAGATAATTGAAGATGATCTCATCTCAAGGTCCTTAATTTAATCACAGATGTAAGGACTTCTTTTTTTAAATACGATATTATTCACAGGTTCAGGGATTAGGATGTGTACCTATCTTTTGGGGGAATCAACATTCAACTTACCACAGGAATCTCAACATCCCCCCACAGTGCTCTGAACCACAGAGAATCAGGTTGCCCAGGGCCAAAATGAGCCATGAGGAATAGGGAAATGACCTTTTTAAATATGGCCACTCACCCATAGTGTCCTCCAGGCCCCAGGTTGTCCTGACACCCCATGTGATGAGTCTCAGGTCAACTGAGGTGCAGCATGGACGTAGGGAGGAATAAGAGAGAGCATGAACTTGGGAAGCTGACAGAACTGAGTTTGGTTACTGCAGTACTTTCTTGTAATGAGACCTTAAACAAGTTAATTGACCTTCTCAAGGACTCAGTTTACTCACCTGTAAAACAGAAATGAGATAAATAAGTCCATTTTGGTCAGAGGCTCCTGTCAGAGAGAAACAAATGCCTTGGTTTTGAGGAAAGAAAGACATGGGTCTGTTTCCTGTCTCTGCCACCCCCACTAACCACTTGCCAGTTTGGGCAAGATACTGAAATTCTCTTAATGTTCAGTTTCTTCATCCACACAGTAGGGTTTAATATCCCTTATCCTACAGAGATGTTAAAATGTAATAGTAAAAGTTATAGGAAATACCGTTTGTGTCAATGCATGTTAATTATATTATTATTGATTATTGTTGTTGTTATTAGCTACAACTAATGAGAAGGCAGAATCTACACCAGATGTCCTACTGTGCACAGCAGACATGCTCTTATAGAGAAGGTTGAACTTTTAGAAGGAGAAAGATGGTGTGATTGTGAGAAACTAGAAACTTCACTCAACTTGTTATTTTATTCAGTTGCTCAGTCGTGTCCGACTCTTTGCGACCCCATGGACTGCAACATGCCAGGCTTCCGTGTCCTTCACCATCTCCCAGAGCCTGCTCAAACTCATGTCCATTGAATCGGTGTTGCCATCCAACCATCTCATCCTTTGTCGTCCCCTTCTAGTCCCACCTTCAATCTTTCCCAGCATCAGGGTCTTTTCAAATGAGTCAGCTTTTCGCATCAGGTGGCCTAAGTATTGGAGTTTCAGCTTCACCATCAGTCCTTCCAATGAATATTTGGGACTGATTTCCTTTAGGATGGACTGGTTGGATCTCCTTGCAGTCCAATGGACTCTCAAGAGTCTTCTCCAAAACCACAGTTCAAAAGCATCAATTCTTCTGCACTCAGCTTTCTTTATAGTCCAACTCTCATATCCATACATGACTACTGGAAAAACCATAGTTTGACTAGACAGACCTTTGCTGGGAAAGTAATGACCTTGCTTTTTAATACACTGTCTAGGTTATGCCCCTGAAAATTAATTCCATGGGATATTTCTTAAGTCATCGTCACTCTTGGGTGAAATTGCATAAATTTGAAGAGTTTAGAAAGGAATGAAGGAGCTGAGGGTGAATTAAGTTTTAATGAGCCAACATTTTAACTATGGTGAACATTTTGCTATCAAGACCACAGATCAAAGCTAATGTCTTTCCTGTCAAAATTCATAGATTTTAAATATGTCCTGGGGATAAGTTGAGAAATGTAGACAACTAACAAATGAACCCTTTTTAATTGCATTTCACTTTTCAAGCCGAATGCTCACGGAGATTTTTTCTTGTTTTACTGGCGAATTCCAATTAGGGTCATTAGAGTGACAAAACCAGCTTGACTGTTCATAAATATCTTGCTTTGTACAGAAGTTAAAGTATTGCTGCTGACATCAAGATAATACAATTCAGACCACCGAGGGAGCCTTCCAGGACAACAGTCCACATTAGCCTGGTTCCTGCCTCCTTTGATTGCAGTTAAGTAGAAAACATCTGCTAAGTCTTTCAACATCAGTTCAAATGCATTACCACAATCTATGGCAGAGGCAAATGACTTCCCTGTAGAGAGCAGCCAATGAACAGTGACAAACAGGAGGAAGGCCTTGACATCATTCTAGCCATAGAGTCTAGGAAGTACAACTTTCCTGCATGTGCAAATCCAGGCTTTGAGGATCCATTCTTGTGCTTTGTTTATTCAATAGACAAGTGATTAAGTTCTGATGACCCTTGAACAACTCAGGGCTTAGGAATGCTGACCCTGCTAGAGTCGAAATGCTGCCCAGCAGTTGATACTTGGCCGGCTGTATCCATGGTTCTGCATCTGCAGGTTCAACCAGTCATGTAGCATGTTCTGTACTATGTGTTTAGTGAAAAGAAAAATTCATGTGTAAGTGGGCCTGTGCCATTCACCCTCGTGTTGGTCAAGGGTCAACCGTACTTTGCCTTGTGCAATACAGAGATAAGGAGGACTCAGCCTTAATGGGGAATTAAAAAGTTATTGTGACACTTCTGCTCATTTTCAGAAGGGTCAGGGCAGAGGGCTTGAGGAAGACTTATGGCCCCAGAGGAGAAGCCATACCAGCTACACTTGAGAGGATGGAAAGAGAACTAAGCCTGGATATCAGAGGCAAAGGACAAAGGCATAGAGATGTGAAAACAAACAAACAAACAAAAAGCATTAAGGTGCGTGAATTGGAAAAGGGCTAGCTCTTTGGGTCTGAACCTATACAGGAAGTGTTTCAGCATAGATTCACCAGCAACAGAGGTGGACAGGAGACAGGAGAGGAAAGGGGGTATGGAGGCAGAAAAGCTGTGAAGCCTTACTTAGGCACTGGGAGGGCAGCTCAGGTTTGCACAGTGTACTTTCTCTGAGCAGCAAAATCTGGGCCACTGGAGACCACACATCCCTGGAGCTCCCATCTGGCTGATTAAGGACTTATTTAAATATCAATTAATCGTTCCTCATTTAATTTCTTTTAAAACATTTTCACAGTGCAAATAATGAGGAAAAATCTTCTGCTTTGAAAAGTCAAGCAGGACCCACCACTTTAAAGAAATTAGTTTCAAACTGTTGCAAATTGGAAGCTAGTAAGTGGGTAGATATTGGCAGTTTGGTTCAGGAGCTTACTCTGTCTCACAAAAGAAAGTGAAAGTGAGAGTCGCTCAGTCACGTCCAACTCTTTGCAACCTCATGGACTATACAGTCCATGAAATTCTCCAGGCCAGAATATTGGAGTGGGTAGCCTTTCCCTTCTCCAGGGAATCTTCCCTACCCAGGGATCGAACCCAGGTCTCCTGCATTGCAGGCAGATTCTTTCCAGTTGAGCCACAATGGAAGCCCTGTCTCACAAAAGAAAGACTAAATAAACCATGAACTTTTTCCAAGGAAAAAGAGGAAAGTCCCAACGATTTTTTATTATTTCTTATATAACTATTACATTTCCTCTCTTTGATCTGGTGCTAGTAGAATTGCAGCTTGAAAGCTAGCAGTTGATTGTGGAATCTTAGTGTTAACACGGACCGTTGCAGATACATTGAGGCTCCAAGAGGGTATGTGGCTTGCCCAGAGTCACACAGCTAGTTAGTGGCATATCTAGCTGGACCAGAAAGCCAAGGTTTTCATTATGTTTCTTTCAGTCGGTGCTGCCCTCTGACCGCCATAATGCATGATTGTTCACTGGCTGGTGAGAAAGACAGTAGTGGATGAAGTAAAGAGATAGATGGTGGAATTAGAACAAACTCGGATGCAGGAAGTTTTCTGGCTCACTGTAACACCTTCTCTGGCCCACTGAAACCAGCCCACTTGAAGCAGGGTCTTCAGATTAGGGAAATATGGAAATCAGTCCCCCTGGGAAGACCCTGGAGGTGCCAGACTAATTGACCCATGCTTGGTAAAGAACTGCCAAAGGCTTTTAATTTCCTGCAAATAAAACAGTCTTCTCCAATGCAGATATGGAGTGGGTGTTTATATGTTAGTTCCCTTGCCTTCTCCCCCAATTTTTTTTTCTGAAGAGTGGAGGCTGAAATCCCTCTATGACTTTTTGCACAGGACTGCTTGGGAAAGTAGGTAGGAAAAGGAGTTAGATTTTATTCTAAATCTCTCAGGTAGTTCCTGGTTGATTTTAAGTAGGGAAATGAATGATTTGATTTTTAACCATGTTTTAAAATTGAAGTATAGTTAATTTACAGTGTTGTGTTAGTTCTGATGCACAGCAAAGTTATACATATATATATTCTTTTTTAGATTATTTTCCATTATATTAATAGATTATTACAAGATATTGAATATAATTCCTTGTGCTATACAGTAGGTCCTTGTTGGTTATCTATTTTATATATAGTAGTGTGTACATGTCCATCCCAAGCTCCTCATCCCTCCCTATCCCACTATCCACTTTGGAAACCATAACTTTGTTTTCTATGTCTGTGAGTCTATTTCTGTTTTGCAAAAATGTTTATATTTTTAGATTTCACATATAAGTGGTACGATATTTGTCTTTCTCTTTCTGACTTACTTCACTTAGTATGATAATCTCTAGGCTCTGGGTCCATCCATGTTGTTTCAAATTACATTATTTCATTCTATTTTATGGCTGAGTAATATCCCTTTATACACACACACACACACACACCCCCCACATCTTCTTTATTAACACTTAGTTTGCTTCCATGTATTCACTATTATAAATAATACTGCTATGAACACTGGGGTGCATGTATCTTTTTGAATTGGAGTGTTCTCCAGATATATACCCAGAAGTGGGATTGCTGGTTCATATGGTATTTCTCTGTTGTTTTTTAAGAAATCCGCATATTATTTTCCATAGTGGTTGCATTAGTTTACATTCCCACCAACAGTGTAGGAGGGTTCCCATTTCTCCACACCAACTCCAGAATTTATTGTCAACTTTTTAATGATGACCATTCTGACCAGTGTGAGGAGTAGTTTTGATGTGCATTTCTCTAATACTTAGCAATATTGAGCATCTTTTCATGTGCCTCTTGGCCATCTATATGTCTTCTTTGGAGAAATGTATATTTAGGTCTTCTGCCCATTTTTTGACTGGGTTGGTTTTTGTTATTGTTATTAAGTTGTATGAGCTGTTTATATAGTTTGGAAATTCATTTCTTTTCTTTTTTTTCCCCTTTCTGTTCAGTAATAGTGATTTCTACTACTCTTTCTTACAGCTCACTGTCTCATTTAGTCTACTGATGATTCCTTCTTCTGTATTTTTCATTTCAGTTACTGTATTCTTTAATTCCTTTGGTTGTTCTTTGTATTTTCTAATTCTTTGTTAAAAAGTACTAATTTCTTGCTCTTTGCATCCATTCTCATGCCAAATTATTTGAACATCTTTATAAGCTGATGCTTTCAAACTGTGCTGCTGGAGAAGACTCTTCAGAGTCCCTTGGACTGCAAGGAGATCAAACCAGTCAATCCTAAAGGAAGTCAACCCTGAATATTCATTGGAAGGACTGATGCTGAAGCTGAAGCTCCAATACTTTGGCCATGTGATGTGCAGAGCTGACTTACTGGAAAAGACCCTGATGCTGGGAAAGACTGAAGGCAAATAGAGAAGAAGGTGGCAGAGCATGAGATGGTTAGATGGCATTACCAATGCAATGGACATGAATCTGAGCAAACTCAGTGCATTCCCCTCTCATCACCCAAGGGCCAGGGGTCATCTGGTTCCCATGTTAGTGTCTGGTCTGCATTTGCAGATTTAGTCTGCAGGCTGCAGGACCATAGTTTTCTTGCTCATGGTGTCTGCTGCCTGGTGGGTGAGACTGGTCTAGAGGCTTGTGCAGGCTTCTTGGTGGAAGGAGCTGGTTCTTGCCCACTGGTGGTTAGAGCTGCTTCATGACCCTCTGGTGAGTAAGGCCATGTTTAGGGGCATGTCTAGAGACAGCTGTGGGCTCAGGAAGTCTTTAGGCAACCTCTCTGCTGACAGGTGGGTATGTGTTCACCAACCAGTTAGCTGTTTTGCCTGAGACATCCCAGAGGTGGATCCTATAGGCTATTGGATTAGGCCAGGTCTCAGTGCAAGATGCCAGCCTCTAGGAGAGTTCATGCTGATGAATAATCCCAGGGATGTCTGCCCCGAGTGTGTATGTCTCCAGGTGAGCCACAGGCTGCTCCCCCGGCCCTGTCTCCCTAGGATACCCCCCAAGACCAGCAAGTAGATCTGGTTCAGGCACCTATGAAATTGCCGCTTTTGCCTTAGTCCTGGTGCACATGAAATTTTGTGTGTACTCTTTAAGAGTGAAGTATCTATTTCTCCCAATTCTGTTGAACTCCTGCAGTTAAGCCCCACTGGTCTTCAAAGCCAAATGCTCTGGTGGCTCCTCTTTATGGTGCCTGACCCCCAGACTGCGGCGGTGGGGAGCGAGGGGCGGTGCTCATGTGGGGCTCTGAACTCACTCTCCTGTGGGAGAACCTCTGTGATATAATTATTCTCCAGGTTGTGGGTCACCCACCCAGTGAGTATGGGATTTGATTCTATTGCAAGTCTGCCCCTCCTACCTTCCTCAGTGTGGTTTTGTTCCTTCTTTATGTCTTTTCTTGCAGATTTCAGACTTTTTCAACAATGGCTATTCTGCAGATTGTTGTTCTTTTGGTGTGTTTGTGAGAGGAGGTAAGCTTAGAGTTCTTCTACTCTGTCATCTTTGCCACTCTCTCTTTTTCAAGGATTTTTAAGTTTATTACAGGGCAGAGACTGATGATTAGAATCTGCTGTGAGATCCAGTGCTGGTTGATGAATTGCTGGAGACTCAGTGCATGCAAGTCTGAGCATTGTAAAATCCGGGAGGATCCCATCAGAGGGGCCACTCTGTAAAATGCAAGATTTACCTCAAAGAGCTCAATCATATTCCCACAGTAAATATAAAAGAAAAATCCCCTTGGGCATCATAGAAGGTAAAGGGACCATTTTTGGAAATTTGATTTATTTTTTTAAAAAAATGATTACTCCGGTGTGACTGGAGAATGGATGGCAGGGAGTTATAAAAGCTAAGTAAAATACATCAGAAGCAATTGCTTTAGGCCAAATGGGAATGCTGGATCAGATCAGAATGGTAATATTAGTGACGGATGGAAGTAGACAGATTCAGGATACATTTTTGGAGGTAGAGTATGAAGGATTTTTGGATGATTTGAACATGTGGTGAGAAAAAGAATGAAATCAATCTTAAACTTTTTTATGTAAGCAACTGGGAGAGTTGGGAGAGTGGACTTTTGCAGGAAGAATCATGAGTTTGCATCTAACCATGTTGATTCTGAGGTACCTATTGGACATCCAAATGGTGATGTCAGATAGGCAACTGGATATTAGTGGAAATGTAAGCTTGGGAGTCATCAGGACATACACAGTATTTAAAGCTATAGGACTGAATGAGGTCACTTAGGGTGAGAAGAAAAGGAGGCTACAAAATAGATTGAGGAGAGGCCAGTGAGATAGAAATAGAACCAGGAGAGTGCAATGTTCTCGAAGCCCAGGGAAGAACAGAGTTTAAAATGGATGGAATAGTCAGATGTGTCAAGTCTTACTGAAGGTCAAATAAATTAAGAGCAGAGAAGAGACCACTGACTTTGATGACATGAAGGTCATTGATATCTTTTGCAAAAACAAATGTTATCAAAAGTTTCTGTAGCGTGGGTGGTGGAGATGGAAACTAGATTAAAGTGAGTTGAGGAAAAAAATGAGAGATGAAAAGTGAAAATGGTGACTATAGACCATTTATACAAGAGATATGGTTGTGAAGTGGATCAGAAATGAGGTGGCAGGTGGAATGCAGATGTGAGGTAAAAGGATTAAAAAAAAAGTGGGTAATAGCTAGGGCATACCTGTTGGCTGATGAAGATGATCAGAGAGATGGGGAGAATTTTGAGATATGAGAAAGAAAAGGAATAACAGGAGGAAGGGGACCCCTGTGAAGGATGGAGGGGATGGGATGGACACTGAACACAAGTGGAGTAGTTACCCCCAGAGAGGCGGGGACATTTCCCTATAGGGCACCTGCTTTGTCAAGTGAGTGAGGCAAAAACATCATTTGTGAGTGAAAGTTTAGATGTTGGATTTGTTTGTAGCTTTGAAGAGGGAGAGAAAGCTGTGAAATAGTTGTTTTGGATAGTAGGAATGTGAACATTAAAGTAAGAGGTGGGATGTTCAGGCAACATAGAGGGCACATTTGAAATTTATGACCTTGGTTTTAAAATGAAACCTGCCAACACGACTGTGATTATTCAGACAGTGTTCAGCTGCTAAAATACAGGGATGTAGTAGGCAGAGAGCATGGCTCACTGAAATTGGGACTTTGCAAGGCAGATGTGACAGAGAAAGAGAAATTACTGAGGCAAGTTTGTTTCTAAGAGAGTGAATATAATGCTGGATTGTTAAGTTGAAGGTCTGGATAGAGTGAATTGAAGAAACAGGATTGATGATTAAATGTGAGAAGTTGTTGAGTACTTTGCAGTACCTTGCAGGACTTGATGAAGTTAATTACTGAATGAGATAGTATGACAGGTTGTCTGATAGGAAGAGAATAGGCAGATAGAGAAAGAGGATCCCAAAGAGGAGATTAAGGAGTGATCCCTGATGTAGGAAATGGAAAGAATGATTCCAGAAGGAAGGAGCAGTCAGTAGGGTGAGACATCAAGTGAGATAGGGATAGAATGACAAGAGCCATTTCAGTGGAATGATAGGATCCATTGTGGTGGACTGAGAACTGATTGTGAAGGGAAACTAAAAAAATAGGTGGTTCCTACAGACGAATGGAGCCTTAAGTGATCGAGCAAATGCTTATTTTTTTAAATGGAAATTACTATTGATATAATTGTAAATTGACATGCAGTTGCAAGAAATAAACAGATTTTTTGAGGGACCTGCCTAGTTTCCCCCAGTGGTGAAAGAAAAAAAGTGAAGTTGCTAAGTCGTGTCCAACTCATGGCAACCCCATGGACTGTAGCCCACCAGGCTCCTCTGTCCATGGAATTTTCCAGGCAAGATACTGGAGTGCGATGCCATTCCCTTCTCTAGGGGAGCTTCCAGACCCAGGAATCGAACCCAGGTCTCCCACACTGCAGGCAGACTCTTTACCGTCTAAGCCACCAGGGAAGCCCTATAGTAATGGTAATATCCTGCAATAAGACAGTACAATATCCCACCCTGGACATTGACACTGATATAAGATGCCAATCTTCCCTAGATTTCCCCTAGCACCACCTGCACTTGCGTGAGTGTATACATATTAAATTTCACCTGTGCAGTTGTATGTGCATCAGCACTCATAGGACTACATGTGGTTCCAACACCACAGGGATCCCTGATGTTGCTCTTTTATAACTACATCCACTACTCTCCTATATCCCTCTCACCACCCCTCCCCCATCTGCTTGAGAACACTAATGTTTTCTATTCCTATAATTTTGTCATTTCTTGAATGCTATATACACGGAATCACCCAGTATGTAAACTGTAGGAATTGGCTTTTCTCATTCAGCATAATTCCCTAGAGATTCATCCAAGTACTGTGAATATCAATAGTTTATTCCTTTTTATTCTTGAGTTCCATGGTATAGACATGCCACACTTAGCTTAACCATTTGCCCATCAAAGAACGTCTGAGCTGTTGCTGCTTTTTGGAACTTACATGTAAAGCTGCTGTAGACATATGTGTACAGGTTTTTGGGTAAAGATAGGTCTTCATTTCTCTGGGATAAATACTCAGGAGTGAAATTACTAGGTCATATGATAGTTGTATGTTTAATTTTTTAAGGGACTTTCAAACCATTTTTCAGAGTAGCTGTATCCGTTTACATTCTTACCTGCAGTAGATGAGTGATCCAATTTTTAGGCATCATCACCAGAATTTTCTGTTATTATTTTTTTATTTTAGCCACACTGCTAAGTGCACAGTGGTATCTTATAGTGCATTTAATTTGTGTTTCCCTGATAGCCAATTATTTTGAACCGTTTTTAATGTGCTTATTGACCATCTATATATCCACTTTAATGAAGTATCTGTTTGTACTTTCGTTGACTTTTTAATTGGATTTTTTTTATTTTTACTGTTGTGCTTTGACAGTTCTATAATTATAGATAATCTAGATACTTTCAATCAGGTATGTGGTTTGCAAATAACTTTTTCCCAGACTGTAGCTTGTGTTTTCATTCTCTTCACATGGCCTTTCTCGGAGAAAAGAATTTGCTTTCAGTACTTGAAAGGTTGTGCCACTTCCTCCTGTTCTTCGTGGTTTCAGATGAGAAATCTGCTAGATTTTGAATTGGTATTCTCTCTGAGTAATGTGTTGTTTTTGTATGGCTGCTTTCAGGAATTTTTTTGTCTTTATTCATCAGAAGTTTAATTACAATGTCTTGGCATGCATTTCTTTGTATTTATACTATTTGGAGTTTGCTCAGCTTGTTGAATCTATAGGTCTACATCTTTCACCAGACTTCAGAAGTTTTTAGCTCTTATTTTCTACTTTTTTTTTTTTTTTTTTCAGTTCAGTCTTCTTTCTCTTCCTCTTGGAGGTCCATGATGTGAATATTGGATCTTTTGTTGTTTCACAGATCTGAGGTTCTGTTCACGTGTTTTTTTACAGTTTGTTTAATTGCTGTTCACAGACGCTTGTGTGAATTCAGTTGACCCATTCTCAACTTCACTGATTCCGTCCTCTGGTCATCACTGCACTATCCATTATATCCAGTGATTTTAAATTCATATTCTTGTATTTTTCATTTTTATAATATCCATTTTGTTCTTTTTAGTAATTTCTATTCCTTTCTGAGATTCTGTATTTTTTTGTTTCAAGAGAATTTCTAATTGCTGTTTAAGCATTTTTATGATGGCTGCTTTAAAATCTTTGTCAGATAATTCCAATATGAAAGTCATCTGTTGAGATTAGTTGATTACATACAATTATGTAAAGTTTAAAAATAAAATAAAATTTAAAAAAATAAAAAATAAAAATTCAGGTTGTGATTTATGACAGGTGATTGTTAATTGTGTCCTGGACATTTTGGCAAATATGTTAGGCAAATAGAGGAGGTGCAGATTAGGTAAACTTATTGGTGTCATAGCAGAAATTTGAGGGCATTCTTATCTGATGGACATAGTATTTTTTCTGTGAAACAGAGAGACAGCATAAGAGCCCAGACACTGGAGTTTGCCATTCTTGGCTATGAACCCCAGCTGTGCTTCTTACCTGCTATTTGACCTTTGGCAAATCACATAATCCTTATATGCCTCAGTTTCCCATGGGACGGAAAAAACAATAGTGTATATCCTCAGAGGGATGTTATGATGATACATTGAAGTGAATTAATATTTGTGAAGTGCTTAGAATCAGGTGTTACATAAATCTTTGGTACATAAAACTTTCTCATAGGGTTCTTGTATTAAATGAAATAAATTTGCTAAGCCCTTTGCTTATCAAGTTGCTTGGTATTCAACATTTAATAAATATTAGTATCATTTTCAAATGTGTTCTTTTCAGCCTTTGGCTCTTCCCTTGAAGTAAAAATCATTGATCAAAATTTGCCAAACTCAACTCAGTCCTGTGCCTTTGGTAGAGAGGGTCCGGGCCATAAGCATCTGGAACCAAAGTAGGTAGGAATAGTGGGGATTTAGCAACTGAGTATGAGGAACTCTAAGATGGAGTTTGAGCATCTTCTTCCCTGGGAAGCTTTAGGTGAGTGCCTGGGGCCAACTGAGCTCCCCACCCCCACCCCAACCTCCCTGCCATTCTGCTGCAGAGCTGTTTACCTGCAGTGCTCTCTGCAACTTTCTGCCCTTCTTTTCCTTAAACCTTAGTGCTCTCAGGGTCACGGTCAGCAGTAAGAGAAGGTTCCAACCTCTTCACGTCATAGTATGGCCTCCGTGTTACAACATACACCCTCTCCCAAAGTAACATGTAAAGTCCCTGAGAAAATTATCGTTTTGAAGTATCTGAAGTATGTTCATAGGAGCAGTCAGCTACATCAACTTGAAAAAAGTGGTGGTTCTGTTTTGCAACAGTGGAAAAATTATAAAGTCTTTCATCACAATAGAAAGGGAATACAAAGAAGAATTAGGAGTGCCATCTTGTGGCGTGAGCTGTTATTACTACTTAGCTACAAAAAGCCACTGATGGGAGCTGTGTGTTTTATGTCCTCAAGAACCAGCCTGAAAGAAATGCTTGAAAATTATTTCCTGAATAAATAAATGCAAGAAGGGGATAGGGATGAAGTGTAAATTTGCTTTGGAAAGTTACACTGGACATCACTTTGATAAAACATCTGATGTCCTGTCCATTATTGGCTTGGAGACCTTTAAAAATGGTGTTGTTGGAGACATTGTTGCATGCATGCTAAGTCACTTCAGTAGTTTCCAACTCTTTGCAACCCACCGGGCTCCTCTGTCCATAGGATTCTCCAAGCAAGAATACTGGAGTGGGTTGTCATACCCTCCTCCGGGGTATCTTCCTGACGAAGGGATTGAACCCAAGTCTCCTAAAGTCTCCTGCATTGACAGGTGGGTTCTTTACTACTAGCGCCACCTGGGAAGACCCTTGAGGCATTATTATGTACCTGCAATAGAGAAAATGAGGAATAAGATATTTGCATGAATAAATCAAGGACTACCAATTTTTCCATAATCTGGCCTTGTCTGTGGTAGATGAGTAGAACTATCTGATGGTATTATTCTCTTTCTGTAGGTATCAATGTGCTACAAATTAATAAAGCTTTGAAAGAGCATGAAGAATAGGTTAGCTTCAGAGCTGGTAGGTATTGTCTGTGTTCCAGAAGGTTGAACTAAATAAAAGTGACAATGAATTGTTTTGACCTGTAACAATGTCAACTTCATATGGATTGGATTAATATTTCAAATTAGTTCACTTAACAAATTTCTCTTGGACATGTGAAAGTGAAAGTCGTTCAGTCATGTCCAACTCTTTGCAACTCCATGGACTATAGTCCATGGAATTCTCCAGGCCAGAATACTGGAGTGGGTAGCCTGTCCTTTCTCCAGGGGATCTTCCCAACCCAGGGATCGAACCCAGGTCTCCCGCATTGCAGGCAGATTCATTACCAGCTGAGCCACCAGGGAAGCCCTTTAGACATATATGGGCCTAGATATTGTGCAAGGCCCTGGAGCATACAGAGACAGATGAGACATGAGTCTTGACTTCAAGTATTTTACCATTCAGTGGGGGAAATGGACACTTAGATTCAGTTCAGTTCAGTTGTTCAGTCATGTCTGACTCTTTGCGACTCCATGAACCTCAGCACACCAGGCCTCCCTGTCCATCACCAACTCCCAGAGTCCACCAAAACCCATGTCCATTGAGTCAGTGATGCCATCCAACCATCTCATCTTCTGTCGTCCACTTCTCCTCCTGCCCTCAATCTTTCCCAGCATCAGGCTCTTTTCAAATGAGTCAGCTCTTCACATCAGGTGGACAAAGTATTGGAGTATGAGCTTTAACATCAGTCCTTCCAATGAATATTCAGGAATGATCTCCTTTAAGATGGACTGGTTGGATCTCCTTGTAGTCCAAGGGACTCTCAAGAGTCTTCTCCAACACCACTATTCAAAAGCATCAATTCCTCAGCACTCAGCTTTTTTATAGTCCAACTCTCACATCCGTACATGACCACTGGAAAAACCATAGCCTTGACTAGACAGACCTTTGTTGACAAAGTGATGTCTCTGCTTTTTAATATGCTGTCGAGGTTGGTTATAACTTTCCTTCCAAGGCGTTGTTTAATTTCATGGCTGCAATCACCATCTGCAGTGATTTGGGAGCCCCCAAAAATAAAGTCAGCCACTGTTTCCACTTTTTCCCCATCTATTTGCCATGAAGTGATGAGACCGGATGACATGATCTTAGTTTTCTGAATGTTGAGCTTTAAGCCAACTTTTTCACTCTGCTTTTTCACTTTCATCAAGAGGGCCTTTAGTTCTTCTTCACTTTCTGCCATAAGAGTGGTGTCATCTGCATATCTGAGGTTATTGATTTTTCTCCTGGAAATCTTGATTCCAGCCTGTGCTTCCTCCAGCCCAGCATTTCTCATGATGTACTCTGCATATAAGTTAAATAAGCAGGGTGACAATATACAGCCTTGACATACTCCTTTTCCTATTTGGAACCAGTCTGTTGTTCCATGTCCAGTTCCAACTGTTGCTTCCTGACCTGCATACAGGTTTCTCAAGAGGCAGGTCAGGTGGTCTGGTATTCCCATCTCTTTCAGAATTTTCCAGTTTATTGTGATCCACACAGTCAAAGGCTTTGGCATAGTCAATAAAGCAGAAATAGATGTTTCTCTGGAACTCTTGCTTTTTCGATGATCCAGCGGATGTTGGCAATTTGATCTCTGGTTCTTCTGCCTTTTCTAAAACCAGCTTGAACATCTTAGATTACATGCCTCTTATTCTAGTCATTTCTGTTAAGTGCCAACAGCATTGTTGTTGCTGTTGTTGTTGTTCAGTCATTCAGTCGTGTTCAACTCTTTTTGGCCCCATGGACTGCAGCACGCCACACTTTACTGTCCTTTACCATCTCCCTGAGCTTGCTCAAACTCATGTCCAATGAGGCAGTGATGTCATCCAACCATCTCATCCTCTGTTATCCCCTTCTCCTCCTTTCTCCTCCTTCTCCAGTCTTTCCCAGCATCAAGGTCTTTTCCAGTGAGTTGGCTCTTCGCATCAGGTGGGCAAAATATTGGAGCTTCAGCTTCAGTATCAGTCCTTCCAATGAATATTCGGGACTGATTTCCTTTAGGATGGACTGATTTGATCTCCTTGCAGTCCAAGGGACTTTCAAGAGTCTTCTCCAGCACCACAGTTGGAAAGCATCAGTTCTTTGGTGCTCAGCCTTCTTTATGGTCCAACTCTCACATTCCGTACATAACAGTGTTAGGGTAAGCCAAAATCTGTGCAGGGGCTATGAGAGCTGTAGGAACACCTAACAATTTGGTGTGGTGGATAAGAGCACAGACTCTGGCTCCAACCTGTCTGAGTTTGAATCCTAGTTGTTTTTGAATCCTAGTTTTGAATCCTACTTACCAATTGAATGACTTTGGGCAAGGTCCTAAACTTCTTAATACCTCAGTTTCCTCATCTATAAATTGGGAGAATACAGTGCTTCCTTCATATGAATGAAGTTAGGATTAAATGAGTTAATATATACAAAACACTTAACCTAGCTTTTAGTAAGTGCTGTGTAAGTTTTAGCTCTCCACATCATCATCTCTATTGCTACAGAGAAAATATTTGAAGTGTATTTTGTAAGATGACCTAAACTTCACAGTTAATTTTTTCAGTTTTTAAATTTAAAAATAAGTTACGTATTGAGGTTCTACTTTCCTTAGTTCCTGCAAAGAATAAGTAGAAACCATTATCTCCTCCTTTCTATGAAATCATCATCTCCTTCAAGTCAGGGCCTGAGGCAAAAGCTAGAGCAAAGGAAGAGGACGATGAAAGGACAGAGGACAGTAGCGCTGGTGTCACTGGACTGTATGGTACATGCGGGGCTGGGAGAAGAGTAAGCCAAGGCCTCGATATTTGAATCTATCCATGTACACACTTGTAAAGGTAAAAACCGCTTCTGTGTTGGCGCTAACAAAATCAGCTGAAAAGTCTGGAAAGAATGTTAACAGATTAAAGGCAAGGGTGTGTCCCACTGCTGGCATATAGTACCTTAAATGCGTTGTGTGGTCTTTGGATGGATGCTGAATGGTCTGTGTTCTCAAGTGAAATCACCCCTCCATGAAATATTTTCTATTAAATTGCTTGCTGCTGCTGCTGCGTCACTTCAGTCGTGTCCGACTCTTTGCGACCCCATAGACCGCAGCCCACCAGGCTCCCCTGTCCCTGGGATTCTCCAGGCAAGAACACTGGAGTGGGTTGCCATTTCCTTCTCCAATGCAGGAAAGTGAAAAGTGAAAGTGAAGTCGCTCAGTCGTGTCTGACTCTTAGCGACCCCATGGACTGCAGCCTACCAGGCTCCTCCACTGGGGGCCATAGCAAAAGTTCAGAAGAACTACACAAAAACGACCTTAATTACCCAGATAACCACGATGGTGTGATCACTCACCTAGAGCCAGACATCCTGGAATTCAAAGTCAAGTGGGCCTTAGGAGGCATCACTATGAACAATGCTAGCGGAGGTGATAGAATTCCAGATAAGTTATTCGAATCCTAAAAGATGATGCTGTGAAAGTGCTGCACTCAATATTCTAGCAAATTTGGAAAACTCAGCATGCCCACAGAACTGGAAAAGATCAGTTTTTATTCCAATCCAAAAGAAAGGCAAAGCCAAAGAATGTTCAAACCACTGCACAATTGCACTCATCTCACACACTAGCAAAGTAATTCTGAAAATTCTCCAAGCTAGGCTCCAACAGTATGTGAACCAAGAACTTCCAGATGTTCAAGCTGGGCTTAGAAAAGGCAGAGGAACCAGAGATCAAATTGCGAATATCTGTTGGATCATAGAAAAAGCAAGAGAGTTCCAGAAAAAACAGCTGCTTCATTGATGATGCCAAAGCTTTTGACCGTGTGGATCACAACACACTGGAAAATTCTTCAAGAGATGGGAATACCAGACCACCTCACCTGCCTCTTGAGAAATCTGCATGCAGGTCAGGAAGCAACAGTTAGAACCGGACATGGAACAAAGAAGTGGTTCCAAATAGGGAAAGGAGTATGTCAAGGCTGTATATTGTCACTTAGCTTATTTAACTTCTATGCAGAGTACATCATGTGAAATGCTGGGCTGGAAGAAGCACAAGCTGAAATCAAGATTTCTGGGAGAAATATCAATAACCTCAGATATGTAGATGACACCACCCTTATGGCAGAAAGTGAAGAGGAACTAAAGAGCCTCTTGATGAAAGTGAAAGAGGAGAGTGAAAGCACTGGCTTAAAACTCAACATACAAAAAACTAAGATCATGGCATCTGGTCCCATCACTTCATGGCAAATAGACAGGGAAACAATGGAAACAGTGACAGACTTTCTTTTCTTGGGCTCCAAAATCCCTGCAGATGGTGATTGCAGCCATGAAATTAAAAGACCCTTGCTCCTTGGGAGAAAAGCTATGACCAACCTCGACAGCATATTAAAAAGCAGAGACATTATTTTGCCAACAAAGGTTCGTCTAGTCAAGGCTGTGGATTTTCCAGTAGTCATATACGGATGTGAGAGTTGCGCCATAAAGAAAGCTGAGCACTGAAGGATTGGTGCTTTTGAATTGTGGTGTTGGAGAAGACTTTTGAGAGTCCCTTGAACTGCAAGGAGATCCATCCAGTCAATCCTAAAGGAAGTCAGTCCTGAATATTCATTGGAAGGACTGATGGTGAAACTGAAACTCCGATACTTTGGCCACCTGATGCGAAGAACTGACTCCTTGGACAAGACCCTGATGTTGAGAAAGATTGAAGGCAGGATGCAAAGGGGATGACAGAGGATGAGATGGTTGGATGGTGTCACCGACTCAATGGACATGAGTTTGAGTAAGCTTTGGGAGTTGGTGAAGGACAGGGAAGCCTGGCATGCTGCTGTCCGTGGGATTGCAAAGAGTCGGACTCAACTGAGTGACTAAGCTGAACTGAACATAGCAAAATTATTGACAGCTAAGAGGTAAGATTATAAGCATTAACTGTTCCTTAATATGAACAGTCCAAATTTTACTTTGTAATGCCTTAGTCAACACACAATATGTTATAGCTTGATTTTACAAAAAGTGGATATTGTTCATCATTTGATTGTTTAGTATTTCAAAATTGTTGGGTTACTGGGAAGTTGTTATTGGCATTTAATATTTCATAAAATATGCCAGTGGGAACAATGCATGTTTGATTCCCCCCTCCATTGCCACCTACTTGGTCTCTGAAACTTGGGGAACCCATCTGCTTTTACCATTAATAAGTTCAGCCTTACTCCTCTGTCCTGTAGGGGCCCAGTGAGACCAGGATTTCTCTGGAAGGCCCTCATGTGACCTCACTGGAATAAACAGCATTATGCATTAGGACTAATTCCCAGGCACTGTACAGACTATGGGAAGCACAGGCCATAAGGATGGATTAACTAGTTCCATGGTTCTATTTGTAGTAACTTGCTTCCTGGAACCCTGATCCCTCTTTAAATTTTATGAGACTACTATCATTTGCTTTTGCTGAGTATCAACTGATCATCTCTTTCGTTTTTTAGTGAGGCCATTTTTTTTTTTGAGCTAAATATAGACCAGCCATCACCTTCAACTTACAATGACACAGCAGTTAGCTCAGTGCAGAAATAGTCTTCTATGCTGCCGTGGTTTGATCCCACTATATATATGTTCATATCTAGCTTTGCCAGCAAGACTCCATGAATGACATTTTGTGTAGATTCGTGTTAGGGACAAATAGTAGGAGAGGTAACACTGACCTAACACAAGATCTAATTGCAGTTAGAGTACTTCATGGATTTTAAAAGTTTCCAAAGCTGTTAAATAGGTCACAGAGGTAAAAGGAAAAGTGGCCAAAACCATAGTGGATCAATTTGTGATAGAACTAGAGATTCTCATTTGTGATCCAGCTAGCAGAACATGCCTTTGAGGACAAAATGAGTCCTAATCTCTGGCCATCTTTGCAGCTCACTCACGAAACTAGCAAAGTTTGCTCAAATGCCAATGTTAAGCATGGCTGAAAAAGGCACTGAGTTAATGGACTGACACAGAGAATAAATAATAACTAAAAATAAACAGTATCAAAATTTTGTCAGGATAAAATCTTTGCTCTTTGTGAAAGTGAAAGTGTTAGTTGCTAAGTCATGTCCAACTCTTTGCTACCCCATGGACTGTAGCCTACCAGGCTCCTCTGTCTATGGAATTCTCCAGGCAAGAATACTGGAGTGGGTTGCCATGCCCTTCTCCAAGGGTCTTCTTGACCCAGGGATCGAACCCAGGTCTCCTGCATTGCAAGCAAATTCTTTACCATCTGAGCCAAGGGTGCTATAATTTGAGAGTACAAGTTCAGCACTGATGGTGAGATGTAAGTTTTCGAGTTTCCTATGCTTGTCTTTCCCCTAAAAGTTAGGCCTTTGTTCTAGACAATCCTGTTACAGTTTTTAAAAGGGGAAGACTATAGAAGATTTCTCCAGATTTAGAAATAATGCCAAACAGTAGACATGATAGTAACGTTAGCAGCTCCAATTTTTGGAACGTCTACTCTGGTTACGTGCTTAAAATGTGTTAGGTTTAGTTCTTCTAAATTCCTGAGACATAGTACTTTTATTCTCCTTGTAATATTTGATAAACTTCCCTTTTAAAAAATCATCAATTTATGTTTTCTCTGAAAGCACAGAGACAAAACCTAACCAATCAATAGCAAAAATGAAGGCTGTCTCCACTTTTCACTTTAAATGGATCTGTTATCACAGCCTCCACAGATTTTAGCAACCCAACCTCGATGTTGCTAGGCCACCTGTTGTGAAGAGCTGACTCATTTGAAAAGACCCCGATGCTGAGAAAGATCAAAGGCAAGAAGAGAAGGGGAAGACAGAGGATGAGATTGTTGGATGGCATCACTGACTCAATAGACATGAGTTTGAGTAAACTCTGGGAGTTGGTGATGGACAGGGAGGCCTGGCGTGCTGCAGTCCATGGGGTCACAAAGAGTCGGACACGGCTGAGCGACTGAACTGAACCTAGATGTTCTAAACCCTTTCAAACTGAGTTTGCTCACTTTCTTTCAGAGAGATAAACTTCTTTCTCTTCTAGAATCATGACAGCCTCCATTCTCCCTGTCTTCTCCATCATGAATGTCAGGAAAGAATGAGAGATTGTTCCCAAGCTTATCTATTAATTACTGCCTCCAATGCCCTGGACTTTTTTTTTTTAAGGTGTAATCATAGGACAGTTTGACTATCCCATAGCTGTTCATACAAAGGCATCACATGTGCAATTGCTAATAAAAATAAATGATGCCGAGGGAAATTTGAATTTCAGATGAACAACAACAAATCTTTTAAGTATATCTGAAACATTGCATGGGTCATACTTATACAAAAAACAAATTTACTGTTATCTGAAATTCAAATTTCACTGGGCATCCTATATTTTATCTGGCGATTCTCAGTGTTGTTTATCATTTCCAAGTTATATAAATGAAATGCAGCTGCTGCTGCTAAGTTACTTCAGTTGTGTCCGACTCTGTGCAACCCCATAGACAGCAGCCCACCAGGCTCCCCCATCCCTGGGATTCTCCCGGCAAGAACACTGGAGTGGGTTACCATTTCCTTCTCCAATGTATGAAAGTGAAGTCGCTCAGTCGTGTCTGACCCTCAGCAACCCCAAGGACTGCAGCCTTCCAGGCTCCTCCGTCCATGGGATTTTCCAGGCAAGAGTACTGGAGTGGGGTGCCATTGCCTTCTCTGATGAAATGCAGCAGTAAGGACAATTTTACCTTGTTTCATTGTGATGGGAATCCTCCAGACTGAGTTCCACTTCCTTAGAATCAAATGAGCAGCAAATGTTCGATTTGGTTAATAAGCCATCAGCTGAGTACAACCAACTTATATAATTATTTAGGCAAAAGAAAGGAAACATGCTAAGTATATTCATGCTTGTGTAAAAGGTCTCTGTAGTTCACTTATTTTACTTGGTTTACTTATATGGTGTTTCAGATCTGAAAAGGCTGTGCAGGGTAATCAGTCTAATGGTCCCTCCAAGATCCCCTATCCCAGCCCAGAACCCTATTCTTCCATTCCAAGGTTGCTGGTGAAAAAGTGCCAGGCCAAGTCCAGACCAATTCTGGCTGAAGTCTAACCTGTATTCTGCTTCCCAAGCCTTGCCCCTAGAGGAAAGGGCACCACCCTACCCAGATATACATATGTGCCTTGCACTTGCCAAACCATGCCCTCACAGGTTGAGCCTCCTAAGAACAGGTGCCTTTGGAAGATCATTTGAATAACACAAGACAGGTGTCCCAGATTCACACAGACACTTAACATTTGTTGGCACAGTCCCTGCTTCTGCTGCTGCTGCTGCGTCACTTCAGTCGTGTCTGACTCTATGCTACCCCATAGATGGCAGCCCGCCAGCCTCCCCCGTCCCTGGGATTCTCCAGGCAAGAACACTGGAGTGGGTTGCCATTTCCTTCTCCAATGCATGAAAGTGAAAAGTGAAAGTGAAGTCGCTCAGTCGTGTCCGACTCTTAGCAACCCCATGGACTGCAGCCTACCAGGCTCCTCCATCCATGGGATTTTCCAGGCAAGAGTACTGGAGTGGGGTGCCATTGCCTTCTCCATCGCACAGTCCCTACTGAGAGCCAAACCCAAGTTAAGTTCTGGGAATACAGAGATGCATGGTGCATAGTCACTTCCTTCTGGGATGGCAGCGTCTGGTCAAGGACCAGGAAGTCAAGAGATCATGATGATCTGTGCCATGAAACAGGGTGTGCCCTGTGCATGGTGAGCATCCCAAGGAGGGTGGACCCTTTCAGCCTGGCGGCATGAGCTAAGCAGCCATTCTCAGAGAAATTGTGGCTGGAGCAGAATCCACATGGAAGAACAGAGTTAGTGAGGCAGACACGGGTTGAGGAAAGAGAAAAGACGTTCCAGGCAGAGGAGGGTAAAGCAGATGCAGAGGTGTGAGATCGAATGCCAGGCTTTGGAAATTCTAGATACTCATTTCAGCTGTAGTGAGAGTGGGGAATTAGCACGTTCCAAATCATTGTCTCTACGGAGAGTGGATTTGGGAAACACTGGATTAAACTGTGCCCTGGAGGGTGGTTTGGTTCTTTGCTCTATTTCTCTCAGTGCCTAGAATAGTGACTGATAAATACTAAGCACTCAATACGCGTTTCATTAAAGGAATGAACCAACAAGCGATTGGCAGGACTTGTCAGAACCTTTAGTAGGCTAATGTATGTTACAGATGTCAAAAGAGGGGTATAGTATGCAGAGTTGCCACCTTTGACCACATAACTTTTTTTTCACCGAATATTACATTTTCAGAGTCTGTTGTTGTTTTGGAGTATGTTTGACAAAATCATGTTCTAAAGAAGACCTGCAAATGAATAGCTACATGAATGAATATAGAGTGAGAGAAATCCAGTATAAGATTTCAGGGATTACATTTAGGGACAATGATGTTCAACTTTCTCAGTAACTGGATGGTTGGTTGCAGGTGGGCAGCACGGGTCACCAGATGCAAAGAGAGCTGACCCTAGTCTCAGGGGGTTTTGCAAGACCTTTTCAGGGACAATAACTCATACTTTTTCCTTTTCTTTATTTACAAGTCAGATTATACTCCAACTAATCAGGATAATACCCAGCTTCCCTAAGGAGCAAACGTTCCCATAGCAATGCTAATCTCTGAAACAGTTGTCTCAAAATGATCGCAGTTAGCATTTGTCAAGTGCTAACTTTGCATCACACATTTTCTACATTTTGTCTCCTTGATTTTCCATGGCAGTCACAGGCATGATGATGCTACAATAATGATTACTTACTGAGTGTTTAAATTTGTGTCAGGCACTGGTCTAAGCACATGTTACAAACATTATGTCATTCATGCTTCATAACAACTTGATCTATTTCAAATAAAACTGAGGCACAGAAAGGTTTAGTAACTTGTGCCAGGTCACACAGCTAGTAAGTGGCAGAGCAAGGACTTGAACCTGAATCTATCTTACACTAAAGCCCACATGCTTAACCGCCCCACCACACTGCTGTCAGAGCTACTGTATATGGTTCCTTTCAGTGTATAACTAAAGAGGAGTTGAATCTAACTCCTGTGTCCACAAAGACACAGGAGAAGAAGATTATCTTGAAGAAGAAAATCCTAACCTCAGTAACTACCATGATATAGTATCCATTTATGACTGCGTGCCAAGTAGCCATGGCTTGAGTATGTCTCATTGCTCTCTGTGACAGAGAAGCTTGCTGACAGTGTTATTGGACGAGAACAGTCAGCTGAGCTGTGCTCCTTGCTGAGTCATACCTGTCAGCTGACACAAGATGTTGGCTCCCGCGGTGTCACACAATTAGACACCACCTAGGACAGAACCAAACCAAGCAAGTCAGGGCACCACCATGCTGGTCCCCAAACTGCACAGTCCTTCCTACACTTCTCACAGGAGTTCGAGGCTTCCACGAATCTGCTTCATGCCTTTTTTCACATAGACCAAAATAAAAGGAAGTGGGCTGACAGGGAGAATTAATAAGATGTCACCTCCTAGGCTGTTGGCACAGAGACTGGCCACTAGCAAGATTTTTTTTTTAAACTATCCTGCCTACTCTTGCTTTCTGAACATAAAAGCACTTATTCCCAACATTGCCTAGTCTTGTAGATGAGTTAGTATGAATGGCATGTTCCAACAGTTTGTAGTAAAGTATTTGCATATACAGAAGATTGCACATATAATTAATGATTAAGGTTTATACACTGAGCACACTTAAGTAATGACCACCTAGATGAAAGCATTACCAGCACTCCAAGAAGCATCACTCTGGTCCTTAACTTCTAAGGGAAACCTCTATCCTATTTGTGAACAGCATAGATGTTAAAAGAAACTAAATGTCAGACAGGAAATGTGGACCATCTGATTCCAGACCTTTTATTTTATTTTATATACATCAGGTGATGCATGCCTAAAAACTACAAAACTTTCCAAATTCCATAGAAAGAAGAAAGTTTCTAGTTTTAAAGAAGTGTTTGATGGTGTCTGAAGATAAAATGATAGATACCTAAATGTGCATGCATGCTCAGTTGTGTCCAACTCTTTGCAACCCCATGTACTGTAGCCCTCCAGGCTCCTCTGTCCATGGAATTTCCCAGGCAAGAATACTGGAGTGGGTTGCCATTCTCTTCTCCAGGGGACCTTCCTGACCCAGGGATCAAATCTGCATCTCCTGCATTGGCAGGTGAATTCTTTACCACTGAGCAACCAGGGAAGCCCTTAGATACCTAAATAGCCAGGCCTGAAAGGGTGGCCATGGTGGTGGAGAGGGGCGGTGGGTGATGCCAGGTTTCAGTGACAGTATTCCTCATGGGGCTGATGGCAGTTGTGAACTTAAAGGGCTAAGGACCAAGTCCCAAACATCTGTGGCTTTGCAGTCCCCCCATAGGCCCCTTTTCTGGCAGATATTTCCACAGAGGAGGCTGCCAATGAGGAAGCTTAGTTGGTTAGCTAGTGTGGGTCTTAAATGCAACCAGGTGTTATGGGACCAAGATGTCCCTTGGCTGTGCTAATACAATCACCGCCAGGCTCTGCAGTATATCTCAAGTTTATAATGCTCCAAATTCCCTCAGCAATTATTATCCCTCTTCACAAACGAGGAAACTGATGGTCAATAAGGTTAAATGTCGTGGCCAAGGTCATACAATTTGTAAATAACTGGACTAGGATGTCTGTGTCTGTTTTGACTACAACTTCTGATTGTAGCCTTCCTACTCCAAGCTTGAAACACCCCTTAGCTTTCCAAAGAGTTGCTTTCTTGGGGGATTCTTGACTGTGACCCCCAAATTTCAAGTTGATGCCTTGGATTTCTGCTCTTTGCGGGGTGGTTAAGAAGGAATTTTCAGGGCATCAGAATGATCATTGATCATATCATTTACTACTGATGATACTGAAGAAAGACAAAAGTATCCGTTAGGACTTCAATTCTCAAAGTCTGGTTCATGAACCCGTAGCCTGAAAGGATCCCTAGCCTTCTGTGTGAGAATTTGCATTTTACTGAGATACCCCAGGGATTTGTACCCACATGAAAGGTTGAGAAGCATAGTTGAATGCCCAAACACCACATTCTGTGTACTCTGCTCAAAGTGGATTTATAGGGAGCTTATATCTGTCTTGGGTAAAAGACTTGGAAAATAGGAGTGAGATTTTACTGCCATTTCAAGTGGTAGAAAAGGAAGCTGCCTTCTTGCTGAGGCAGTGGGAAGATGCTAGAAATTATAACAGAAACAACCTTCTGCATTCACTTTACAGGAACGTGCTGTCATTAGCATTAATTGGATTTACAGTATTCACACACCTGCTGGGGAAAATAGACACCTTAATTTGTTGCAGTGTAAGGAAACATCAGCCATCTCAGCTCTGCCTTTTCAGACATTATAAATCACATGCAATGTTAGAAAGCTAGTTAAATTCCTTTAACATGGCCTGCATTATTTGGGTTTGAATAGCATTCTGGCTAGCAACAGAAAAAAGAGGTTTGCCCTGAAATTATGTCATCAGGGAGGTTGAAACTGTTACTCTGAAAGGACCTGCTACTTGGACCTGCTATCCAAGTTCTCAGGAACTTTTTGCTCTGTGAGATGATGAAGTTGATATCCTCTAAAATAAAATACATCCCAGAGTCATTCATTCATTTATCCAATAAGTGTTTATTCTTCATCACCCACTATGTAGTGGGCACAAATCTAGATACTAGACAAAATGGTGACCAGACCCTTGTTCTCATGGATGAGACAGACATTTGACAATTAATACCCACTTTACACTTTTAAAAATGTATGTACTGGTGTCAAAAGCTAGTCCATAGAGGCACAGGATGCTGTTGGGAGTGTGGTGTTCCATAAACCAGTTGTGTGGATACAGGGGTAGGGTTAGGAAGAACTTTCTGGAGAAATGACATTCACACTAAGGTCTGAAGAATGAATAAGAGAAGAATCAAGATGCCAGAGTCGTTGGTCATGGATCTCATTTCCTCCCACAAATACATCAAAAATACATCAACGAATGGAGCAGTTCTCATAGAACACCTACCAAAAACCAGCAGAAGTCCTCAAACACCTAAAAGGACAAGACAGATGAAAGATAGGTAAAGGAGGCAAGAGTAGAGTGGGGGAGGGCATTTCACTCCCACCTGGGGAAATAGCACATGCAGAGTCCCTTAGGTAGTGAAGAACATGGAACATTCAAGGATCTGAAACAGGTCCATGAAGGCTTAAGAGTAGAGAGAGAGAGAAGAGTTGCATATAAGCCAGATCATGCAGGGTCTTGATAGCCATCTTGGGAAAGGTGATGCTATCTCTGGGGCAATGGGGAGACTTGGAAGGGTTTTTAGTAGGCTCAAAGAGATTATAACTCATTCCAGGTCTCACAGATGCTAGAGGCAGAGTGGGAATTCAAATCCAAGCCCATCTAACTCCTGAACCAGCTCTCTTAACCATGACAGCATGGCTTTTGTCTATTTTCGTGCAGCTATGTTTTTTTCTGAAATCGCCTTCAAGCCATCTCTAACTCACATTCTATTCCTTGTTTTGTCTCTTGGGTTCTTTCTGCCATATGACAATTGGGCATGGGATCAGGGTACTTGGCATGGTACCGCTGAGACTAGGGAATCTGATTTTCCATGTCAAATAAGCTGGTGGAGTGTATACTAGAGGACAGGATCATATAATCCCACCTGGACAAAGGCAGCACATGTAATTAGTTTCTGTAAGGGGAAGCCATGCTTAATAGATCTGACAGTTTTGAAAGGGTGACTAAGCAAGTGAACAGAGGAGAGACAGTACATATAATAATCATCACACTGGCATGTGAGGCACTTTTACTTTTGCATTTAAAAAGCACTTTGGGCTAGCTAATTGTTTTGGAGTCCAAACTCATAAAGCTTGGCCAGTCAATTGAGAGACAAACTGTTGGGGCAAGGAGTGGTGGCTTTATTAGGAAAGCCAGCAGGCTGAGAAGATGGTGGACTAATGTCCTAAAGAACTGTCTTACCTGGGTTTGGATGCTAGTTTCTTTATTGTACAAAGAGCAGGTGAGAAGTTAAAGTAAAAAAGTCGCTAAGTTGTTGCAAATATTTCCTAGTTCCCACCAAAATATTTCTTAGTTCCCGCCAGACTCCAGAAGAGATATTTTAATTTCTTCTTTCCTGCAGCCATTCATAGGCCTATTCAGAATGTTTCCTGTGAGCTAAATAAAGATATTTTAGCTTAATGTTCCAGGCATAGGAGTCAGGGTCCTGAGAGATTGACCATTATGCCTCCTTTAAGCTACCGGCAACATCCCTTTAGTCATTAACTTGTAGCAAAAGCAATAGGGTACAAAGGTTCAAATGAAAGAAATAGATCCAATATGGAGTCAGACTTGTTCTTCCCTGTTACATAATTGGGGCTTTCCAGGTGGTTCAGTGATAAGGAATCTGCCTGCCAATGCAGAAGAGATGGCTTTGATCCCTGGGTCAGGAAAATCCCCTGGAGAAGGAAATGGCAGCCTGCTCCAGTATTCTTGCCTGGAAAATCCCATGGACAGAGGAACCTGGTGGGCTGCAGTCCATGAAGTCACAGAGTCAGACATGACTGAGTGAGTGAGCACATAGGCAGGCACATGAGACATAGTTATTCTCACACTGGACTGTTATGTACACTAAATGGGGTGACATATTATTAATTCATTTTGCTGATAAGGAAAGAGGCTCAGCAAGGTCCCAGGATTTCTCCAGTTTATATATTAAGCAAGTGGTGGAACTAATATCCAAAGGAAGATCCCCACTACCTCTTACATTCGTAACTACTTTTTTTTTTTTTTTTTTTTTTGCCATTCAGTGGCTTAGTACATGTTTATTGTATTGAGTAGATCCTTGCCATTATTGTGAAGGAACTAATTGAAAAGAGGAGAAATAGCCATCTCTCACAGGCCCCAGATTTCCTTCCAGTCTCTGTGTTGCCTTTTGAATTCCCAAGAAGGTGCATTTAAACCCATCATCTAATTTGATCCCTACAAAAGTCTTAAGATAAAGGTACAGTTGATAGCATTTTATAAAAGAGATTATTGGAACACTAAGAAAGAGGTTGAAAAACTTTTTCCATAAAGGGCTAGGCAGTAGTATTTTAGGCTTTGCAGCCTCTGCTCCAATGATTCAATTTTTCCACTGTAGTTACAAGGCAGCCACAGACAATATGGATGGCCATGGCCTTGTTCCAAGAAAACTTTGCTTAAGGACCTTGAAGTTTGTGTCACATAATTTTCATGTGTCATACAACATTATTCTTCTTTTGATTTTTTTCAACAATATAAAAATGGAAAAAACAGTCTTAGCTTGTAGTTGGGCCAAAACAGATGACAGTGGGCTGTGTGTGACCTTTGGGCCATAGTTGGCCAACCTCAACACTAAGAGGACCAGCAGCAGGCCTAAGGGTGCCCACCAAGGAACTGTTGTACCACTTTTTAAAAGTTGAGTGTTTCCCTCAGCAAGGTATAGAGGTTTTCCCTATACTTGAATTTTATTTCAGGTGGAACAACAGAATTTGATTTTATTTCGCTAGTGTATCAAAGGGTTAATTACACCTGCTTTTATCTGGAAAAGCTGCCATGATTCCAGTGACCCAGGTTCAGGGTTGACATGCTTTCTAATCATAGTTGGTTCCTGTGCTGCTGGGCTGTCCAGGTGGGGCCTGGATCTGAGGCTTCCTGGGCAGGGGAAGGGGTTTCTCAGCTCATGGTACAAGCTACAAACACAGCAAATGCTACTCAAGCAGGGGGAAAGAGGCTCGTTTGGGACAACTGGATCCAAAGAAGTGATGGTGTCTTTCTTTCCTCTGTGCCTTGGGCACGGCATGGGAAGCAAGGTAGCTGACTGGTAACCACTTGCTTCTTTCTAAAGAGCCACCAGCTGACAGTGTGAGCACTTTCTATGCTTCTGCTTCCCCAATTCAGCCACTTCTCCAGCTCTGTTTTTTCTCTGCCCAGTACATAAATGCAAGCATGACATGTTGTCCCATGGTTGAGGATGTATTCTTAGCACTGGATGGAGCTCAGAACTGCAACTTACTATGTGGGCAAAGCATGCAAGGCCTTGTTTGACAGCTGGTGAATTCACAGCAGGGAGGGGGTGGTCCACCCAAGGAAGAATGCCAACTCTTCAGTGTCCTCCAAAGTCGCTCCTCATGTTAAGGTTCATGATTTAGGATCAAAGATAATACTATGATTAAGGATGCTAACTAACTGTTACCAGAACATTCAGTTCCCAAATCAGTGTTGACTTTAAGGTCTTAGCATCCAATTATCATTCTTGCTGTACAGGAGACACCGTCTTACAGATACAACATCCATGCTTTTGTGCACAAACAAATGTAGTGGATGTGACATGGAAGGATTGCAGATACTCATGGAATGAGCCTTATATCTGTCCCCAAACCAGCAAAGATACACAGGTTCCCAGCTAGAAGTCTAGGTATTAAGGACAATGTCGAATAGGGGAAGCCCTTCAGACTTGTAAGATGTATGTAAGTATATGTATGAACAAGATATAACATATACTGCATATATGATATGTGTAATGTATATTTATATTATATAGCTAGGTAGACTATAACTAGAGAAAGTAGAGCCCTCTGCTTGACTCAAAGCAAGTTTGGGAAAAAAATAGGTTTATGTTTATGTATATATCCATATGTACATTATGGATATATACATATATGTTAATGTATATACATTATATAAAATATATATGTGTGTTTAATCACTCAGTCACGTCTCTTTGCAACCCAATGGACTGTAGCCTACCAGGCTCCTCTGTCCATAGGGATTCTCCAGGCAAGAATACTGGAGTGGGTTGCCATGCCCTTCTCCAGGGGATCTTCCCAACCCAGGGATCGAACCTAGGTCTCCTGCATTGCAGATGGATTCTTTACCATTTGGGCCACCAGGGAAACCCTAAAATATATATACAATGTAATATATATACATCTATATTTTATATTATATATACATGTACATATTTTTTCCAGGCTGTCTGTAAGCCAAGCAGGGATTCCATTGTCTCTAGTTATGATGAGATAGAATTAAAAACTCAGTCATTTTGGGAAATATTTCTCTATAAATCCAGAATATCTTCCAGGACTCTCTAGTTGGCTATGAAAACAATTCTATTAACTTGTGAGTAGCCATACAAGGCTTAGAAACCCAGAGTCTGAGAGTACTCCAGAACTGAGTGTACAGGACGAGGCCTAGTAGCCAGTTCTGCTACTAAAGGTGTATTGATTTGGGGGACCTCATTAAGTGGCCCTCATTTTGGACCTGTGATCCAGAGTTCCTGGACCTTCTTATGGAGGGCATGTTTAAGCCAGATTAGGGAACTCAGTTAACTTGTGATCCAGGTCCATATTAGCTATCATTATTACCATTATTCTATGCCAGACAGTTGCATTAGGTACAGTTTTATGCATCAGTTCACTTTAGTTCAGTTCAGTCACTCAGTCGTGTCTGACCCTTTACGACCCCATGGACTGCAGCACCCCAAGCCTCCCTGTCCATCACCAACTCCCGGAGCTTACTCAAACTCATGTCCATTGAGTCGGTGATGCCATCCAAACATCTCATCCTCTGTTGTCCCCTTCTCCTCCAGCCTTCAATCTTTCCCAGCATCAGGGTCTTTTCCAGTGAGTCGGTCCTTCACATCAGGTGGCCATAGTATTTCACTAATCCTCACAATAAGTACAGAAAGTAAGTGCTATGATTGTCATCCCCATTTTACAGTGAAGAAACAGGCACTAAAAGGTTAAGTAACTTGCCTCCATTCACATCTAATAAGAGGTAGAGTCAAGATTCATACCCAGACAGTGTGACTTCAGATATTACCAAGATTTTAACCCAGTCCCCACACTGCCTCCTCAGAGGACAAAATCTGAGCTCTTCCTGTCCTGCAGGTGGTGAAGGAATGGGATACATTTGGAGAAGAATGTAGGTTCTGGCTTTCATCAACCAGCTAAGTCATTTGCTCTTCACCTGAATTCCAAAATCCTAGTTCTCATAAGAATGGATGAAAGTCAAAGTAATTCACTATCCTTTGTTCAGGCTTCCCTGGTGACCCAGATGGTAAAGAATCTGCCTGCAATGCAAGAGATCTGGGTTTGATCCCTGGATGAGGTAGACCCCCTGGAGGAGGAAATGGCAACCCACTCCCGTATTTTTATCTGGAAAATCCCACGGACAGAGGAGCCTGGTGGGCTACAGTCCATAGGATGGTAAAGAATCAGACGCAACTGAGTGACTAACACACCCACTCCCCTGACGCTTATTTATTTATATTTATCCTTTGTTCAGACTCTCATTTCACAAGTATTTTTTGTATGTGCTGGGTCTGTAAGTAGAGATTTTACTGGAAGTAACATTGATGAAACTCTTCCATGTACACTTGGTTATCAAGTCAAAGGACATGGAAAAGTCATAAACATGCAAGTGTTACCTGTAGACACGTGACCAAATGAGACTTCCACACATGAGTGTCCAGAGCTGGGCTATCCAATAAGATAGGCATGTAGGCACATGTGGCTAGTTAAGTTTAAGTTATCTGTAATTAAATGAAGTTAAAAATTCAGTTCTTCAATCCCACTTGCCACACTTAATGGCTCAATGGCCATATCTAACTTGTGGCTACCATACTGGACAGCAAAGACATAGAATATTTCCATCACTGCAGAAAGTTCCATTGGACAGCACTGATCTAAAGAGAAAAGAAGGAAGGAGAAGAGTAGTGTTCACAGAATCTTGAGTACCACCAACAATGAGGAGTTTGAAGTAGAAAATGGAGCCCTTAAGGAGACAGGAGAGGAGATGGAGAAGCCGGAAAGATAAACTGGATAATGTGGGGTCAGGAAAGCCAAGAGTGGGGGAGTATCCAAGAATCAAGTGTGGTTCTTAATGTCAGGTGTTGGCAAACAGATCTTTTGAACTTAAGAGTTGAAAAATACCATCTGGATTTGATAAATAGGAGGAAACTTGGTGCCACCTTAGTGAGCACTGATGGTGGGGCAGCTTTATCACAAACATCGTGCTGGACAGTGGAATGATCCACCACTGCTCTCAAGTCCTGTGAGGCAGACATCACACTATTCATTTTTGAGAACCCGACTTACCACCAGCTTTAACAGTGTAGAGGGCAGCGTGCCTCCTGGCTAGCCTGCTGCCTCAGTGGCCCTTTCTAAGCTTTCAGCCTTGAACATCTCCAAAGCTGTTCCAGGAGTGGTGAAGTGCTCACAGCTCTAGAGGAGCAGTCCTATTTCATTCAAAAGTTATGACCGAAAAAAAAAAAAAAAGTTATGACCGAGTTTGATAATGAGAGTAAAAAATCATGTCTGTGACCTTTGTCACAGGCATAAGTCATCATTAATAAGAACTGAATGGCAGGTGAAGGAGGACCAGGTGGCATGGCGGAGAATATTAACCCTCAAGGGCCATAAAAAGCATGAGCAAGGGCCCTTCAAGTAGACTTAAATGAATCCTCTGGGGTTCTTTCTGGCACACTTAACATGGTGATTCTGCTGAGATCAGAGCCATAGAGGAACATAAATCTGCATGTTCAGGATTTTGACCCACAGTCTGATAGTGCGATGTATGTCCAGACATACATCTGGAGCTGAAAGAAAGCTGAGCTTTCATGTTGACCTGTCCTTGTTCCATTGTCCCAGCTTTTTCTTTCTTGTAGCTTTCTAGGCACCTTTTACGGTGGAGTGTGAGAGGGCTGGGGTTCACACAGTTTAGATATGGGTTATAATCCAGCCTTGCTGTTGACTTAGTGACCTCAGTGCTGAAGTCCCACTGGAGGCCCTGACAGTAACTGAACTGGAGACCAGGATGTGGTGGGGTGGCATGGTAGCCCTCAGTCTTCTCATCTGCAATGAGTTGTCTGTTAGTCTCTTTTCTTTTGGCCACACTTCCCAAGACCTTTCCCCACCCACATTGGCAGTGGTAGGAGTGTTCTGGAATCTTGGTTCTCTAAGGGGGCTGCAACCTTGACACACCAAGCTAACACCAGGGTAGGCTTGAGATGGCTGCCTGCTCCCTCTTTGCAAGAATCAACGCTGGAATGGGATGGTTAATGTAAAGAAACCACTGTCAGACACTTGCAAAGGGTTTTCTAATCCTTGCTTTTCTCTTTCGGCACAAGTGTGCACACACATGCACATGCACACAGCTGCTCAAACCACAGAGCAGTGCCTTGCTGCTTGCTCAGCCCAGGATGGACACAAGGAATTGCCGAAGGAGGGCAGATGTGTGACGAGAACTATGATGTCAGAAACTTTGATCTGGATTAAATGTGCATTGTTTATCCTCTCTTACACAAGCATCTCTAAGATTAATAATGGTTGCCGAGGTAGGCAGAGTTTCAGGGACCTGACCATTCCTTTAATTATAACCATTATCTCCCCACTTCTCCCCACCCACTTTCACATGCCCCAACAAGGCACACAGAGTTCCTAGCCCAGTTCCTAGCACACAGCAAGGACTCATCAAAGGCCAGGTTTATTCATGAAGTAACTGTGCTGATCATTGTTATGAGAAGAAGGGGAATACAGGATCGTAACTTTCAGAATTAGCCGGAACAATTGCCATTTATTGAAGTCCTGTTAGATTTCAGCTGCTTTATTAGAATCATCTCCCCTTAGCCTCCTGATAATCTTGCAGAGCTCCAGTTTACAGATGAAGAACTGAAGTTTAGAGAGGTGACATAATTGCTCTAAGTCACATCTCTCCTAACTGGTGGAGTTGGTCCAGGTCTCAGATTCTGGAGGTTGTACCCTTTCCTCTTATACACATCACACTCAAGAAGTAGGACAGAGAAGACAATGAGGAAGCCAGGATCAGGCCCCAGAGTGAGGCCCGCAGGGCTGCAGAGAGCAGGGTTAAAGGTCATCCTGTTCCCCTGGTGACCTCGGGCTTGGGATCAGTGAGCTAGGCCATTGTAACCACTCCACACGCTTTCTTTCTCCTCAGCCCATATGCGAACTTCACTCTCCCTTTGTTCGCTAATCCAGAGAACAGCATACTTGAGGTGTCTGCGGGAGCAATGCCCTGCTTTGCTTACTATTAATAGCTCTCTCTCAGCTAGTTGCCATAAATGGCATTTTACAGGAAAGATGACCAGTTTGAAATAAGCCCTAAGGAGCTGTCAAGGCACCACTATTCACTTGGTGTTTGCAGGGTTCCCCATCTATTGCAAAAACTTAGGTGTGTTGAGATCCTGAAGCAAAAGTGGGTCCATCAGTTTCATGATGTCATCCCCAGTCTTGTTCTGGGTGTCTATGGTTAAGCCAGAGAAGGCAATGGCACCCCACTCCAGCACTCTTGCCTGGAAAATCCCATGGATGGAGGAGCCTGGTGGGCTGCAGTCCATGGGGTCGCTAAGAGTCGGACACGACTGAGCGACTTCAGTTTCACTTTTCACTTTCATGCATTGGAGAAAGAAATGGCAGCCCACTCCGGTGTTCTTGCCTGGAGAATCCCAGGGACAGGGCAGCTTCATGGGCTGCCGTCTATGGGGTCACACAGAGTCGGACACGACTGAAGCGACTTAGCAGCAGCATGGTTAAGCAGACATTTGCATCTTTACCTATGAATCGAAAGCCAACAGTGACTTTGACCAACCTGCAGTGAAAACTGAGTGCAGGCAGCATGCGGTAAACCTGTCTACCCTCTCATCACGAAAGGGCTATGATGTGCTCTTGGCTATGGGTTGGCCTTCAAGAGTTAATGTGCAGCCAGGAGACCTGCCTGCTGTTCCCGCTGGCCTGCCAGCACAGTTGTATTAAAGTGAAGTAGGTGCAGACCATCCTAAGATGATTCAAAAGGAAGGGGGGGCCTCAATTTATTCGCATGAGCTGCTTTCATTGTTTTCCATTAGTATATAGCCAAATCATTGATTGTGGCTCTATTATTTACTTAGCATAAATGAAATGACTGTTATAGAAGATAGAATGCATATATTGATTTTGGCTGCGTCCTTTAACAAGGATAAATGATTTTACTTCAGAGAGTTTTTGTAATCAAAACTTGCTGCAAGAGCTGCAGGACCACAATGCTTCAGGGCCAGCTGCAGTTTAAGGAGGAACATGTGATATGCCAAGGGATTTACATTTCCTGTGTGAGAGGAGGGTAAGTCCTGTTCATCTCAACCTTTCCCTGGTGATAACTGAGAAGGGAGAGTCTGAGAGCCAAGAAATCAGAGCCGAAGTGTTACATGGTATCTGCCTTTGGAGCTGCATTTGGGGGGACAGCACAAGAACAGTATAGCCCACTGGAGTCTTTAACTGACCTGGTTCAAATCTCGCCTGACTACTTTTTAGATGCGTGGTGCTGGGCAAGTCCATTAACCTGTCTTTTTATGATGTCAGAAATGGGTGGGGTAACGGGACCAACTTCACGACTTTGCCAAAGACATTGAATGAGCTCTTCTGGGTAAAGTACCTCGTCCAGAACCTGGTGGAGGGCAGGTCCTCAAATCTGCTTTATCCGCTCCCCACCCCCTGTCTGTTTTCTCAGGCTTCCACATCTCCTTGCCCATCTGTCCCTGCAGTGCTCAGTACCTGTCTTCCTCGGCAGTCTGAGCATTTCAAGGTCAGGGATTACCCATTTGGCCCTTTCTGGTGGCCTCCGGCCTCCGTTCCTTTGACAACTCACTTTTGACTCACACTCATTTCTAGGCATAGAAGAGTTCACAGAGAGTGGTGGCTGGCTCCTCGTCATGCTTGCCTGACATTTTCATGATGACTGAAAGCAATCACAAGATAGTTATTTTTAGATTTTCTCAGAAACCTAGTGAGGTGCCACACTGGATTGAAATTCACCTCTACATGTATATTCAGCACCTACTAAGTTAAAAGAGTTGGGAAGCAGCTTGGGAGAATATCCAGTGACACATAGGGTAGGTGAGGTACAAAGGCTGGGGGAGGGGGTGAGGAGTGGGGTTGTGTTGGCAGGGAGAGCCCTGCGGTAGCGGTGATCAGCATACAGAAAATGTAACATGACCTGCCAGTCAAACCATGATGTCACACTTGTTCCTAAGGGAGCACAGGATTAGGTGCCAAGCCAGTAAGTGCCACGCTCAGTATACACACAGGGTTATTTCTCCTGTCTCTGTCCTACCCTTATTCACCCCCGGCTCCCATCTCACAGCTTCTCACATACAGCTCTGTTATAGGATGCTCATCATAACACATTATTGTGATTGAGGGGAAGGGAAAGGTTATGGTGTCCAAAGAAGGCTTCATGGATGACAGGGGTTTCGTTCAGCCTAGAAGTAGATAAAGGATTGGCATTAGACAAAGGGAAGGAGGACACTCCAGATGGAGTCTACGGTGGGAACACAAGCCTGGAGCCAGAAATCTGCATGGTACATTGCCTCGAGGCGGTGGGGAGGAGGGATGTGGGGAGAGGCGGGAATGGGCAGGACTATCAAATCACCAGGATGACTGGAATGGGAAATGTGCAATGCACACTGAGTGATGCGATGGTCTAATTGTCCCCCAGGCAGCCTGGCATTCATGGACACTGTGCTCCACTAAAGTGCTGGGATTGGAGGTGGGTGGGCGGGGTGTGGAAATTAGCCAAGAAGAAGAAATCCTATAAGCTTTGTTAGAGCTCCCCACCCCAGTTAGGAACATATGGCCCTGGCAAGGGTCCTTGCTTGATTTGGACCCATTCCTTATCCTACCCTGGCTGTCAATTGTTAGGGAAAAAGGAAAAAGGCAGCTGTCCTGCCTGAAGGAGCAATCATTAGCTAATGCTGCCATCTCCAGGAATCTGCTTGCTAATGACCAGCACTCAGTAGCCTGCATCAGACTTTCTGCCATAACAGGCTCCTCCCCAAACCCTACTCCAGCCTCCACATGCTGGCTTGGCTTCTCCAGCCTGAAATTTGACTGGGCAGCGGGAGGGAGGGATGAGCTGCCCAGAGCTCCCAGAATCTCTGACTGCCAGCTGCCTTCTGTTTTCTCTGGTCTGACACGGATGCGTAGCAAAGGTTGTCATCTGAAGGATGACATTTGTATTCGTTTGCCAGAGCCGCCATAACAAAGTACCACCAAATGCGTGACTTGAACCATAAAAATTTATTTTCTCACATTTCTCGAGTCTAAGATCAAGGGGTCAGCAGGGATGCTTTCTTCAAAGACCTCTGTCCTTGACTTGCAGATGGCCACCTTCTAATGTCCACACGTGGACTTGCCTCTTTGTGTGTCCATCTCTGGTTCTCTTTGTGTGTCCAAATCTCCACTTCTGTGGACACCTTTGTTTGGACTATCACTGTTGTTGTTTGGTCGCTAAGTCATGTCTGACCCTTTTGCCACCCCATGGACTGTAGCCCACCAGGCTCCTCTGTCCATGGAATTCACCAGGCAAGAATACTGGAGTGGGTTGCCATTCCCTTCTCCAGGGGAGCTTTCCGACCCATGGATCGAACCCGCGTCACCTGCAGCTCCTGCATTAGTAGGTAGATTGTTTACCACTGAGCCACCTGGGAAGCCCCTACAGCTCTCCTTTAATATAATTATCTCTGTAAAGGCTGTATCTCCAAATAGTCACATTTTGAGGTGCTGAGGCAATTAGAACTTCAACACAGGAATCTGGGGTATAAGTTTAACCCCCCATATATTCCTCATACAGAAGACTTTGGGTAAGCTCTTTCCCTCTCCTGACCTTTATGATAAATGAGTTAGAGCTACCGGCTTAGAAATCTTCTCCACAAATAACTGATTCTATGAAGTATGGGTAAGTTTTTCAGAAAAGAAATACAAATTTGTGATGATTTGCTAACAAATGGATTTTCACAGTCCAGACTGATTTCTTATTCTGAGAGCAAACTAATGTAGCAATTTCATTATAGAGTTTGAACTTGATATATATCTTCATTAATTTGTTTATTAAATAACTACATTTGAGTGCCTTATATATATCAGGTGCTATGCTAAAGGCAAGAGAAAAAACCTGAATCTATTCGATCGTATTTTCTAATTAGCTCTGTTACAATTTTAGACAAATATTCCATAAGAAATTGTTGGACACTGAGGTATAAAAATCAGAACTAATATTGGGTTTAACCATCTTTCTGCCTTTAACAATGAGTTTGTACATGTAGTCTTAAGGTATTAATTTTCAATACATAGTTCTCTAATTTATGTATTCTTTCATTAACTCATGTGTTCCACAAATTTTCAGTTCAGTTCAGTCACTCTGTTGTGTACAACTCTTTGAGACCCCATGGAGTGCAGCACGCCAGGCTTCCCTGTCCATCACCGACTCCCGGAGCTTGCTCAGACTCATGTCCATCAAGTCGGTGATGCCATCAAACCATCTCATCCTCTGTCATCCCCTTCTCCTCCTGCCTTCAGTCTTTCCCAACATCAGGATCTTTTCCAAGGAGTCAGTTCTTTACTTCAGGTGGCCAAAGTATTGGAGTTTCAGCTTCAGCATCAGTCTTTCCAATGAATATTCAGGACTGATTTCCTTTAGGAATGACTGGTTGGATCTCCTTGCAGTCCAAGGGACTCTCAAGAGTCTTCTCCAACACCACAGTTCAAAAGCATCAGTTCTTCAGTGCTC
This sequence comes from Bubalus kerabau, assembly GCF_029407905.1. Classification (NCBI taxonomy): domain Eukaryota; kingdom Metazoa; phylum Chordata; class Mammalia; order Artiodactyla; family Bovidae; genus Bubalus; species Bubalus kerabau. The sequence continues at coordinate 26,552,846 of NC_073647.1, read as the reverse complement.
AGCTTTCTTTATGGTCCAACTCTCACATCCATACATGACCACTGGAAAAACCATAGCTTTGACTAGACGGGCCTTTGTCAGCAAAGTAATATCTCTGCTTGTTAATCTGCTGTCTAGGTTGGTCATAGCTATTCTTCCAAGGAGCAAGTGCCTTTTAATTTCATGGCTGCAGTCACCATCTGCAGTGATTTTGGAGCCCAAGAAAAGAAAGTCTGTCACTGTTTCCATATTTTCCCCTGTCTATTTGCCATGAAGTGTTGGGACTGGATGCCATGATCTTTGTTTTTTGAATGCTGAGTTTTAAGCCAGCTTTTTCACTTTCACTTTCATCAAGAGGCTCTTTAGTTCTTCGCTTTCTGCCATATTAGGTTGGACAAAAAGTTCATTCAGGTTTCTTGTAACATCTTACTGAAAACCCAGAACAAACCTTTTGGCCAACCCAATATTTTAAATATTCACAGTCAGTGTGCCAGGCACTGTGCTAGGTGCTGCCGATACTGTGGTAAATGAAACCAGCAAGGTTACTGCCCCATGGAGCTGACAGTCCCAGGTGGATCTGAGGCAATTTTATTTATTTCATGAAATGTGATGAGTATATAGTAGAAGATGTGTCAGGAGTTGCCCAGGCTACTCCCAAGCTCGGTGATTCACTAGAAGGACTCACAGGGTTTAGCATACAGTCTTGCTCCTGTTTGTGATTTATTACAGCAAAAGGATATACACCAAAGCCAGCTTGAGGATAAGGTACATGGAAAGAAATCTGGAGGAAACCAGGCGCAAGTCTCCAAGGGTCCTTTCCAAGAGGACATGCTTGTTTCCCCAGCAAGAAGCAAGACAACACATGTGAAAGGTTGTGTGTCCAGGAATCTCATTAGAGACCCAGGACCCAGGGTTTCTACTGAGGGCTAGTCACATAGGCACCATCTATCTGCCTGATATATGCCAAAATTCCAGATACCTAGAAGGAAAACGGATAGGTATTCAGCAAGAACTACCTTGTTTGTACAGAATTGTTTAAATGCACCAAGTCACGTTTATCATTTCATGCAAGTTTCATATCATTTTAGGGAACTGTTTGCCAGCCTAGTTCCAGACACCAGGCAAGGGGCCAGCTGTGCAAGCAGGCCTTTTTAAGGACAGTAGTGTCAGGGCAGTTAAGTTGGTGAAGTAATGTGTGTGTGTGTGGTGGGAACCAAGGAGTTAATTTTCTGGAAATGAGCATTCTAACTTATTGAAGGCAGAGGAGAGGGAGTCAGATTAATCTTGTGGACAGTCTTGTATCCATTCATTCATTCAAAACAATATTTATTGACTGCTTACCATGTGCCAGCTACTATATAAAGCATAGTACACACAGCCAAACCAATGTTCCTGTCCTCAGAGAGCCTCCGTTTTAGTGCCTCTTATCCACATATGCTGAATTATACCACATCCATTTTACTGGAAACTCTCTCTTTAGTTTTAAATAGACCGTGAACATGTAGATCTACTTGGCATGCTCCTTCATTAGAAGAAACACAAGAAGGTAACTTCTATCCAAAATTCGAGCTAGTCCTGTGTGTAAGTAACACGTACATAGTAAATGCTGATAAAATGGATTTTTAAGTGGGAGCCAGTTGTTACTACTATGATCAAAGACTTTGGCATGATTTCAGTTGTGAGTCTCGGAATCTGAATCCATTTATGTGTTGGCTGCATGATTTTGGTGGTGGTGATAGTAACAGTGGTGATAACAAGAGGGAGGAATAATCTGTTAGCTATTGAGAGAGCAGCAAGACACAACCAGTCCAGAAAACATTCATCAGCTTTAGTCAAACAAAAGAGCACAGTTCGAAGTCTAGTGTCTAATCAGTTTTGATTAAGTTCACAAGAATACTGCTACTTGATAGGCTGAAGTATTCTTATTCATTGTCTAGTCCAGCCAGCCAGTCAGCCATCTCAATCCTGTCACCCTATTGTACCACTGAGAGTGGTTCTTAGCTCAACTTGAGATATTTTATGAAAGAAAAATTTGCTTTCATTGAGTTAAGTCTTAGACTCAAACATTGCTCAGTTTTGGCCACACAACTAGAAAGATCAAGATGGTTATAGGCTTCATTGTCTCATCTCACAGGTTCCAGGAGTCTTATAGCTTGGCATTGTTGATTCTTAGTTGAATTGGGCTCTCTTGAAACTCTTATCATACTGGCAGGGCAGGTGCTTGGTAATTCAGACACATTCTGATCTTTGCACTCTAAAAATTCAAAGAGAAGCTCATAGCCATCAAAAGGGAAACCACTTCTGCACCTGTGACTTCATGTCTATCAGTAAAATTAATTCCTGTGTATTTGCTCTGTTCATATCTGACAATTAAAACTTGAGCCCCTGACAGGGCCTTCTTTTTTGTTGGTGGTGGTGGTGGCCACATGACTCAGAGAAAGGGAAAAAATAATACCCAGAAAAGTAAAGCTTTACCTAGCATTTAACTTTTGAAAAAGACAAAAACTGAAGATATGCTAACATACAAGTTGAATTCCTTAGTGCCTAGAACAGTTCTTAGAATAAACGATTCTCTCAAAGATTTGATGAATGTCTGAGACAATGGAGGATTCAACATATTAAAGAAAAGTAGTGCTTAGGGAATGTGGGAAAATGAAGCTAACCTGTAATGTGGTCAGTTATTTGGGTACGTATTTCAAATTTTAAAATTCTTTTCATGTTTCAACTATAAAAAATCATCATCACTAAAACTGAGTAATGGAAGGTGCTGATTCAAACACAGATACCCCCGATATTTTTCTGACAATGAGAAATAGCCTCTGAGGATAAATGTCTGGAAAATAAATTGTTCACAAAACTATATTTTAAATTAAATCCATGGTCTGTGCTTTGGTCCAAACAGTACAAAGGATTTGTGTACTTCAAGGTGATATAAAATAGACTCAGGAACACGGGTTCAGGAGACAGACAGCGTTACGTGTAATTTATACAAGATCAGGGCTAGTGAGGTTTTGTTTATCACTGTCTGTACACCCGGTCATCTACAAACCTCTTGATCACACACCTCTACCTGAGTGTACATATTTATTTGTGTGCAATTATGTATATGTAAATGTTTACTAATAGATTTAAATTATATTCTAAAATAAACATAAGCATACAAATTAAAAAAGATGAAAGAAGTAAGTGTATTTGGAGTTCCAATCTGTTCTTCCCATATCTGATTGCTTTGCCCATCCCTGAGACTCATGTATCTGACTTGGGAGAATACTTTTCTAGAGTGTGGTCCATCATAGGAGGTGCTCGACTCTTTTCTTTCTTTCTTTCTTTCTTTCTTTGGCTGTGCCAGGTCTTAGTTATGGCATGCGGAATCTAGTTCCCTGACCAATTCCCTGATCGAACGCGGGCCTCCTGCATTGGGAGCTCAAGAGTCTTAGCCACGGGACCACCAGGGAAGTCCTTTAATTCTTTTTAAAAGTATTTGTTGAATTATTAAATGTGTTCAAATGTAAGTTCTTCTACTGCCTGTGTGAACCTGAGCAGGTTCTACTTTCCATATACTGGGCTTTTGTCATCTATAAAATAGACTAAGTTAATAATGGCTAAACTCATTTAATTGTGGATCTTGGATGTTAGGCTTTTGATTTTAATTTTTTATTTCAGCCCCTCTTGAAGATGGCAAACAATGGGCTGAAACAAAAAATTGAAATTAAGAGCTTAATGTTTAAATTTGCAAAACTTGGTGAATTTGGAGGAAATTCAAGTGAGCTCACAGGTGATGTTTTATGAGTTTGTAGCATTTATACTTCTACAAGTATCAGAGCTTCAAATTGCACAAAGACTTCAGGAGGATATCTTGTATCTTTATAGACCTGGCTGCCTCTTTTTAAAATAGTCCTTTGCCTGGGTGGGCTGTTTATCTGCTTGAGCACCGAAGCTTCTTTTTTCTAGATTTGGTAAAGGAATTATGAACAATAGCATTAATTCTTCTGTAACAAATTGAAAGGAATTGGACCCTAATAGTACTCTTGCCGGAGAAGGCAATGGCACCCCACTCCAGTACTCTTGCCTGGAAAATCCCATGGACGGAGGAGCCTGGTGGGCTGCAGTCCATGGGGTCGCTGGGAGTCAAACATGACTGAGCGACTTCACTTTCATTTTTCACTTTCATGCATTGGAGAAGGAAATGGCAACCCACTCCAGTGTTCTTGCCTGGAGAATCCCAGGGACAGGGGGGCCTGGTGGGCTGCCGTCTCTGGGGTCGCACAGAGTCAGACACGACTGAAGCGACTTAGCAGCAGCAGTAGCAGCAATAATGGCTGCATTTTGAGATAATCATGAAGAGTAAATGTAAATAATAGTTGCTATGTTGATGATGATGACAATAATGATAACAGTGGCAAACACTGTTAACTGCTCCCTTCTCAGATGAAGGTAATTAGGCTCCACCCTTACGACACCATTACTTTTGACCATGGATACCCTTCACATATTCCACTTGATAGGATGTGTTATTTAATAGGGTTTGATGTAGGGTCTGTTCCTACTGGAAAATTCTGTTGCTGCCTATGGGTGTAATTTCCTGCTAATGGATTTACAAAAGAGTGAAAAGGGAAGAGGTGGTTACTCTCTTTAAGCTCATCTCGAAAGGTGATGCCTTTCAACAATATAAGTTACTGAAACAGAATAAAAGATGCTAGCAGAAAGATACTATTTCCTCTCCTTCACTCCCTCCTCTTCCTCTATTATAAATGTTAGCATTTCTCAAGATTTCATCCTCAGCCTCCTCCTCATCTCCTTCTATGCATCCTTCCCAGGGCATCACATCTTATCTACTCTACCCACCAAGACTGCAGTTACCGTCTCTTTGCTCTTCACTCCAGAATCTCTAACTCCATATCAGGTCCCTCTTCCATATCCCAAACCTACTAATTCTAGATCATCTCCACCACCCCTCAGGCATATTCAAGACTGAATTTGTGCACATATGCATGGGCACAAATGTGAAATGATTAGTTGGCAAAGAATCAGAAAATATTTGGCTTGTAGTGCCAGTTGTCACTCACTTTTTGAATGATATTGGGTGAGTTTACTTTCCTCACCTGTAAAAATAGGCTATTGGGAAAACGAACTCCGAGGCTCCCTATCTTTTCTTTTTTCCGTGCCTCATTGCTGATGGGACCTTAGTTCCCTGACCAGGGATTGAACCCGGGCCCTGAGCAGTGGAAGTGTGAAGTCCTAATCACTGGACCACCAGGGAATTCCCCCCATAGTTCCCTATCTTGATGAACAACAACACCCCAACCATCCAGTTGCCCAAGTCAAAAACCCTAGAGTACTCTTTGACACTGCCTCTTCCTTACCTTCCATCTCCAGTCCATAATCATGTTCTATGCATTCTACATCCACAGTGGCTTTGAAGTCTGCTTTTTCTCTGTTCACCATGTCATTGCCTCAATTTAAGCTCTCGACATTGCTTCTGGGATAACTGACATCTCAGATGTCATCCTCCTCCTCTAGTCTTGTACTTGCAGCCACCACACAGTCTTCACACTGCAGCCACTGAGCTCTTTCTAAAATGCCAACTGGGTCGGGTCCCTTACTGAAAATGCATATTTCCCCCCGGGCACATAAGATGGTGGCAAGCCTTTCCATGATCCACGAGGTGCCACACGATCCAGCCTTCTAGCAACTTTCACGACTTCATGTCTCATCCCACCCCTGCAGATCTGTGTGCCAAGCATTCTAAGCTGGATGCGTCTCTCAACTGGTCTGATTGTCTCAAGCCTGTCTGTCTTTGTATTTGTTCCCTCTGCCAGGAATTCTTAGCCCCTCCCAACTCACTTGACTAATGAACGCTGGCCTTCAAAACTCTGCCACCACCACCTGCTCTGAGAAGGTGCTTCCCTGACCACCCCTCACCCCACGGCTGGGTTTGGTAGATGACCCACTCTGTGCTTTCATAATGCCTTGTGCCACATCCCTGTTGTTATGCTGACTACCTTGTAAAGTTATTAACTATATGTGTGTTTGTTGCTCTCTCCTGGGAGCTAAGAGCTCATTTAGCATAGAAACTTTGTATGATTCTTCTGGGTTCTGCCCCTTTATAGAACAGTTCCTGTTTTCACCTGATTGCATCTTGTTTCAGATTAATATCCCCTTTTCTGGATGCCTTCCCTGATTCCCAAACTCAGACCAATGTCTTCGACGTCCCTGCCCTGTAACCCTGAACTTCTCTCCTCTTTAAATGTTTACTTCTCTGTCTCATCCACTATATGCAGAATCCCTTGAGATTTTATTCAACATGGTGTTTCCGACCCCAGCCTCCTGTTACAGTCAAGCACAGAGCCAGGTACAGATTACTCATTCATTAAACGTTTGCTGATTTCACTTTGCATTTGGACATTGTGATTTTGCCTCATTTCTAGTTCATTTAAATGACATTCCTGTTTGTATACCACTCCTGGTTGCATCTTTTCCAAGCATTATACAGTTTTACAGATTTGGACTCTTTTGTCCTCTAGGTGGGGTTGTTTGGAAAAGAAATGCAAAGTTATGTATACTTTAGAAGAAGGAGGTACTGTATTAGTCAGCTAGGGCTGGCAAAGCAAAATACTAGAAACAGCGTGACTCAAACACTGGACATTTCTTTTCCCAAAGTTCGAGGGGCGAGAAGTCCAGGATCAAGGTGCTGTAAGGGTTAGTTTGTGGTAAAGCCTCTTTCCCAGCTTGTAGATGGCTAACTTCTCATGGTGCTCTTACATAGTCCTGGGGGCGGGGGAGTGGGAAAGAAAGAGAGAGATTTTCTGAGTGCTCTAGTGTCTCTTCCTCTTCTTATAAGGACTCCAGTCCCTTCAGATTAGGACCCTACCATTATGATGTCATTTAGCCTAATTAACCCCCTAAGGGGGCTTCCTTGGTGGCTCAGGGATAAAGAATCCTCCAGCAATGCAGGAGCTGCAGGAGACATGGGTTCGATTCCTGGTTCAAGAAGATTCCCCTGGAGAAGGGAATGGCTACCCACTCCAGTATTCTTGGTTGGAGAATCCCCATGGACAGAGGTGCCCTTGTGGGCTACAGTCCATAGGGTCGCAAAGAGTCAGACATGACTGAAGCGACTTAGCATGCATGCATGCACCCCTCTAAAGGCCCTATAGCCAAATTGGGGGCTAGGGCTTCAACCTCTGAATCTGGAGGGGAACACACAATTCAGTGCATAAGAGAACCACATCCCAAGGTTATCAACATTTTGTGCCATTCCATTAAATGCTATATTCATATTAGAACAAAAGCAGCAGCATTGGTTGTAATCCCAACTTATGATGAGACTTCCTGAGTCTCTGTTCCCTCGTGTGTCAAAGGAGGGGACTTCCGCTGTGGAAGCGGTGTGGGGGCAACTGAGCCCACAGGAAACCCTTGGGCTGGAGAAATGATACTTGAGTTCTTTCCCTTTTTCTGGCATTTCATTACCTCAGAAGCCTAGAGTCACCGTGGCTGGCCCACAAGCCTTCTTCTAGGTGAAGTGGACTGCCTTCTTCAAGGGCTTCAGTTTTCTGGGTACCAGGTTTTCTAAACTTCCTTCAGGGAGCCCTCACCTGGAAACCAGAAATTCCAGAAGTAGTGGAGGCAGCGCCATCCGGGCGGTTTTCTGACCTCTTGACTCTGGGGTCATCCGATACACAGGTGGAGAACACAACACCCACCTAAGATCAGGACCTTGGAGCCATTCCACGGGCCCCCTGAGTGATTCTGCCCTGGCTAAAGAGACTCATGCTGAGGAGACCTTAGCTCGGCATGTCCTCCGTGGTTTTTCACTAAATACTAGTATTAAGGAACATTAGTAGTTATTGTGGGAAATAAAGGATTCTGGGAACAAATTAGTATGTTTAACCCAGAGTTTCTCACAGATAATAGGTTTCTTTATTGTAGGCTTTATGAGACCCTTCAGCCATCCAAATGTATAATACAGAGCTCCAAGAGCAGGGCGTGGCGAACAGCCTTTCCCAAACTAACTGATCACAGGGCCTTTCAGTCAGAAAATCTTGGTCAGATTAGTGTTTCCAAGGACTCTCTCTTAGGAAAGCTTACTCTGGGACAGTCCTGTAAAAGCCATGTGGGAGGTGCACTTTGACCCAAGCAATTCCTCCAGGCCTAACCGTGCTGTCTCTCTCTCTGCTTGGGCTCCCAGCAATGCCAAGTCCTCTTGTCCTCCCATCCTGACTTGGCCTTTGCCTGTTCACCTGCCTCTTTCTTGGCTGACTTAGAAATCCCATAGGATTCTGCTGCCAGCCTTCTTTCCAGGCTCTGTGCTTTCCAGTAAGAATTGGCAGGTACACAGACCAGGCCCTCTGGACCAAGAGAGTCTGGCTTGTTCTCAATTCTCCCTGTGCAGTTTAGACTCTGTCTTGGTCAGGAGGGATACAGACTGCTGAAATCATCAGATACCTTTCAAATAGAAGCTTTCCTGAGACCCAAGGCAGGTATTTAATACTATGGGACTCGCATAATAGGCATCTTACAAAAGACTCATTTGCCTGGGAACACTGAACAGGGAAGGGGAAGGGGAAATACAGTAAGTTTTTTTTTTTTTACATTTTTAAAAATTTTAACAGAGCCAAAATGGATCAGAATTTTGCTTAGTTTTCATGTTACATAATGCTAAGAAAAACACAAAAATATAATCTCTAAATTTAAGTCTCTTTAGATTTATTTCTTTCTAATTGAAGGATATATCAACTGCTTATTATCAGGGCTTCCAAGGTGGTGCTAGTGGTAAAGAATCCTCCTGCAATATAGGAGATACAAGAGATGTGGGTTCAATCCCTGGATGGAAGATCCCCTGGAGAGGGAATGGCCACCCACTCCAGTACACTTGCCTGGAGAATTCCATGGCCAGAGGAGCCTGGCAGACTCCATGGGGTCTCAAGAGTCGGACACAACTGAACTACTGAACACACACACAGACACACTCACACACATATTATGTGCCAGTCACTGTACTGAGTACTTCATATACATCACCAAATTGAGTTCTCACAACCACCCTAACAGATAGCTACAATTATTCCATCCATTTTCCAGAGGAGGAAATTGGAAGTCAGAGAGGTGAGGAAATAGGCCCAAGGAAGCTCAGAGACAGGACTCAAGCCTCTGTCTGTGTGGCCCTAGAGCCCATGCTTTTCACCACTTTGCTCTGTTGCTTCTCTAGTCACCCGTGTGCCTGACACTCAAGCCAAATGGAACCATTGGAGTTTGGAGCAGAGAAAGGTTTGTTGCAGGTCCGAACAAGGAGAAAGGAGGGGCTCATGCTCACAAAGCCCAATCTCCCTGATGGTTTTGCTAGGGAAGAGTTTTTATAGGCAAAATTTGGAGGAGGTAGTGGGAAGCACTGCAGGATGTGTGGCCTTCCTCTGATTGGTTAGTAGTGAGGTAAGAGGATGGTGTTTTCAGAATCTCAATCATCAACCTTCTGATTCCAACCCATCTGGGGTCCACATGCATGTGCTCAGCCTGAAGTTACCAACCTCCATCTGGGTGGGGACCCTGGTTCCATAGAAGAACTCAAAGATAGATATCAGATTGTTATGCACACCCTCAGAAGGAGCCAGGACCCTGCTCCATGCCTGCATTGTTGCTTGTTCCTGCATTCCCTCACTCCCTTAATGATAATCTGTCCTGTGGAACTCAGGGAAGGACTGGAAAGCTGAACCATTTTTCCTACAAACAAGGGAGGCTTTTCTACCCAGGAGGACCCCCACAGAGTCCTGCTCAGTTTCAATCCCCTGCCCCCTTTTTTTTATTCTGCTCCATCTTGAGAGGAAAAGGAGTAAGACAAGAAAGGGAATAACATTTTTGGTAGACAGGTTAATCTCGGCAGAAGAGTTGGCTTTGGGGGGACTCAGTTTTACTTCCTTGTGAATCTCCAGATGGGATGGAGCCCATTTGCCTGGTGTCCAAATCAAAGAGCAGCTTAGGTGACTATTTGAAGTCATCAGTGCCTGCCCCTCCCCCAACCCAAGAATCAGTTGTGTAGTGAAGAGAACTAGGGTTTTTTGTGGGGGAGGTGGGGCAGCGTAGTGATGGTGGGGTCTTTAGAAGGAACCTATGACCCCCTTTTCCATCCTCATTATTTCTCACTGTGTCACTTACCAGAGCTCTCTGTTTCATTCCTCTCCCACCCCCAAGGCTGCAGCCCATGTTACCTGTGTGAGAGCACTTTTAAACCTTTCTAGTATGAAACCAAATTGCCCTTGGTGTGAAGTCCAAATTCCTAAAACTGGCTTTCTAAATGATCACCTGCCTGCTTCTTCAGTTTATGCCTCCGAAACCCTCTGTTCTTCACTGCCCATCCCTAGCCTGTGGTCATGCTAAATGACTTCACCTTCAGGAGTGTCCCATGTGGGCTCGGCTTGTTCTGTCTACTTTTTTGGCCTAGAATACCTATTTCTCTTACCTACCCCATCTGCCTTGCGAACAACTATTCAACTTTCAGTGCACAGGTCAACTGTCTCCTTCTCTATGAAGCCTTTTTGGTTTTTGCTCACCATCTTTGAGTCTTAACCTGGCCTGGTTCACTTTTGAAGATGGTTTCCCAAGGGACCTCTTAGCTCTGGACAAGCTCCTCCCCAGCAGGGACCCGGGCTTCTTTATTCCAGTGTCTCAAGCAGCCAGAACAGACTTAGCACATAATAAGCACTCAGGAAATGTTTGCTGAATGAAAGGTAGTTTCCCTAAAATAAGAAATTGACATTCATTTAAAATTCAGCCAAGATAATTTTCAGAATAAGAGAACTAAACAGACTATAATTTATTCCTATGGTATTGAGATATGAATCTAAAAAAGTCAAAATTTTTAATTTATACCTCCATAAAATCTTAAGAGGAAAATAAAAATCATTGAAGCAGGATTAGCACGCAACTGAAATATGCTAGCTCTCCACCAGAGGGTGCTATGAACACAAAGGGAAACCGTTCTTCATTAGTTTGTTCTCCCTCAGAGACAAACTGCAGAAACCAAATAACTTTTCTGCTTTCCCTGCATTGCGTACAATTTGGGGAGAAATGAATAACTCTCCCACGATGCTTGAAAATCACGTATGTCTGGAACAAGTCTTCCTGCTAATAAGATGCGCATGTGTGCCTGCCTCCTGGCGCACATGCGCGCACAGGCACACACCCCTAAAACCTTTAAAAGGTCAAGCATCAAGTTTACAAATGTATGAATTGTTGTATATCTTGAACTTGTTCATTGACACATTCAGGTGTTATTTACTATAACATGAGAAGCAGAATCAAGCAGAAGAAAGCATGTGCTATGTTGCTTTTAACCCTGACATAGAATATTCTAGACCAGTCCAAATATCAGAGATGGGGTATCATCCAGCTCTTGCTACTACGAGCACAAAGACAAAGCAGTACCAGATTGTGCACACTAGTTCAGTTTTGATTCTTACAAGACTATAACAGGGGAACACACACAACACGATCAATATTTGGGGAGCTGTAGTTTGTATAACCAGTGACTTAGGCCAATCAAACCTTGCTTTCAACATCATCGCTCCAGTTTCTGCCTTCAGCATATCCCTGTTGGCCTTGAATGCTGAATGATATTTTTAAACTGTATTCATGTTTAGCATCCTTTTATATTCCCCGAGCTCCAGGTATATGTGTGTGTTTTCCATCTGTGTCTCCTGCACATGCCAAAGGTACACTATACAAAGGTGCACTGTAAGGACTCAGTTAGTGTTCATGGATTGCTTGCTTATTGATCAGTTTCTGTAAAAATGCTGCCAAAAGTGTCAGGAAGGATAGCGATGAGATTACAGGGGATACGAGTAAATGGGCCAGAAGGGACTGAGGGGAAGAGAAAAAGACTCGTTTCATCGACCACTCAGTGTGCTGGGCACCGCCCTACCCACTTTCTGTGAATTTCTCGTCTAATTCTTACAGAAGCCCAAGGAAGAAATCATTACCACTCTGATCCCATCACTTAGCTTTTTGCACAGTTGTGACTATTACATTAAAATACTCAATTAAGCAGCATTCCTGGGAGTGGCCAAGGTTTCATGTGTGCCTTTTGTACCTTTGGATTTGAGCCATGGGCAGAATAAATGGTGAACTGTTACTGAAGCTGACTCCTGTATTCCCAGGGGTAGGGGCGATGTGGATCTCATTGGCTGCTTCTCTGCCCCTGCTGCACTCAGAGAAATTGACAGGGAGATGCAGCCCTCAGCAGTGGACAGAAGTGAAGCTGTTCCTATCTTTTGACTAAAGTGGGGGGTGCCTGGTGGGCATTTTCTTTCCTCCCTGGGACTCTTTAGTATCATCAGAAATGAAAGACACGGGCAGTTCTGATGGATGTTGAGCAGTTGGATTCACTGGAGAATGCTTTATAGAGGAGGAGGGATTCGCCATCATGATAACTCTGCCTCAGGAGAAACCATAAAGGGTATCCAGTTTAACCACCAAGCAAGCTTTTGAGACCCTTGATAGGATTCCAGCCACTTGCCTGCTGTGTGATCTTGGGCAAGGAACTTCACCTCTCTTAGCCTTCATTTTCTCATCTACAAAAACAAAGAGCAGAACAAAGAAAACCTTACAGGGTCGTCATGAGGATTCAATGAGATAACATGCACTCCTGAAACCTACTAGGTACTCAGTACTTTTCATTTTTATTTTTTAGAGCAGTTTTAGATTCACAGCAAAATTGAGGGGAAGGTACACTGATGTCCCCTAGGAGATGTCCATTTGAAAGGTTACACTATACCCTTGTCCCCTCCCACACACAGTCTCCCCCATCATCCACATCCCCTACCAGGGTGGTGCATTTGTTGCAGTTGATGGACTGAGAGTGACATCCTAGTCACCCAAAGTCCATAGCATACCCTAGGGTTCACTCTTGGTCTTGGGCTTTCAGTGTGTCCGGACAAATGTATAATGACATCCATCCATCGTGGTATCATACAGAGTATTTTAACTGCCCTAAAAATCCTCTGTGCTCTGCCTATTCATCCATTCCTCCTCATGATCCCTTGCAATGACTTTACTGTTACCATATTTTGCCTTTCTCAGTATGTCATCTGGTTGGAATCACACAGTATGTGCTCTTTTCTCATTGGCTGCTTTCACTCAGTTGTATGCATTGGAGGTTCTTCCATGTCCCTTAGTGGCTGGATAGCTCATTTCTCTCCATTTGTTACTATGTGCTAAATCACTTCAGTCGTGTCCAACTCTGTGATCCCCATGGACTATGGCCTGCCAGGCTCCTCTTTCTATGAGATTCTCCAGGCAAGAATACTGGAGAGGGTTGCCAAGCCCTCCTGCAGGGGATCTTCCCAATCCTGGAATCGAACCCAGGATCTCTTACATATCCTGCATTGGGAGGCAGGTTCTTTACCACTAGTGCCACTTGGGAAGCCCCTTAGTGTTGAATAATATTTCATTGTCTGGATGTACCACAGTTTATTTATCTGTTCACCAACTGAAGGACATCCTGGTTGCTTCCAAGTTTTGGGCAATGAGGAATAAAGCCACTATATACATTTGCATGCAGGTTTTGGTGTAGGCATAAAATTTCAAGTCACTGGTACTTTCAATGGAAAATGTGTCCATCCTTACTCCTATAAATTCCTCTCTCCCATAACTTTTTCCCAACGTGAGGGATCCATGCAGCCTAGATGCCCAATTTACAGCAAAACTGTCTTATTAATTAGCCAGGAAGCTGCAGTGCAAGTGAACAATGTACTGCAAATCTGTTTACATCGACTTCTGCAGACATTTTAAAACAATTAAACTGTCAAGGGGGCCTGGAGACAGCCTTGCATTTTAATGGGAAATGATTAAATATCAGGCATTATTGCTTTGGATGTGGATGTGTCTGGGCTCTAAGAGGAGGCAGAGTATTGATCAGGGCCTCCAGGAAGGCAGGATGCTTACTCGGGCTACTGGGCCACAGGCTGATGAAAGCTTGAAGATCTGAACTTCTAGGGCTGAGATGAAAGGCCACTCACTGGAGCTGACTAGATTTGTCAGCTTCTGTCTAGTGGGACTCTGCCGGTAGGGCGGACAGTAGATTGTGACTTTAGAGGGGTACTGTTGGTCAGTGGGCAGAAAGAGAGGTGCTGAAGAGGGTGATGGATACAGCACTGCGTGCTGACCCCAATATCAATCCCACCTGGATGAAATCCTTGTAAAGGAAGTGAAGGCACCCTGGCAACCCCTGTGTACGCTGACAAATGCAAAACTGTCCTACGGCGGGTGAATGTTTGTCCCAGTGATGATAGCTGCACAGGCTCAGGCTCCTAGTGTGTTCACCATTTAGGATACCTTATTTTCTGTTGATTTCATTTGTTCACAGGCACTTATCAGCTCACATGGGGACCTTTGCCCTCAGGCCCACTTACAGGCCAAAAAATGTAAACAGCTGAACGCAATCAAGTCGAATAGTCCAATGATAGATATTTGTGTTGGGTACAGTGAACGGACCAAGGAGGCCATGGTCAGCTGAGAAGTGTGGAGAGGCTGGAAGAAAAACCTTCCTAGGAGATGTCCATTTGAAAGGTTAACAGGCAGACAGAAGGCACCCAAGGCTGGGAGATCTTGAACAGACCTGCTGAGGTGTGAAAAAGCCTGGTACTAGTTCTGAGAACTCAATTAGTCTGGCATGTGGGGTTGGGAGTGGTACCAATAGGCTGGCTCAGCCCAAAGCTGTCCCCCTTACTATTTTTGAAAGGGTGGGAGGACCTTAGCACTAAGGTTCAGAAACTGTAATCAACCAAGAAGTGATGAAAATGTTGAAGTCCATCCCACCTATGGCAAAATAGACTAGCATCCCTTATACTTTTCTGTCGCTTGAAATCCTTCCATTGGTCCCAGAGTATGCCAGTGAAAGAACAAGGCTCTTTCTTTCAAAGTGAAAACACCTTTGTGAGATTTGTCATTTATTTACAAATTCGTGTGAATCCATTTAATCGGATTGCTTTCCTCCATAATGCCTGACCAAGACCAGCCACATTGAGGACTAGGAGGCTGGGGAGACCTGGAATGCAATAGAGGGAAGGGCCTGGGGTACGGAGGGGGCTGCCACGCCCAGTAGGGCACTCCTCCTGCAGTGGACTTCTAGCAGCTGGCGAAGGCTTAGAGTAGCTGACAACTAGTTCGGGAGAAAGGAGTGCAGAAATAAATTTCACCTGCCTTGCAGTTTGGCTCCAAGTCAGCCCTCATTTTATTTCTGTACCGTCTAGACAGTCGAAGACTGAGTTTCTCTCATCCCAGTGCACTGACCGGTACAGCCCCTGTCCGACCAGAGGAAACTATAGCACAGCTACAGGGAAGATCCGAGTCTCTTGATGAGACCCAGTTAGACCCAGTAAGACCACTCAGGTGGACATGACTTAATTTCCTCCCTTGAGAAATGCCTTTTTAATAAGAGTTCTTCCATTGGCCAAGAGAGACTGCTTCTGTATTAGAGTTTTCTATTTTTGTTTGAAGGAAGCTGGCATCTGTCCTGTGTAAGGAGTTCACTGAAGCCTCAATTCTTCCATTAGCCATTTGGAGTTGCAAACAGGGATCCAGGCCTGTGCAGCTGTGTGTCTGGTGCTAGAACACGAGCTCAGCTTCCCAGTCTCAGGGCCATGGGGAAGACCCCATGGCCACACTCTGAAGCTGACCATCTGCCCCTCTAAGCAGGACTGACGAATGGCTGGCAAGGTTCAGGACTGACTACCTAATTTGCAGGGCCTGGTGCAAAATGAAAATGTCAAAAAATTCTCTTTGTTCCAAAATTATTGAAAATTTAAAAAAAAACAAATGAACAAACAAACAAACAAAAAAACCCCCCAAAACGGTGACAACAAAGCTTATGAAACCAGGACAGTCTCCCCTGCTAAGGAACAGCTCCTTGGCTCCTGTGGGTTCTAAGGGCTCCTGGTGTTCAGGCCCCCTGGCTGTGAGCAGTGGATGGAGGCGGGGAGAGGATGCTTGATTTGAGGGCAGAACAAATTTTCTCCATCCTCTGCCTACTGCTGAAATCTTGTCCTTACAGCTAAACCAATTTCGCTGGAGGCTGGATCCCTTTGGGAGGGGCTCCCGTCTGCAGCTGTTGTCTGTTACACTCTTCATGTTGGATGGAAAAGTGGAGGGAGAGAGCACAAGGCAATTTTGAGTATGCAGAGACGCTTAAGGGAAAAAAAATTATGTAAGTTTATGGAATGCTTTTGGGTATAGATAATCTTCCTTTCCATATAGCACTGAGGATGGGTGATGGGTTCAATAAATATAGCTCCTGGTGGGTGTCAGTAATTCTTCAATATTCATTGATAGTGACGATATTCAGACCTTGAGACAGATTTCCTTTCTTTCTGACTCAAGGGAAATTTTCCCAGAGCCACACAGAAGGAGAATCCAATCTGTTCAATAGGAAAGACTCATTTGCTCCCGGAATAACTTAATTTCCATTTCCATTTGAATTTTTAACCAAAATAGTGGATCTTCCATAAGGCAGAAATAAAAAGAATGACAATTTGGTTTGGGGTTTCACTTTTCCTTAAAATTTTGATTCCTATATTAACACTGTTGAGTGCTTCAGTAACGTGTGTGGCATAATGTTAAAATAGACTGTGTTTCTTGCTTTTTGTTATAATTAGCTAAAAGCCTCATCATTGGCTGCTAGTAGAGTCTGAATTTTTTAACAAAGGATCTCGACATGAAAATGCATTTTTTTGGCAAGAAACTCAAAATTCAGGTAAAATGTCAACATTTGACAAGGAATTGTGACAGGAGATTCTTATCCATGTTTATTTTGCTTGTAGCCTTTTTGATTCATCAGTAATTCAATTTCAAAATAAAAGACACATTTTCCACATCCCAAAAGGTATCAGGGAGCCTTTCAGACAACAAGATTTCTGACTGTGGGAGAAACGTCTACCAAAGAAAGCAGCTTGCTCCAAAAACTCATCTAATGTGCTGAGGGATCCTGTTACAGACCATTTTTCGTAATTCTAGAAGGCAAAATAAAATTTTATGCTTGGAAATAATAAGTTTAAGCAAATAGTATGGGCAAAGCTTATATCTGAGTCCAAGCAATGGTCTGATTATTGCCAGAACAATACTGCTGCATGATGAATCATTAATGATCTGTGAGAGTCATAATGGTCTGTCACTAATGCCCATTAATGATCTCTCTATACCGCGAGTATGGGCTTGATGTTTCTGGCCAGTACCTTGGAGAATACTTTAGATGTGCCCTAAACTTTCTCTGATCTCCTCTCTCTTTGTCTGCTCCAAATGTAGACAGCAATTGTCTGGGGTAGGACCAGCTTATAAAGAAGCATGGCTTTGTTAAGGAAGTCGTATTCAGGTAAGATTTATTTAAGCAATGTTTTTGAAGGACAGATATGAGAACTTATCCTGGACATTAATGCCTTTGTGGAAATTAGCAGAGTTATGCCGGAGATCTTTCTGTTGAGATCTCTTCTGTCCAGATGGGACAGCGGCTGTTCAGTTTCCCCGTTCTCCATGATGGGTGGCTGTTGAACATAGACTCTTTGAGAAATGCTTCCTTTGTTTTGTTGTGTTTTTTCCTAAGGAATTTTAGATCTTAATTGTTAGAGAAGAGAAATGTTTGTGTCCTGAAAGCCCTGTTTGTATTTAGAAAATTGACACAAGCTGGTTCAAGAGAGATTTCCTAACTCTGGATTTGCCTTTATTCTGTGTAGGTAGCACAAGACATTCATTTGAATTTCTAAAGGAAGAAAGGGGAATAAATAATTATCATCAGCTTGAAATGTATTTTGCTTTTAGCTTAGGAAAGGAAGGAAAGAGAAGGCAACATAGAGCTAAGGGGGAGGGGGTCGACACAGTCACATATTAATTCTGAGAATCTTATTAGGTGTATCTTCAGGGAAATCACAGAAGATAGGCACTCCATATCTAAGCGAAACTAAGAGAAGATCCGTTCCTCCATGGCGGCCAGGGAGATGCGGCAGATAGCTAATGGAACCAACGCCCAAGAGCCTCCGGCTCACGGAGGAAAACAAGATGAGACAAGGTTGCCTAAGCGGCCACTTTCCAGCCTCTGAAAATAACATGACAGGGATTCTTGGGGAGGGTTTCAGTCACTGCTGGCTACTTTTTGATGAGAAATATGAACATGTAACTAAATGGAAAATGACATCTTTACTTTGGAAACTTTGGCCAGTCTTCATATTATTTGAACGAAGTAGCCTCATCAAGCAAACACTTCCATTGCAACCCTTTGCACTTTCTTGATCATTGAATTCGCGAGGACCAGGGAGACTGCTCACCCCTCTAAATATTTCATTTTGCTAGGATGTTTAGTCCAAATGAGTGATTAGTCTTTGCAATTTTTGTTTCTTCAAAATCTTTTCCCCCCTGTTCAAAAACTACTGAGTAGCATGTGTTTACTCAACAGAATTAACTGGGATTGATAGATTTTTCCCTTCTGAGAACTTCATAAGATCTCCCCAACTACTTGGAGTGGTCCTGGAGCATCCCAAGATGAAGGTTAGGATTGATCTGTCATGTTGCATGGGCGTTGCTTATTTGGTTATTTTCAGTTGATCTCCTCATGAAAATAAGAAAAAAGCTCATCTGAGCATTAGGGCATCCTGGGCAGTATTAGTGATGGAGATCATTATAGACTTTGTGAGGTCAGTTCAGCATTTCATTTTCTGATTATTTTCACAACTCATGCTTCTAATAAACCCACCAAAGTTTCTACCTTTCAGATGGGAAATGGCTTGTAATCATCCTTAAAGGGACTACAGACTCCATGCCCCTTAGAATACATGTGGCAGAAACCTTAAACTCATTGCTCTGCTTGTAAAATATTTGAGTAGAAAGAGTGCATTAATTCTTTGCTGAGTAAGGTCTGTGCCATAAGTAATTCTTACCAGACAATTATTTCATTGACAAGTGCATAGATTAATTGGAAGCGATCAGATTGCCATCTAAGCTGTTTGGTTAGATTCAAGCACAAACTAACTTTATGCTTACAAAAGACTTCTAGATTGATTGATGAAATGCTATAAATAGATGTGTCTGTTTTAAATAGATGTATGTTCATGGCCAACCAAGGCCCTTTGCAGAAATGAGTGCAAACTTGGGGACAGATTGGCAATCACCAAGGATGCTGCAGTGTCTCTTTGAAAGGGAAGAAGGTACCTGATGTGATATAGGGTAAGCTCTGAGTCCATGGTAACACAGTGCAAAGGAGACCAGGAGAAAGGATTTTGCAACCGAAGAATGACAAATCTCAAGAAAGGTCAAGTAGTTTATCTTTTTGTGTTTAGACAGGAAAATACTTCTCTTGTACAGATGAGACTTGTCTTCAGCCACCACACCCATAAGCTCTTGAGCTTTTTAAAGAATTCATTTCAATGGCTCTTAAGGCAAAAACATTCACCCTGAATTCTCCCTCCTCTAGTTGAGTCTGGTGCCTCTTTTTTGGTCCTCAGGGA
The DNA here is from genome assembly GCF_029407905.1 of Bubalus kerabau. Lineage (NCBI taxonomy): Eukaryota > Metazoa > Chordata > Mammalia > Artiodactyla > Bovidae > Bubalus > Bubalus kerabau. The sequence continues at coordinate 26,533,389 of NC_073647.1, read as the reverse complement.
ACCCAGAAAACAGACTGTAGCTGTGTTCTGTGTAACCCTTCACAACACAGAAGGGCTTCCCTGGTGGCTCAGATGGTAAGGAACCTGCCTGCAATGCAGGAGACCTGGGTTCGATCCCTGGGTCGGGAAGATCCCCTGGAGGAGGAAATGGCAACCCACTCCAGTATTCTTGCCTGGAGAATCCCCGTGGACAGAGGAGCCTGACAGGCTATAGTCCATGGGGTTGCAAAGAGCCAGACATGACTGAGCGACTAACCTTTCCTTTCCTTTCACAACACAGAAGCCCTCCTGATCATGCTAATTGAAGTTAAAGATGCTAAGCGTCTTTAGCCTCCTAAAAGTCTTATGTCTAACCAGGCCTGCCTTACCTCACCCATTTATTTCTCTAAGTCCTTATATCTTTGTTGTACTGCTTTCTGCTTGTCCCTGTGACTATTTTTTCAGCTTTTCAAAGTCCTTTCATATCCATTTCTTTTTCTGGCTGTTGTGGGCCTTCTATTCATGGCTATGCCTACATCTGCCTAATCGTCCACATATCATGTTGACTGAGAATTTCCAGAATTTAGAACACATGAAGACAGATTCCCCCTTCTTTAGGAACAATAGGAGACAGTGTATTTGTTTTGTTTTCTTATCCATAGGCACTTAGGATATGGTATATGTATTCATTGTTTTTTAATCAAAGATGACTTAAGTCTATTTTTCAGGGGATGCAAATGTGTACTTTCAGCTGTTCCATAGATCACTCATTTCAAACATGGAGGCCACTGTTACTTGGGCAGTGCTTCAAAGTGCCTTCTTATGATACACAGCTCTGACTAGCTGGCCATGGATCTGGGGCTTAGAAGATACTCAGGGTTTTTTGAGTGAATGAATATCTTGACAATGGTTGCATAGAGAGCACTCCAGAATATTTCAATCTAGTTGCTTTGGACAAATGAGTAAACAATCTAAACTGATCTTGTAAAACTTGCCAGAAAGAATGTCTTCAAATCATGTCTTTAGAATGTATCGTGGAAGTGTATATTTGCCTTTGCCTTTCACTTTAGAAACTGGAAGCTTGGGGTTGTGAATACTGTTAGAAGTGAAGAGATCTTGAGAAGAAAAGGAGAGTATTCACAGGAAGCAAATGTCTTTGGGGTAGTAAAAGTTCGATAAGTTCCTCTTGGAAGCCCAGTGATGTGGGAGAAAGATGAATATGCCATAATGTTTCTTTTAATTCCTGCAGTGCCACTGGATGTGGCCCGTGACTTTAAGGATATCTCAATTTACAGAACAAGTGTGTCTTGCTTTATACAATTAAACTGCTTCCAGAAAATTATGTGTACATCAAGTACCATTTGAAATCCAAATGGAGTGTGTAGTAAGGAAACGAGCCTTGTGAATGTTTTTGTAAAGTGAAGACTTTTTTTAAAAAATAGATATATTTGAAAGATTACCCTTTAATCTATCCATTGGTAAGTCTGAGTTTTGCCTACAAGAATTAAAACATAACAACATTCTGTTGAGAAGGAATTCTTTGACCAGGGCTTGCTAAACTGTTTTAATAGGGCCTCATTTGGGAGAGGAGAAGGCAATGGCAACCCACTCCAGTACTTTTGCTCGGAAAATCCCATGGACGGAGGAGCCTGGTAGGCTGAAGTCCATGGGGTCGCTAAGAGTCGGATACGACTGAGCGACTTCACTTTCACTTTTCACTTTCATGCATTGGAGAAGGAAATGGCAACCCACTCCAGTGTTCTTGCCTGGAGAATCCCAGGGACAGGGGAGCCTGGTGGGCTGCTGTCTATGGGGTCGCACAGAGTCGGACACGACTGAAGCGACTTAGCAGCAGCAGCAGCATTTGGGTGAATGTTAAAAATGGTTTCATTTAAGTCTGGTTACTTTGTTTTGCAATTTCTTGTATAATTTATTAATTTCTTTGGATTTAGCAGCTATTATCTGACATGACATGATACTACTTCCTTCTAAAATAGAATTTTGAAAAAGTTTCATTCAAAGGGAGTTGTAAATAACAGGTATGATCATTTGTATATTTAAAGACAGTATGTGCTTCTCTCCTGGACGTAAAGCTTTAATCTGTTACCTGTGCCAATTTCCCATGTCTAGTTCAGCATGTAGCTTCAGGGTCCAAATATTAACCCTTTCCCAACATACTCCATCCTGTACTCTGTTCTTAGAGGACCAAGACTGCTGATTCAGGATCCTTGCCTTACATGATAAAATGAATGTTATCTAGGCATATACTAGGGCTCCAGAGGAGTCAGATTTGGGATATCTACTGGGACTCTTGGACTTCACAGGTGGTGCTAGCGGTAAAGAACCCGCCTGCCAGTGCAGGAGACATAAGAGACACGGATTTGATCCCTGGATCTGGAAGATCCTCTGGAGAAGGAAATGGCAGCCCACTGCAGTATTCTTGCCAGGAGAATCTCATGGACCAAGGAGCCAGTTGGGCTACAGTTGACAGGGTCACAAAGAGTCAGACATGACTGACGCAACTTAGCATGCACACACGCACTGGGACTTTTTCTTTGGTTGGTTATGTGTGTGCATTGCTGGCATTCTTTGTACTATTTACTGTTCACTAGAGGGCTTAACTGCATGCTTGAGCAAGAAGATATTTTTCCAGCTCCAATACTAGCTAGTATAAGGTATCATGACGAGGTCTTCAAATTCCATGTTCATCATGTTGCTTCTCTCTAGAAAAACACTCACTGGCTTCATTCTGTATGCCAACCAGTTGGAAGCAGAGGGGGTTGGCTTTATTCTGTAAGCAGAGCCCACAACAGGCTGGAGCAACATACCTTTCTAGTCCTATCTCCTTTCTTCCCCAAAAGAACGGCTTCAGTCAGTCCTGTTGTCTCCATTACACCAAGAGGAATTTGTCCAGTTCATTAAAGTGTTCTCTCTGCAGCAGCCTCTCTGTGATGTTCTACTTGCTGAAGAAGGTGCCAAAATGAAAGAGCCATAGGGCCTGCCTTCCAGGAAGGCACAGTCTGGTTGCCCAGCTAATACCAGATCCATAACAAGTGCTGTAATGGAAATACAAAAGCCACAGGGGGTCGGGACTAGGAGAGCCGCCTTCTGCTGGCTGGTTTGTGGGATCGCCTCACTGAGGAGGTGTTATTTAACCAGAGACTTAAACATGTGTGAGACTTTGGTTTGTGTCCTCTGAGCTGCCCTTCCAAAGCTCTCCCCAGACAAATAAGATTTCTTGGCCCCTACAGCTCTCATAGGACTTACTGGCTAAACCAATCATATGACACTCGTTCTAAACTCCTTCATTTGTATTGAACTTTGTGCTCATTTCCCCACTGGATTTTAAACTCCTTGGAGGCAGGGCTCCTACTGAATCTTTATTATTATTATTATTCCTCTAATCTATATTTGTGTGTGTGCTAAGTCACTTCAATCGTGTCTGACTCTGTGCGACACTATGGACTGTAGCCCGCCAGGCTCCTCTGTCCATGAAGTTCTCCAGGCAAGAATACTGGAGTGGGTTGCCATGCCCTCCTCCAGGGGATCTTATGACCCAGGGATCGAACCTGCGTCTCATGTCTACCTGCATTGGCAGGCAGGTTCTTTACCACTAGCGCCACCTGGGAAGCCCCCCACCACCACCGCCCCCAGTTGATAGCACAGGACTAAACACAATAGTAACTTAAAAATATCATTTATATGAAATAAAAAAACACAAACTTTTGTTTGCATCCTGAGAACTCCCTGACTTCTTAGTTGGTTGACAAATGAGCTACATAGTAAAATATCAAGATATAACACAACTACTCAAGTTCACTATAGCTGAGCCAGCCTGGACTGCAGAAAAATTGTGATGCTTCCTTTTAACCTCTTTCATTCACTCAACAGCTATGCACTGAGAGCCTGCTGTGTTACAGGCGCTGTGCTGGCTTCTGGATGGACAGTGCAAACCACAGGATATATATAGTCTAGAAGCAGTTCAAAAAGCCTTTTTGGTCCCTTTTCCCTACATCACATCATGATCCTGCTGTATAGATCTTAACACTCGAAAAACAACTATATCAGGCTCTTAGTATTTTCTGTGCTATATCATTTCATTCTCTTAAATATGTGATCTGCTTGGTCCTTGTTCTTGGTCAGCAGTTTCTTTCTTCCTCCTCATTAAGAAAAAGAGGCTGAAGTTATCACCCTAATGGTTAGACTGTGTGACCAAGAGAAAACAGCTACTATTTGTTACATATCAACTATGGGCCAGCCTCCAGCTTAAATATTGTACGTGGATAACTCTCATTCTTACAACTACCCTGCCAGGCAGGTGAATATCTTCTTAATTTTACTGCTGGGGGAAGTGAGGCTCAGAGAGATTAAATAATCATACTGAGCTCTCATTTCATGAACACTGAAGCCAGTCTTTAATATAGGTCCATGTCATGCCATACTGGGCTTCCCTGGTGGCTCAGTGCTAAACAATCTGCCTGCAATGCAGGAGACCTGGGTTCAGTCCCTGAGTTGGGAAGATCTCCTGGAGAAGGAAATGGCAACCCATTCCAGTATTCTTACCTGGAAAATCCCATAGACAGAGGAGCCTGGTGGACTACAGTCCGTGGGGTCACAAAAGAGTTGGACACAACTTAGCAACTAAACAACAGCAAATACCATACTGTCCAAGGTATAATGAATTTTGAGCAAATATTGGTTTCTTGATTGGCTGAATGTTACTATTCTGATTTCAAGATCTTTATATATTTAAAATACCAATGTCAGAGGTTGATAGTCTTGGATTGCTAGCAATCCCCAGCCTGTGTCTTTCTGTTCCCTTAACAATTCTATGACTACTTTATGCATCATAGAAGCAAATTATTGTTTTGATACAATAGAACTCATTCTTCTGAAACATTCTTTACATGAATACCAATTGACAGTTCATCTCAATAACAGGAAGATGTAGAATCTCAGTTAATGTTATAGTTTCTGTCAAATACTCAAAGTTTCAAGCCTCCAACTAAAAATTACAACATCAATTCATCTCAATAAAATAAAATTATCTGATTCATAGTTTCAAAGACATATGAAAACTGACTCATAACACTCATCACTTTTGAAAAGATCCAAGATCACATTTCAAGCCTTAGCTTCAGTGTTGTCTAACTACACTATTTCTCTATGATAAACTTCTGGATTCTGAGCTTAAAATTTTGGAACCCAGCTGTTTCACAATGTCAGGGTGTGCCATCAGTATCCTCTGTGAAAGTGGTTCAAGTTGGTGATTCCCAGCTGATTTGGTTGGAACCCAGGAATCTACTGAAGAACTGATGCTTTTAAACTGTGGTGTTGGAGAAGACTCTTGAGAGTCCCTTGGGCTGCAAGGAGATCCAACCAGTTCATCCTAAAGGAAATCAGTCCTGAATATTCATTGGAAGGACTGATGCTGAAGCTGAAACTCCAATACTTTGGCCACCTGATGCAAAGAACTGACTCATTTGAAAAGACCCTGATGCTGGGAAAGATTGAAGGCGTGAGAAGAAGGGGACGACAGAGGATGAGATGATTGGGTGGCATCACCAACTCAATGGATATGAGTTTGAGTAAACTCCAGGAATTGGTAATGGACAGTGAGGCCTGGTGTGCTGCAGTCCATGGGGTCTCAAAAGTCAGACACAACTGAGCAACTGAACTGAACAGAACAAGAATCTACATTGGAACAAGGATTCCATGTCATTCTGGAACAGGAAGATGACACATACCACACTCAGAGAAATCTTTCTGGAACTCTTCTTCTCCACTCACTATTCTCTTCCCAGTCTTCATTGTTGTCCTTCCCTCACCAGCCTCCCACATCCACACACAAGAATTTGAGTGTATATTACTTTTTAAAGTCTTTTTTTTTTTTACTATTTAGATATAATTTACATACAGTGACGTTCTCAGATCTTAAGTAGACATAGATAGTGTCATCAGTTTTGAAAAAACGCTTTCACTCATGTAATCTATACTCAAGATAGAGAACATATCCATCACCCCAGAAAGTCTCCTTATTCCCCTTCCTAGTCAACACCCCAGAAGCAATCCCTGATTTCTATCAAATCCCATATTTCTATCATCATGGGTTAGATTTTTGCTACTTTAGAACTTCCTATCAATGGAAACATTATAGTAGGTGCTTTTTTTGGTGTCTGGGCTCCTTTCGCCCAGTATAAGGTTTGTGAAATTCACCCATGTGTCTGTGTGTATCAGTAAGTCGTGATACTTTCTTGCTGAGAAGTATTCCATTGCCCGAATATATCAGTTTGTTTACCTAATCTGTCACTGAGGGACATCTAGACTGTTGCCAGATTTTGCCTACAATGAGTAAAGCAATTCTTACAAATTTTTCTATGGACATACATTTTCTTTTTTTTTGGACAAATACCTAGCACTTGCCTATTAAGATTGATATAAGTTTAATTTTTAAGCTACTGCTAAACAGTTTCCCATCATTTTTATATTCCTGCCAAGGAGAACTCTGATTGTTCCCCATAATCACCAACATTTGGGGTTGACAGTTGTTTTTATTCATCATAGTCTTGTGTGTATACTGTGGGATTACATTTTGGTTTTAATTTACATCTGGCTGATAACGAAGGATGTTGAGTACTTCTTCGTGTGCTTGGTGGCTCTTTGTAAATCTTTTTTAATGAAGTATCTGTTCAAGTGTTTTGCCTGTTTTTCACTGAGTTTTTGGTCTTTTTTATTGAATTGTCCACAAAAGTCTCTCATTATCCTTTTAATGGCTGTAGTATCTCTAATGATCTCCTCATTTCCATTTATTATATTCACAGTTTGTTTGTTTGTTTTCTTTTTCTTGATCTGTATTGGTGGTGGTGGTGGTTCAGTTGTTAAGTCATGTCCAATTCTTGCGACCCCATGGACTGTAGCCTGCCAGGCTCCTCTGTTTATCAGATTGTCCAGGCAAGAGTAATGGAGTGTGTAGCCATTTCCTTCTCAGGGGATCTTCCCATCCCAGGAATCAAACCTGGGTCTCCTGCATTGCAGGCAGTTTCTTTACCAACTTGAGCTACAAGGGAAGTCTTTTTTTTTTTTTTTTTTAAAGTTTAAATTTTATTTTATTTTTAAACTTTACATAACTGTATTAGTTTTCCCAAATATCAAAATGAATCCGCCACAGGTATACATGTGTTCCCCATTTTAAACCACTAGCAATACAGATCAAGGGAAGTCCTTTGATCTGTATTGCTAGTGGTTTAAAATTGTATTACTCTTTCAAATAATTATCTTTGGCTTTGGTGATTATCTGTTCTATGTGTCATTGATAACCCCATTTTTATCATGTCCTTCCTACGTATACATTTGGGATTTAGTTTGTTCTGCTCTTTCTGACTTCTTTTTTTGAATTTATTTTTATTGGTGTATACTTGATTTGGGACTCCCAGGTGGTGCTATTGGTAAAGAACTCACCTGCCACTGCAGGAGACATAATAGACAATAGACATGGATTCAGTCCTTGCATCGGGAAGATCCCCTGGAGAAGGGAATGGCTACCCACTCCAGTATTCGTGTCTGGAGAATCCCATAGACAGAGGAGTCTGGCGGGCTACAGTCCATAGGGTTGCAAAGAGTCGGACAGGACGGAAGCAACTTAGCATGCACGCATACTTGATTCACAATGTTGTGTTACTTTCAGATGTACAGCAAAGTGAATCAGTTACACATATACACATAGCCACCCTTTTTTAGATCCTATTCCCTTGTAGTTCATTACAGAGTATTGAATAGAGTTTCCTGTGCTATACAATAAGTTTTTTTTTTTTTTTCTGGCTTCTTAAGATGGAAATATAAATCATTTATTGTACAACTTTCTTCTTTTTGAGTAAAGTCATTTAAAGCAGCTATACATTTCCCTACAAGGACTGCTTTAGACTCGTTTTGCTTTTTGATCTATTGTATTTCACTATCACTCACTTCAAAGTATTTTCTTTTCTTAATTAATTATTATTGGAATATAGTTGCTTTATATTTTTTACTTTATTTTTTAATTGGAGGAAATTTTCTTTACAAAGTTGTGTTGGTTTCTGCCGTGCATCGATGCAAATATGCCATAATTATAGGTATATCCCCTCCTTCAGTATTTTCTAACTTCCACTTTAAATTTTTCTTTTGTGTATGCATGCTACTTCACTTCAGTCATGTCTGACTCTTTGTGACCCTATGGACTGTAGCCCACCAGGTTCCTCTGTTCATGGGATTCCCCAGGCAAGAATACTGGAGTGGGTAGCCATTCCCTCCTCCAGGGGATGTTCCTGACCCGGGGATTGAACCTGGGTCTCCTGCATTGGCAGGTGGGTTCTTTACCACCAGTGCCAGCTGGGAAACCCCAATTTTTCTTTTACCTATGGCTTATTTATTAATAAATATGTAATATTGGATTTCCAAATTTGAGGGCAGAGTCTAGTGTATATTCTTGGTGTGGATTTTAAACTTGATATGGTTGCAATCAGATATATCTGTTTGATTTCAGACATTTATTTAAACTATTTAGAGGGCTGAGCTCATAGTGTACTTGGTGCCCTTGAGGAGAATGTGCTTCCTGCTATTGGTTACAGTAGTATTCTAAAGTTTATATAAGGGCAAATTGATTGATAGTGTTGTTCAATTCTATACTATGATTTTTTGGTCTAGATATTTTATCAGTGCAATAGAGATGAGTATTGAAACCTCTGACCATGATTGTGGGTTTTTCTGTATTTTTCTTTTATTCTTATCAATTTTTGCTTCATGTATGTAATAATGCCTTTGTTAGGTGCAAACACATAAGAATTTATATTCTTGATAAGCTGACCATTGTATAAATAATATGATTTCCTTCTTCATCTCTGATGATATTCACCTCCACGAAGCCTACCTTATCTAATACAGCCACACCATCATAGGCTCAGTTTTGCAGTACGTATATTTTCCATCCTTTGACATTCATCCTCTTTGTGTCTTTATGTTTACAGTGTGTTTTGTAAAGCCGTATATAACTGAGTCATTATTTTTCTTCCTTTTATTTAGGGTTTTTAGACTGTTTATATCATAATTGGGCTTCCCTGGTGACTCAGACTGTAAAGAATCCACCTGCAATGTATTCCAGTATTCTTCCAGAATACCCATTCCAGTATTCTGCCTTGGAGAATCCTATGAACAGAGAAACCTGAGAGAGGTTGCAAAGAGTTGGATACGACTGAGCAACTAACACTTTCATTTTTCATATTACAATTATGTATGTTTCAATTTAAAGTTTCCATTTGGGTGCTTCCCTGTTCCTTTATTTCAGACTTTTTGGGGTGAATCAAAACAAAATCTTTTTTTGGTTGCACCGTGCATCATGTTGGGATCTTAGTTCCTTGAACAGGGATCAAACCCCCATCTCCACCATTGGAAGCACAGAATCTTAACTACTGGGCCATCAGGGAATTCCCTCATATATTTTTTATATTTCATTCTTTGAATTATTTTTAGCATTTTCACAAGATTATAGTACACATCTTTGGTGGTGGTTTAGCCGCTAAGTCATGTCCGACTCTTTTGCGACCCCACGGACTGTAGCCTGCCAGGCTTCTCTGTCCATGGGATTTTCCAGGCAAGAATACTGGAGTAGGCTGCCATTTCCTTCTCCAGGGGATTTTTACCACCCAGGGATCGAACTTGGGTCTCCTGCATTGCAGGCGGATTCTTTACCAACTGAGCTACAAGGGAAACCATTCAGTATGCATCTTTATCTCTGCTATTTTCAATATATGTTCTATTATTTCACATAGACTATAAGAAGCTTGCAGAATTATTCTTCCAGTTATCCCACTCACAGCCTTTATGATCATTTTCTCATGTTTTATTCTATGTGTTCTAACCTCCCCCTTGTTATGTTACTAATATTTTTACCATAAACAGTAGTCTTTGATATGATTTCTACACACACACATACACACACACATACACAAACACATATTTACTGTTTTTAAAAATAATGATTCTTTATATTTACCAGTATATTTACTTCTTCAGGCATTTTTTATTTCTTCCAACAGAATTAGATTTCTAGGTGGTATAATTTTGCTTCAGTAAAAAGAGCTTATTTTGAGTACTTCTTACAGCATATTTCTGCTGAATAAAAGTTCTTCTTTTCAGCTTCCTTTTTTCCTGAAAATTTCTTTATTTCACTTTCATCTTTTAAAAATATTTTTGCTGGATATGTAATTCAGGTTTGACGGGTTTTATTTTTCTCCCAGCAAGGAGACAAAATGCTATTCCATTGTCTTCAGTCTCATGGTTTCTGATGAGACATTACATATTATTCTTATCATTGTTCCCCTGTATGTAGTATTTCTGATTTTTCTTGATGCCTTCAAGATTGTCTTTTTATCTTAGTATGTTTAGTAGTTTGATTCTAATATGCCTAGCTGGTTTTTGTTTGTTGTATTAATCCTGATTGGTATTCTCTGAGCTCCTTGGATAGTAAAGATGTCTTTCCATAAATTTTGAAAAATTGTTGGCCATTATCCCCTTCTATATTTTTTCTGCTCATTTCTCTCTTCTCCTCCAGGGACTCTAATTACTTGTATGTCAGATGGTTTGCTATTGTGCCACAGATATCAGATGCTCTGTTCCTTTTTTTTGCTGCTTTATTTCTTTTTGTTTCTTTTTAGATACTTCTTATTTACATGTATCCAAGTCACAAATTTTATTCTCTGCTGTAGCCAGTCAACTGATAACCCCTCAAAACAAATTCATCATCTCTGATAGTTTACATTTTATTTTCAGCTTTTCCATCTTTCTCTATTCATAGTTTCCATCTCAATGCTGAAATTCTATATCCATTCATGCATGTCACTCACCTTTCCACTATATCTTTTGAAAATGTGTATCATAGTCATTTTAGCATCTTGTTTGATAATTCCTTCATCCTAGATCATCTTTGGGATTGGTTCTATAGTCTCTTTATCTCTTGAGAAAGAGATATTTTCTTCCTTTTTTGTAAGTTTTTTGTTTGTTTCTGTAATTTCCTCTTGATTACAAGTCACTATATGTAAAAGAACAGAAACTGAGTTAAATTATATCAGTGTCCAAAAATGGGAATGCCTTTTCTTCTATTAGGCCATTAGTATTACTTTGGGGTCAGTCTATTGTTAGATTGATCTGGAGCTGAGCTTTGTTGTTGCTTTAGTTTTATTCAATTCACAGTAGGCTTCACTTTATTTAAGAGCAGGATTACAGCTTTTTCTTCAGCAGGGCTTTTGGTCTGAGTACCTGGATCCTTTGTTTCTGTTCTCTTTCCTTATCCCCATGCTTCAGCGGGCTCTGTAAACTGGAACTATGGCAGATGGGGGTGTTCTCTCTTTATTCTCCTGCCCATCACAACAGTAGAGGACCACTGGCTGGTACTCAGTGTTTTCCAGGTCCTCAGTGCCTGTGAGGTTTCTCTCGGTTATTTTTTTCTTCTATTTTGGTCATGGTGTGTGGCATGTGGAATCTTAGTTCACTGATCAGGGATCGAACCCATGCCTCCTGCAATGTAAGCGCAGAGTCTTAAATACTGGGCCACCAGGGAAGTCCCCTCTGTCAATTATTTTCCCTGCCCTTCCTGCAGTGCATACCTCGGATTGAGGAGCAAGGGATATCTCCCTCTGCTTTCCCGCTCCTCCTCCAATGGCAGATGACTGCTGTCTCCTATTCATTGTAAGTAAAGGCTAGAGTATGGCAAGAATTGTAACTCCTACTTTCTGAGTTTTGTGTGCCATGATACCTTAGATCCGTAAGTACCATTATTGCAGAAGCAATAGCACCAATATAATGCTTATAAAATATCCACTAACCACATAATATTCCAAAATTCTGTGCATGCTTGACTACATGATAATTATGCATATGGCCTGATTAAACCTATTCTCCAATTTGGAGGTCATAGTTTGTTCATGGTGAAATTTTCATGAGAGGTTTTTGTAAAGTCAAGGGACTATGGCTCATTGGGAATGGGAGAAGGGAAAAATGTTACCTCTTGTCTCCCCATATTTAAATGCTGGATAAGAGATTGTCTTCCCTCTGAAACTTTGTGTAACCTGGAGTAAGTTATAATCCACAGAGCCAAAACAGGAAAACTACAAAAATTGTATCAGCTTAAAGTATAAGCAACTAAGCCCCTGCATGATGGATTATGATTCATAAAAGGCTTTTATTTAATATAAACACATTCATATTTTGCTGCTTATAAGGTTCCTCAACAGTATGAATTCACGCATTTTTCTTCAGTTTTTGCTAAGTATGGCTTTAGGAAGGATAATATAATATTAAAATACTGGAAGAGTAAAAGTCTGTTCTATTTAAAATATAAGTTTTCCTGTCTGTCTTCTTTTTCATATTTAGTTTTATAACCTTTCTGAACTTGGGAGACTATTTTTTTACACAAAATTGAAATAAGGAGTTATATAAAAGTAATATCCAATGGGAAAAGCATAAACACTGCAGAACTTCTATATTTTTCCAGCCCTTCCTTTGTTGTTCACTGTAATTCCTCTTGGAGCATTCTTTGTGGACCATGGTTCCAAGCATCTAAGGACAAGGAAATATTACCTGTTGGCTTTGTTTCTCATTTTACTAGGTATGTTTTCTTACTAGATCACAAAAATGCATTGGCTTCCTTGATAGCCTGTGTATTTCTAGGGTACATCAAGAAGAACTATTTGCCCAGAGAATTCAATCGGGTGAATTTGTTCCGCGGGGATTTCTTCCAAGCATCTCATTGTATTTCATCATGTAACAAGTGATGTGATTATGGGCTTTAGTCAGAATGTTGTTTTGCTCACTTAAGATTCATTCTCAGGAAGGTTGAGCAAATTTGAATTTCATATGAAAGCTTTCTTTGTGTGCTTCAGTAACTCTTTCCCTTTATGGAAGAGAAAATCTTCTTGTTGGAGGGATCTATAGATCTCCGTGCCTGTGGGGCCTGGACCAGCAGCAGGGGGCCTCCACCCAAGGCTACTGCTTCCTGAGCCTCATTAATGGGCATCCTCTGCAGATTTCCTAGGGAGAACGTTGGTGTTGCAGTTATCTAACCCTTCCAGAAATTTGACACTGAGCAAAATTTGCCTTCATCTCCCACTAGAAAGACTGAGTCTAAAAAAAGAAAAAAACTAAACTAAAAACCAGGTATCTCATTCTTGCTAAGAAACAGCACAGTAGAGAGTGGGCAAAACACGGATTACAGAGACAGCCTCTAGCCCTCCCTCGCTCTGTGATATTGTGCAAGTTACCCAGGCTTTCTGAGCATCATTTTCCACAACTGTGAAAAACAGAAGTAAACATAATACCTTCCTTGCAGGGTTATCATAAGGATGAGGGATAAGGTTTGTAATGAGTGTAGTACTTCGTAGGCACTTAATAAATATGAGTTGTTATTATGGCAGCAACACATAGGGTTAAGAGCAGAGACTCTGGAACCAGACTGTTAGGGTCCAAACCCTGTGCCTGATGTATATATACTAGCTGCTACGTAGGCAAGTTGTTTTAACTCCTCATACCTCAGTTTTATTATCCCCCAAATTAGGGAGAATGATAGTACCCACACTAGTCATTTCTGTTGATCTGTGGTAGATGGGAAATTCTGGCTGTTTTTGTCAAGGTATGTATGTAGATAAAGTTGAGTTTAATAATATGCCTCAACGAGAAGAATGATAGAAACAGCAACTACAGTGTATTCTGTGTATGCTGTATACCAAGAACATGCTAAGCTCTTTACCAATGCTTTGCTAAACAGGCTGTTTACCAATATTAATCCTTTTAGCTCTCACAATTCCCCTAGGAGATAGGTACTAATCGTAATATTTATCTTATAGTTGAGAAAACTGAGGAACAGAGAGGTTCATCAGTGTTCTAAGGTCACGCAGCTCACCTGATATGGACTCAAGATTCACACCTACGCTTTCTAGTGGCAGAGTTTGTGCTCTTAACCACTCTGCCATCGCGCCTGCCATCTTCTATATTAAGTGGAGCGCCTGTCCCGGGGCTTCAGGCTTCTCGTGCTTCATGACTTTTTCAATTTGATGAAGCAACTGTATATGATGGACAAATAATTGTATGGCAAATGAGATAAACTCCCATGATCATTGTTTTCCTGATTAGTGGTGGGTTAATTACATTTAAAGAGGTTTTTTTTGTATATAGGTCACTTATTTTCTAGATGAAGAAATAGAAGCCTTGAGTGTAGACAGTTTTCCAAAAATCTCAAGACAAGTTATGAGGAGAACCCAGGATTCTTATTTTCATCATTCCATCAAGCCTGTAGTTGAAAAAGAAGAAATGATAGTTGACCTTGGACACAACTAAATACTAGTTCTAATTATCATGTGCAAACCCACAACAAACAGTGCCTTATTACAACCCAGGTCTCCCGCATTGCGGGCAGATTCTTTACCAGCTGAGCTGCAAGGGAAGCCCAAGAATACTGGAGTGGGTAGCCTGTCCCTTCTCCAGCAGATCTTCCCGACCCAGGAATAGAACCAGGGTCTCCTGCATTGCAGGCTGATTCTTTACCAACTGAGCTATCAGGGCTCCTTCTTATTTCTGCAAATGCCAAGTCATGCTTTGTCCATTACCAATAATGTCAATATTTTTGTGGGGAGGAGAAAACAAGCTTCAAGCTTCCCAGGCACGTAAAAGGAAGTATCAGTGGAAAGGCATGCCAAAACAAATATCCTTTTTTTTTTTTTTTTTTCAAAACAAATATCCTTAGGAAAGAAGCTATTATATTATCTGCACTCTTTGCCTTCAATGGCATTTCCTCTGCTGCAATCACAAACACCATCTGCAGCCCGCTCCTCTGAAGAGGGGAAAACTTGAAATGCATAATGTCTGGTGCTTGCTAGCTGAGAAATCTCCTAGTACAATTAGGAAGAACAAGGGTGCAGTTTCTGATTCAGTAAGAGGGAAAGGAGCACTCTCCTTGGCTGTGTCAACCTCTCGTGCTCTGGGGTGAGATGCCGGTCACTGTACCCTCTGGTACATCACCATGTCATGGCTTCACTTGTCTTTACTTGACGCTTTTCTATCGGTGACAGAGGGTATGCCTGCTTTTCCGAACAGACTTAGCAGCTTTCTTCTCTCCGCCCTGTGGGTGCAGCGTCATTTGTGTACTCAAGATGGTCCCCCTTAACTCAAGAAAGTATAAAATTGGGGGGAAAAAGGAATGAAAAAATAGGTCTTATTTTAGACACATCTTTTCCATCCCCATCAAATCCTACTACTTATTTCCTCATAGTTCAGATTACAGAGAAATTCTATTCAGACTAGAAGGCCTGTAAAATGTTTCCCAAATCAAAGCGAAAAACAAAACAAACCACAATTTGTAAAACATATTGAACTATGATTCAGAAATAGATCAACTGAAGCAAGCCATGAGGTACAAGGAAAACTCAAACTGTTTCTTTATAAACTTAATTTTTTATTTGCAGAAAAATTACAAAGATGATACAGAGAGTTCCCACTTACCCTGCATCCAGTTTTCCCTATTTTTTTTTTTTTTTAGACTGTGCCTTTTGCAGGATCTTAGCTCCCCTACCAGGGATTGAACACAGGTCCTGGCAGGGAAAACACTGGGTCCTAACCACTGGACAGCTGGGGTATTCCCATAGTTTTCCCTAATGTTAGCATCTTAATTTACTATGATACATCTGTGAAAACTAAGAAACTAACACTGTACATTACTATAAGTAAATTCCATATTTTATTTGGATTTCACCAGTTTCTCCACTAATGCCCTTATTCCTTTCCAGGATCCCATCCAGGATATCATACCTCATTTAATTGTCACGTCTTCATCTCTTGTGGGTGTCTTCTCAGTCATGTCTGACTCTCTGCGACCCCATGTGCTGTAGCCCACCAGGCTACATGGGATTTTCCAGGCAAGAATACTGGAGCAGAC
The DNA here is from genome assembly GCF_029407905.1 of Bubalus kerabau. Taxonomy (NCBI): domain Eukaryota; kingdom Metazoa; phylum Chordata; class Mammalia; order Artiodactyla; family Bovidae; genus Bubalus; species Bubalus kerabau. The sequence goes on along the minus strand of NC_073647.1, from coordinate 26,517,458 downwards.
AGCCATTCCCTTCTCCAGGGGATCATCCCAACTCAGGGATTAAACCTAGGTCTCCTGCATTGCACAGTCAGATTCTTTAACATCTGAGCCACCAGGGAAACCCTAAGAGATGAAGAGAGCTTCATCTCTTCTGGTCTGTGACAGTTTCTTTGTGTGTGTCTCTCTCTCTTTTTTCAACCTTGGATGTTTTAACAGTAACTCCACGTGGCTCCTGTATCTCAAAGACAAGACCACTGAGTATCCCAGAAACTCACCTAGTTTACAAATTCTGATCTGGATTTATAAGGACTGAACTTAACAAAATTCTGCTTTAAAACTGCCTTATGACCAATCCCAGCCTCTGGAACCCTTGTTAACTCTCACTTTTAAGCCACTACTGAGCCTCTGTCAAGAGGGTACAGCATGTTTTTAAAACCAATGGCCTTCACTGGTGGTCTTTGTGTTGGATTTGACAAAGGGATTCATAATAATTTGATTCAATCATCCAGTAAAATGCAAGAATTCTTTCTACAGCATCTGATAAGTCTCTATCAGGCCTCTGTGAACCGCACCACCCATATATAAACACTGCAATAACAGGACACTAATTACCTCCCCAGAGAATCCATTTTCTCCATTTTTGGACAGTCCCTATTTGTTAGAAATGGCTTCATTAAAGTGAGCCCTGACCTATTGCCTTGCAGTTTTTCTTCACTGACACTATTGCTGACTTCTACAGAGTTAAGTTTCCCCATCTATTTCCCATGAAATGATGGGCCCAGATGCCATGATCTTAGTTTTCTGAATGTTGAGCTTTAAGCCAACTTTTTCACTCTCCTCTTTCACTTTCATCAAGAGGCTTTTTAGTTCCTCTTCACTTTCTGCCATAAGCAAGTAAGCTCCGTCTTAAGTTAAATATGGGATGGCAAGTCCCACTCCAGGGGAATGGCGGGAGTCAGACACACTTGGGTGGTCCAGCTTCATTCAGATACTGTCACTCGGTAGGTGTCTGAATTTGGGTGTGTGATTCAACAGCTCTGCTCTGGGCCTCATAGAATTATTATGAAAATGAATGAAGTAACACATATGACAGCACCTGGCACACTGCCAGGCACAGAGAAGACTCTTAATACATGAGAGTTGGTCAGGATGGTCAACTGCTGAATACCCAGAATAAAGTGTACTATTTATGTTGCACTGGGTTGACCCAAAAGTTTGTTCAGGTCTTTTTGGCAACATCTTATGGAAGAACCCAAATGAACTTTTGGGCCAACCCAGTATTATATTATTACATTCTTTGCTCTTCCTCACAGCAGTGAATTCTAACTTTCTCTTCTTATTAACTGATTTCAAAGACATAAGTTTATCTTCCTGTGACTTTTTTTCCTCAAGGTTTAATTAAGCTATTACTGAACAGAACTGAAGTGTTAAATAACCTGAGAGGATCAGTTCCTAACATTCATGAATACGGAATATTGCCAACGTAAGAGATTAGTCATGGTAGTGGATGGGAGAATTTGGAAAGGATTAGCAAATACCCCTGCTAATCAACAAAATATGCAAATGAAGCCCCTTCTTGTGGCATTGATCTCAGTCTCCATGGCAACACCAGGGTTAGCTGTATACATGGGAAGAAGTAATTTCAAAGCTGCAAAGTATGATAGAAAGCACTGTGAGGAGCATCAAAGGGGAAAAAGATCGCTGAAAAGTATTCCCACTTCTTGAAGAAATTCATACAACTTTCTGTAAGTTTTTATTTTCCCTGAGCCTCTACTGCATGTGTGTGCCTGTGTGTGTGTGTGCTAAGTCACTTCAGTCATGTCCGACTCTGTGTGACCCTGGGACCGTAGCCCACCCAGCCCTTCTGTCCATGGAATTCCCCAGGCAAGAATACTGGAGTGGGTTGTCATTTCCTATTCCAGGGGATCTTCCTGACCCAGGGACTGAACCTGTGGCTCCTGTGGTTCCTCCATTGGCAGGTGGATTCTTTCCCACTCACCACCTGGGAAGCCTGAGCCTCTACGACTGGAATGTTAATTGATGATGTTATAAACAGAAAACAACAACAACAAACGGGAGTGGAAAAAGGTCAGAAGGGACCCACAAAATCTATAATCCATCGTTTTGACCGAACAACTATAAATTAAGATTATTTGCATGTCTCTGTGTAGCAGGATTATCTGGGTTAGGAACCTAGTTCCAGCAATCATCAGCTATATATACCTTTAGGCAAAATCTTAACCTCTTCATACCTCATTGTCCTTATCTGTAACGTGGTGATAATAATAGTTCCTACCAGGTAGGTTTGCTGTGATCATGGAGTAAGTCAACACATGTAAAGTGGTAGAACAGGGCCTGGTCCAGACTAAGTGCTCCAAAAAATGCTAGCTGCTATTATTATTATTATCACGCCTCATCATTATTCTTGCTAGTTGCTCATGATTCTGGAATAGGGACTACCTTTCAATGTTATATCCTGTGAAGAAAATACAGAGCGAGAAAGGTTATATTTTCCATTTTCTAATTTTGTTTGTACTGAAAAAGAGACTTGAAATGTCAGCCCTGAAGAGGTTTTATAGGTATTATAATTTTCAATTTCAATAAAACACTTAGGAAAATGGTAACTGTGATTCTGTTTGAGGCGTGAGATCCAAGTAAGGCCACATCATTGTTTAAACTTTCATCAAAATCTAGGAGCAGGTGGATGTCCTTAAAATGGGATATGATCAAAATTGAATTCATTTACTTCAGAAACCAAGTCACCTTTTGATCTAAATGTGTGTGTGTGCGTGTGTGTGTGTGTGTATATATATATATATATATATATGTATATGTATATATATATTTAAAACAAATGCAGGCCCTTGTACCCTCATAGGCCAATTTTTCTTTGTGGTCTCAGCTCATTTCACCTTGCCTCTGTGTGTTGGTTGCTTAAATTTCTAGTCCAAGCAGGATAATTTCAGGAATTCAAGTTTGGATTTAGTTTTCAGTGCTTACATTTGATGTGAGATTATTCTAATAGATACTGGGCTACTTGCTTTGTGAGGTTAAAAAAAAAAATTTTTTTTTAATGCAAACAAAGCTCCTGCTGATCACTACCCAGTGGTTCAAAAGGTTTTGGAGGCAGCCTAATGGAACTAAAAGAGAGGAGTCTAGGAATCTGAAACCTGAGGTTTGAAACCCTGCTGGCCTCTGCTACATCTGACTCTTCTTCCTTCACTCTGCTGCCTTTAGTTTTCCTGGATACCTTTTGTAACTAACTACACTGCCTCTTTGGAATGAGGTAGGGCTTAAAACGATCAGTCAGTAAATGAGGTGTGTGATGGTAGGCAAACCGTGACCCCTTGGTGAGAAAACAATTTTCTGGTCTGTAAAATGGAGCCAACTGAAATCTCCTCTGGCTTCATCAGCTGTTCTCAAGCATATCAAATAAGACAATGGTTGTAAGAGGGCTCTGTCAGACCTTAACAGGTTGTATACTTCTGAAGAATTATTTTAATATCAAATATGACAATATATGGGTCAATCTAATTACCAACATGATTTAACTTCCCCTTTCACAAGGATCCAATGGTTCCCGGCTTATAGTTTGATGCGTGAACTGTATAGTTCTTCTAGGTTAAAACATGGCTACCTTCTAACATGCATTCGTACATGAACCTACTCATTAAAATAGACCTGTCTGCATTTCAGTGCTCCAGATGCCTACTTTCTAAACAGAGAAACAGAGAGTTAGCTAACTCATGGAGCTAGGAAACTGTCATTTATGGAGTCCCTCCTCTGTCTAGCTGTGGGTATCCAGAGATGAAGTCCCAGCCCCCGCCATGGGAGCTCCCTGCTTGGTAGGCATGACGGACAAGTAGACAGTAAATGAACAGTGTAAATGCCATAGTAGCTATCTGTGTAGGGTGCTATGGAGCAGAGAAGAAGAAACTGTCTTTACAGGGAGATCGTGGAGGAAGGTTTCCCAGAGGAGATCATGCCTGAAATAAATCTGGAGGTTTGCTAGTGAGGTAGATAGAATTGTCAAAGCTATAGCAGTTGAAGTGGCTAAAGGGATGGAAAGGATGCCTTGGGGACGGGAAGTCCTTTGGTATGGCTGAAATAAGGATGTAAGTGTGCCAAGGAAGTCTAGGGCCCAATAATGGAAGGCTTGTGAGTGGCGAGCCACTGAGAGTTGTTAACAGGGCATGCATGATCAGATTTTTCTGTTAACATTAGAGCAGTGAGCCGAGTATTTTGGTCACAGTCCAGAGAGGAGGCTACGGTGAAATTCAAGGAAAAAATAACACTGGAATAGGTGAAATCTTAACAAGAGGAATTTAGAGAAGTAATAAGAATATAGAACCTGCAGTACTTGATTACTCATTGGATGTGAGGTGGGAGAGGCAAGGACTCAGGATAATACCCAAGTTTCTGGCTCAGTTGAGATGGTGAATGAATCCAGAAAGAAGTAGGCTACAAGAAACAAACTCAATAGCCACATGGAGTAAGAGAAGAGGAATCAGTCTGGGGGAGATCAGTTCAACTTGAGATTTGTTTAGTTCAAGGTCCTGAGTGGCGTTTGGGGAGAACTATCCATGTATTGAGTTCAGAGGAGTTATCTGAGCTGATGAAATTATAGGGGTCAAGAAAGGTTTCCCCAACTCTTGTAGATTTCAGACCCAGCCTCAACCTTGGCTAGGTCTGAACAACAAAGACAAATTCAGAGAAAAGCATACAGAATTACTTAGCATCAGTTTTACATGGCATTGTTGTTGTTATTCTGTTGCTCAGTCTGACTCTTCGCAATCCCATGGACTGCAGCATGTCAGGCTTCCCTGTCCTTCACTATCTCCCAGAGTTTGCTCAAACTCATGTCCATCCATCTCATCCTCTGCCACCCCCTTCTCCTCCTGCCCTCAACCTTTCCCAGCATCAGGGTTTTCCCAATGAGTCAACTCTTTGTGCTAGGTGGCCAAAGGATTGGAACTTCAGTTTCAGCATCTGTCCATCCAATGAATATTCACAGTTGATTTCCTTTAGGATTGACTGGTTTTATCTGCCTGCAGTCCAAGGGACTCTCAAGAGTCTTCTCCAGTACCACAATTCAAAAGCATCAGTTCTTCAATGCTCAGCCTTCTTCATGGTCCAACTCTCACATCCATACATAACTACTGGAAAAACCATACCTTTGACTAGGCGGACCTTTGTTGGCAAAGTGATCTCTGCTTTCAATATGCTGTCTAGGTTTGTCATAGCTTTTCTTCCAAGGAGCAAGCGTCTTTTAATTATGCGTCATAAGAGTCTTCATAAGGTAATGCAGACTAGAAGAAACAATTAGAAGTGAGTATTTTTATGCTAGTTTTCCTGAAGAATGGGCAGTCATGCAGAAATGTAATAGACCAAGGTGTACGAGGTAAGTGCATAAACTTGAGGAAACTGAGCAAGGCCTTTGGAGACAACGATGTTTCTTTCCTCTGGGTACAATAAGGGCACTTTGTGAAAGTGAAAGTCACTCAGTTGTGTCTGACTCTTTGTGACCCCTTGGACTATACAGTCCATAGAATTCTCCAGGCCAGAATACTGGAGTGGGTAGCCTTTACCTTCTCCAGGGGATCTTCCCTACCCAGGGATTGAACCCAGGTCTCCCGCATTGCAGGTGGATTTTTTACCAGCTGAGCCACCAGGGAAGCCCAAGAATACTGGAGTGGGTAGCCTATCCCTTCTCCAGCGGATCTTCCCAACCCAGGAGTCAAACCGGAGTCTCCTGCATTGCAGGTGGATTCTTTACCAACTAAGCTATCAGGGAAGCCTCTTACATGTGGATTTTATGACCTGCTTCTGACAAGGGAGGATGGAAGGTCAGTGACTTACCTGCTTTTACTGTTTTCTCTAACTCCTTCAGCTTAACATTTTCAATGTGCCCAAGTGTCCTATTTAGGGGCAGCATTTCCTCAACTCCATCAAAAGCAGTAGAAATTTCTGGATTTGTTACAGTAGGAAAGGTAGTTATTTTCTACACTATTCATAAGGCTGAATTCCTACCATATACCAAGCATCAGCTAAACCAGTTCTCCTTTTAGAGGCCTTCCCTGACCTTCCAATCTCAACTAGCTTCTTCGGTATTACTCTCGAAGAGTGTTCTGTTCTTTTGCTTTATAGCAAGGATCTCATTTTCTAGCTAGTTATTTATGTTTGAGAGTCCAATCTCTGTCTATCCATGTGAGCCCAATCACATCTGCCTTGTTTACTCCTGAATACCTGCAACTCAGCACGGCACATAGTAAGTGCTCCAAGAACATTCGTCAAATGGATGAATGAAGAGTAAATACCTTAAAGAAGACAATAAGGGAGAAAATTAGAGGACCTTGGGCAGAATCCTGTGGAACTCAAATGCTCAGTAAGAGGAAAAGGAGACTGAGAATGAGCAATCAAATATAGATAGGAGGAAAACCAGGAGAACAGGGTCTCAGAGAAGCCTATGGAAGAATGTCAAGAAGAGAATGATCATTGGCATCCAATGCTGCTAAAGAGCTGTGCAAAGTAATGACCGAGAAGCAGTCATTGGATATAAAAATAAGAAGGTTATTGATGATCTTAGTAAAAACAATTTTAGTGTTATGATGGAAATAAAGTTTGAATTGAGATTTCTAGTCAATATGTTGAACTATTAGAGAAGCCCTTGTCCTTCCTTAAAAATGTACAAGGAGCAGATAAAATCTAAGCATGTCTTTGACAATTTGAAAGTTCTAGATCCAAAAGAAAATTTCTAGGTGATAGAAACAAAGCAGAAATTCAAAGCCAAAGTAAACTGCAACAGTTGAAGCTAAATGGCCATCAAGAGTATTAGACCTGGATATATATCTTGGAGCTTAAGGTGAAGCCATGGTAAAGAATCTGCCTGCAATGCAGGAGACCCGGGTTCAGTCCCCGGATCAGGAAGATCCCTCTGGAGAAGGGAATAGCAACCCACTCCAGTATTCTTGCCTGGATAATTCCTGAGAATTCCAGAGAAGCCTAGTGGGCTATAGTCCATGGGGTCACAATGAGTCAGACACAACTGAGTGACTAACACACTCAGCCCTGATACAGAGCCTTGAGCTCCCTTCATAAACCTAGGAGCCAAAAGTCCATCCGGCTCATGATGAATCAGGACTCAAGGCCTGGGATGCAGAATATAGGTGGAGTGTCCTCTCTGGGCCTAGAATGTAAAAAATCAAAGCCTCACATCTTAATTTTTACTAACAAGCTGGGAAATTTAAAAACTGACTTTGATCCAGTGAAACCCAGAGAATGCTGGCAGAGAAAGAACACAAAATTGTAGAGATAGATAACTCTGCTTTCCAGGGTTCACATAGGACATCTACAGAAAGGAACTCTCCTGCTGAAGGTGAGCCCCTCAGATTTCCAGAGAAAGAAGGGAAATAAAGTCATTGCAGGGGTGGTCAGAAGTGACAATAAACAGGGTAATCTATATTCCAGAAAAGTTGTATAATAAGGCAATATGGGAGACACTTTAACATAAGCATCTTCAAAATGTTCAATAGGATAAAGGAAGGAATAGAATCCATAAAGTATAAACAGCACATTATCAAAAAATAGCAGACATATTAGAAAAGATGAAACAGACATTATAAAAATTATATATATGTGTGTGTATATATATATATATACACACACATATATGTACAGTAAGCCCCCTACATATGAACAAGTGCTGTTCTGAGAGTGCATTCATAAGTCCAGTTTGTTTGTAAGTCCAACAAAGTTAGTCTATGTCTGCAACTAACATAAACAGTTATGTAGTACTGTACTGTAATAGGTTTATAATACTTTACACACAAATAATACATAAAAAACAAACAAAAAGTAAAACATTTTTAATCTTATAGTACAGTCCCTTGAAAAGTACAGTAGTACCAGCTGCATCACTGCTGCTTCTATGCTTGCTTCTGGACATGGGGCTTGAAATAAAGATACAGTACTATTGTGCTCTATATGCTACTGTGCAGTAAAGTACACAAAAGTACAACCACTTGTACAGGATGCATGCATGCAACAACGTATGCCAGACATGTGAACTAACTTTCATGATTGGACCAGGAATGCACATTTGCACCTTTGAAAATTCTCAGCTTGAAGGACTTACTATATACACATGCTTGTATGTATATACATATATAATTTTTAATATGCTCTATATATTTTAAGTTACATAATGTATAATACAGTATTTGTGTGTGCATTGATGGAATAAAAACAAAATCAATCAATAGACTAAATCCAACTAGAGAAGGGATCGGTCAAGCACCCTGATTCTACAAAGTTAAATAGTTGGGATTAGGAAAGAGAAGGAAGAAAGGGAATGGAGGAGAGAATGAAGTCTCATGTACACCTAACAGAAGTTTCAGAAGAAGAATAGCAATTTAAAGGGAAACATTAGATGAAGAGTTGATGGCTAAATTTCCAGAATTGAACCAAAACTATTGAACAATTGAAGGAGCATAAGAAGAGGAATGCAATGAATAGGAATATTTTAAATATATTCAAATACCAACCAAATACTAGTTGTCCTCTAAAAGGGATATTGAAATCTATAGGGAAGAACTGCTAAGAATACACACACACACACACACACACACAATTTTATATGATAAAATTAGAGTGAATGGTGAATGTGAAGAAGGTAAGTGTGTTGGTAAAGACCACATTTTTTCATAAATCCTGGCCATGAAGGGTAAAAAACTTGAACGAGAGCTGAATGAGCTTTTGTGACATGGAAATTTATGCAACAGGAATAGCAAAAGCAACACAGTGAGCTTATGTGTACACTCACATGCACACATATTCATAGAGCTAGTAGAATAAAATGGCAGGGGACTTTGAAATATAGTTGATTTATGATGTGTTAGTTTCTGCTGTACACCAAAGTGATTCAGTTATGCATATATGTGTGTGTGTATTCTTTTTCATATTCTTTCCCATTATGGTTTATGACAAGATATTGAATATAGTGCCCTGTGATATGTAGTAAGACCTTGTTTATCCATTCCATATGTAATAGTTTGCATTAGCTAGTCCCAAACTTAAAATCACAGTGAAAAGTGAAAGTGTTTAGTCACTCAGTTTGGTCCAACTTGTTGTGACCCCATGGAGTGTAGCCTGCCAGGCTCCTCTGTCCATGGGATTCTCTAGGCAAGATTACTGGAGTGGGTTGCCATTTCCTTCTCCAGGGGATTTTCCCAACCCAGGAATCAAACCTGGGTCTTTTGCACTGCAGGCAAAGTCTTTACCAACTGAGCTATAAGGGAAGCCAATTTAGATTGGATTCTGTCAGCCAGGATGTATGTATGTATGAATGTGTGTGTGTGTATGTGTGTGCTGATTTGCTACTGATGTATATTTGCTACATCATTAATTATTTTTCAACTGTAAAAGATTTATTTAACATCATCTTTCCTACAACTTTTGAAAGGCAAAAGAAAAAATGGTGAGAAGGACTGAAAGGACAGTTTTAAAGTGAATACATCAGCATTATGAAGAATTCCTTATATTTTCATGTTTTTCCTCATTCATCTCAAGTAGGTGAAGTTTTCACCATGGAGTGTAAGACCACAAATCGGTGTTTAGGAACTACTGCTTTAGATGCTGCCTTTAAGGGCGTATAAAAGTTTTATCACTTTAGATAGTAACATCACAGAAGATAATTTTATAAATTCAGAAAATACTGAAGCACCATTAAAATGTGACTTTAGTCATGACCTCATCTCATGCATTGGGGACTTTTAAATTGAGGGATTCTCCAAAGCTCTTAGTTCCCTTAAAGCCATTCAGGCAGCCTGTTCTGTCATTTAAAATGTCACCACTAGAGGTGCTCTTTTGTATTGATAGTATAATACTGCCTCCATAAAATCCTTATTAGAATGAGCCACTTGCCGGGGATGGGGGTCATGAGAACATTACTAGTAATCATTAATCCAGCACTGATGGAGGAGCTGCCTTATTGGAAAGCGGTGACCCAGGGATGTGATATGGGAAAGTACAATATTAATGAAGGAATAGAATTAGGACAACCCGGATCCTAAAGTCTTATCTGTAAGAGCTGGCTCTTGTGGAACCTCTAAAGGATGGCGGGCATGTGGGCTGAGATGTTGGCTTTACTGCATTGTCTGCAGCCTGTCTGGAGTGTACACACACACACACACACACGTACATGCAGTATGTTGTCTTGGTTCTTACAGCGAAATGAGGCAGTTGTTTCCCTTGACAATTCTAAGTAGATTTTTTTCAGACCAAAGTATACCAAGATTATGATAGAGAAAGTAGGCACTGGTATTTTAGCAGCAGGAAGAGGAATGACTAAGTAGGAAGATTTTTTTCTAATATGTTTACAATATACTCAAACAGTAACCAAATAATAGTTGTCCCTCTCCAATAGGAATATTGACATCTACAAAAGGAATTACTAGGATTATCTGGTTGGGACAGTCATTTCCCTATAATCTTTAATTCACTAGCTTATAGTTTTATCATCATCATCATAAAATTATTTAATAACTGCCCACACGCAAATCTCTGGTCATTAAGCTAACCCGTTATTGCAGGAGGAGAATGTGTGACTCGCTGTGGTATATGTGCCAATTTAATTTTCATTTTGATTGGCATCTTTCCAAGGGGATTACTTCTATTAAACCCTCTGCTGATGGAAGTTGTAAATCGATAAACTACTGTACACTTGAACATCACTGTTGACAATATTGTGTGGAATACAATCAGTGGGAAGGGAAGACAGTTGTTTACAAGCAAGACATGAACAACTCACAAACGTCTATCAGAACCTCCACATAACACATTTTATTTTTCCCGATCCCCAGAATGCCTGATGACCATACCTATAATCAATATTTCACAGAAAAGTACACTTCTGAAGAATGCTTACAATAAGGGATCAACTTGTTGCCAAGTGATTCAAAGTGTAGGGGTATAAAAATTCAAGATTGTGCTCTTTAACAAGTGGTGCTGGGAAAACTGGTTAACCACTTGTAAAAGAATGAAACTAAAACACTTTCTAACACCGTACACAACAACTAACTCAAAATGGATTAAAGATCTAAATGTAAGGCCAGAAACTATAAAACTCCTAGAGGAAAACATAGGCAAAACACTCTCTGACATAAATCATAGTAGGATCCTCTATGACCCACCTCCCAGAGTAATGGAAATAAAAACAAAAATAAACAAATGGGACCTAATTAAACTTAAAAGCTTTTGCACAACAAAGGAAACTATAAGCAAGGTGAAAAGACAGCCTTCAGAATGGGAGAAAATAATAGCAAACGAAGCAACTGACAAAGAATTAATCTCCAAAATATACAAGCAACTCCTGCAGCTCAATTCCAGAAAAATAAAAGACCCAATCAAAAAATGGGCCAAAGAACTAAACAGACATTTCTTCAAAGAAGACATACATATGGCTAACACACACATGAAAACATGCTCAACATCATTCATTATCAGAGAAATGCAAATCAAAACCACAATGAGGTACCATTTCACGCCAGTCAGAATGGCTACTATCCAAAAGTCTACAAGCAATAAATGCTGGAGAGGGTGTGGAGAAAAGGGAACCCTCTTACACTGTTGGTGGGAATGCAAACTAGTACAACCACTATGGAAAACAGTGTGAAGATTCCTTAAAAAACTGGAACTAGAACTCCCATAGACCCAGCAATCCTACTGCTGGGCATACACACCAAGGAAACCAGAATTGAAAGAGACACATGTACCCCAATGTTCATCGTATCACTGTTTATAATAGCCAGGACATGGAAGCAACCTAGATGTCCATCAGCAGATGAATGGATAAGAAAGCTGTGGTACATATACACAATGGACTACTACTCAGCCATTAAAAAGAATGCTTTTGAATCAGTTCTAATAAGGTGGATGAAACTGGAGCCTATTATACAGAGTGAAGTAAGTCAGAAAGAAAAACACCAATATAGTATATTAACACATATATATGGAATTTATAAAGATGGTAACGATGACCCTATATGTGAGACAGCAAAAGAGACACAGATGTAAAGAACAGACTTTTGGACTCTATGGGAGAAGGCGAGGGTGGGATGATTTGGGAGAATGGCATTGAAACATGCATATTATCATATGTGAAATAGATCGCCAGTCCAGGTTCGATGCATGAGACAGGGTGCTCAGGGCCGGTGCACTGTGATGACCCTGAGGGATGAGATGGGGAGGGAGGTGGGAGGGGGTTCAGGATGGGAAACACATGTACATCCATGGCTGATTCATGTGAATATATGGTAAAACCACTACAATATTGTAAAATAATTAGCCTCCAATTAAAATAAATAAATAAAATTTTTTTAAAATTCAAGATTGTGTAAATCCTCTCACCTCAGGGTAAGTAATATATCTTCGTAAGAATTCAGCACCAAGAGTCAGTTTAACCCAGGTTTGAAGTCGGGCTTTACCCAATTTTGTTCCCCAACTCCCTAGCTCTTTCTCATCCTTCAGAATTCATCCTCCAAGATGTTTTTTTTTTTTTTTTTCCTAAAGCTGACCTCTCCTGCCCAGAGTTAGCTGTGCCTTCTTTTGTGTGCTCCCAACACTTTGGACATTTGGTCCCACTCTTACTGTGCTCAATCACATTTGGTTTTAGCTATTTATTTCTCTTTCTCCTCCACTTGAGGCCAAGGACAGTCTCTGGAGAGACAATAGAGCCCTTTTAAGATCATGGGATATAAGTCAGAACGCATGGATTTGAATCCATCACTTCCTACCTGAATGAACTCAGTAACCTCTCTTTTCCTCAGTTTTTTCATCTGTAGAATGAGGATAAGCTCAGAAGGTTGCTGTAAGTATTAAGCGAGTAAATAAGTACAAGGTACTTAGATAATGCCAGGGATATAGTTCAGTTCAGTTCAGTTGCTCACTCGTGTCCGACTTTTTGTGACCCCATGGACTGCAGCACACCAGGCTTCCCTGTCCTTCACTATCTCCTGGAGTTTGCTCAAACTCATGCCCATCGAGTCGGTGATGCCATCCAACCATCTCATCCTCTGTCGTCCCCTTCTCATGCCTTCAGTCTTTCCCAGCATCAGGGTCTTCTCTAATGAGTCAGCTCTTCGCATCAGGTGGCCAAAGTATTGGAGCTTCAGCATCATCATCAGTCCTTCCAATGAATATTCAGGATTGATTTCCTTTAGGATGGACTGGTTTGATATAGTTGGTGCTCAATAAATTGTCATTTAGTGGCTAAGTCATGTCTGACTCTTTTGCAACCCCATGAACTGTAGCCTACCAGACTTCTCTGTCCATGGGATTTCCCAGACAAGAATACTGGACTAGGTTGCCATTTCCTCCTCCAGGGGATCTTCCTGACCCAGAGATGTAGCTGTTTTTACCTTTGCATCTTTCAGGTACCTTTGCATCCCTTCAGGGTGTAGCTCGGTACATGGCAAATGGTTCTCAGTAAATTTTAAACCAAGGAATGAGCAATTTGGTCCAGGACAAATTCATTTCACTTATCTCAGATCGCTTCTCTAAAATGAGATGGTTAATTGAGCATCAAGGCCCCTGTTATGAAATGAGGTTCTAAAGTTACTTGAGGTCTTCAGTGGTTACAGGAGAAATTAGTAAATAATTTCAATCTCTTGATTGTTTGTCAGAAGGGAAATGTTAGAGCAAATTAGTTAGAATGGATCTAGAGGAACCCCCGATTGCAAAAGAATAGTCATGGGCGTCAGAGCATGGAAGTGAATACATTGTGTGTAATATTTTTCTCTCTTTTGGCTGAACTCAAGCTTCCTGTAGCTGAAAGCAGATGGCACAAAAAAGCTTACAGTGTGCAAAGCCAGTTCCAGTTTTCCCTGTAAAAAAAGAACTGAGCGAATTGGGAGTCACTTTAACTTCTCATCACTGCTACGAAGGGGTGAAGATCAAGTCCAGGATATGTTATGTATCATAGCATTCCAAACCTCAGATGATGTGAGTCAGACCAGGTCCTGTGCTCAAAGTACTCCCTGGGCTGAGAAATGCAGAATAACATCAAGCAGTGGTTTATAATCGTTTAATTTATTTATTTTTGGCTGAGCTGGGTCTTTGTTGCTGTGGTGGGCTTTCTCTAGTTGTGGAGAGAGGGGGCTACTTTGTCACTGTGGTGCATGGGCTCCTAGTTGTGGTGGCTTCTCTTGCTGCAGAGCGCATGCTCCGTAGTTGCAGCTTGTGGGCTCATGAGCGAGACCAGGGCTCGAACCTGTGTCCCCTGCATTTGCAGGTGGATTCTTTAACCACTGGACCACCAGGGAAGTCCTAATCATTGAATTTTAGTGAGAAAGGTAGTGAAGTTTTCTTTAAATATCACTCTAAGAAACTATTATTCAAAGTGTATGAACTATGCTAATCATTATGCATGGGTCATATCTATTCTTGTTTGTTTCATAATTGACTTTTGTTTAAAAAAGAAAAAAACATGTGAGTTGAAAATCATGCCATATTTCATCTTTTCCTGTTACCCAAGCCAAAAGATAGTCATATCAAGCACCACTGTTCAGCAACCTAAATTTCAAACCCAATACCAAGAAGAAAAGGTCTGGCCTTGTAAACATAACGTTGTATTGTCTGAGAATCCTTAGTTTAAATATAAGCTCTGCCACCTGTGTACAGGCTGGGAAACCATAGATGCAAGTCTCACTAGACTTTCCTTTCTCATCTGTAAGTGGCAGTTTTGATAACACTTTACAAGTTCTTGTAGGGATTAAGAAAAATACTGATATCACATCACTTGTTGTTGTTATTCAGTTGCTCAGTCATGTTCGACTCTCTGAGACCACATGAACTGCAGCACACCAGGCTTTCCTGTCCTTCACTATCTCCCTGAGTCTGCTCAGTCTCATGTCCATTGAGTCAGTGATGCCATCCAACCATCTCACCCACTGTTGTCCCCTTCTTCTCTTGCTTTCAATCTGTCCCAGCATCAGGGTTTTTTCCAGTGAATCGGCTCTTCGCATCAGGTGGCCACAGTATTGAAGCTTCAGCTTCAGCATCAGCCCTTCTAATTCAGGGTTGATTTCCTTTAGGATTGACTGGTTTCATTTCCTTGTTGTCCAAGGGACTCTCAAGAGTCTTCTGTAGCACCACACTTCAAAAGCATCAATTCTTCGGCACTCAGCCTTCTTTATGCTCCAACTCTCACACCTATACATGATTACTCAAAAAACCATAGCTTTAACTATATGGACCTTTGTAAGCAAAATGATGTCTCTGCTTTTTAATACACTGTCTAGATTTGTCATAGCTTTTCTTCCAAGGAGCAAGTCTCTTTTAATTTTGTGGCTGCAGTCACCATCTGCAGTGACTTTAGAGCCCAAGAAAATGAAATCTGACACTGTTTCCACTTTTTGCCCATCTGTTTGTCATCCACTTAACAAGTTGTTTATCCAATTATAACAACAGTATTTATTGTTATCACCATTTTAAACCCCAATTTAGGGGGAAAAAAAACAACCCAAAACCAAAAAACAAATGAACAACAACTAAAGCAGTGTGGATGGTTTAAAAATCCTCTAAGGCATCTGAATGGTTCTCAGGTGGATCACTGACCTGGCTTTTGTCCCCTTCTTAGAATCCGATGGATACCATCTCCCCCAAATTCAGTCGGTTCTCCTGCCCACGTTCTGGCTGCTATCTATAAAGAGATGTGTTAAGACTTAATCGTGAGAGAGCACTGAAGTAATTTCTCATTACCTCTCTGCTCCTGTAAAAGATGGCAACTCTTGATAGGAAGTTGATGGAAACAATATCATTGGCAAATAGGAACTCCATCCAGAATTCCTTATCAGTTCAGTTCAGTCCCTCAGTCGTGTCTGACTCTTTGTGACCCCATGGAGTGCAGCACA
The DNA here is from genome assembly GCF_029407905.1 of Bubalus kerabau. NCBI lineage: Eukaryota > Metazoa > Chordata > Mammalia > Artiodactyla > Bovidae > Bubalus > Bubalus kerabau. The sequence continues at coordinate 26,501,571 of NC_073647.1, read as the reverse complement.
CCAGGCTTCCCTGTCCATCACCAACTCTCAGAGCTTACTCAAACTCATGTCCATCAAGTCAGTGATGCCATCCAACCATCTCATCCTCTGTCGTCCCCTTTTCCTCCCGCCTTCAATCTTTCCCAGAATCAGGGTCTTTTCCCATGAGTCAGTTCTTCGCATCAGGTGGCCAAAGTATTGGAGTTTCAGCTTCAGCATCTGTCCTCCCAATGAATATTCAGAACTGATTTCCTTTAGGATTGACTGGTTTGATCTCCCTGCAGTCCAAGGGACTCTCAAGAGTCTTCTCCAACACCACAGTTCAAAAGCATCCATTCTTCAGAGCTCAGCTTTCTTTATAGTCCAACTCTCACATACATACTGACTACTGGAAAAACCATAGCTTTGACTAGACTAGACAAAACCATAGCTTTAACTAGACTAGAGTTCCTTATGTTGGTTGTGAATCCTGCCCCACCCTCCCACCCCACCCCCACCCCCCCCACCCCACCCCCACCCCAGGCTAGGTAACAGGGAACTTTAGACCTTTTGCAAACACTGAATTCCCTTCCTTGCATCTGGAGTTTAGATCACTTTGCTCCAGAAATCCTATTTCCTGAAACAGCTTAGATCCAGAAAAATGACTGATGGTCGGCTTCTGGCTCAAATCCTCCCATTATTTTTCCCCCTAGCTTTTCATTCAGATTACTTAGTTCACTGGGCAAGAAATGAACCCTGTGCTACAGATATTTTGCCTCTGAGTTTTGTGCATTTCTTGTCTGCCCTAAGTGTTTCATCATAGAAACATCTCATTTATATTTGTTAGTCACCAGTCAGTTCATAAAATAGCAACTATTCCTTCAAGATCTTCAAATATGATTGAACAAAACTAAACTGATTTCAGAGAAGCTGGTGTCGTTGCTGGCTCAGGACACTGTGTCACCACGGGGGCAAACCATTTGGTTGAGAATAGATGTATTGTATCTGCCAAGTATTAACCACACGTTGCATGAGAGAAACTTTAGAAAATGGATGTGACTGCCTTGACCCAAGTGCTCCAAGTTCACTCAATATGGTCTTCCAAAGGCAAAGCTACTAGGAGTCTCCAAGCTCCATCAGACAGGACCATACGCTTTCTCAGTAATGGTGTTGCTACCCTTTTCCTCATGACTCCTTCTTGGTTGCAGGTCATGAGTATGTGAATAGTGTGTGCGTTCATGTTCAGTCGCTAAGTCATGTCCAACTTCTTGCGATCTCATTGACTGTAGCCCACCAGGCTTCTCTGTCCATGGGATTTCCCTGGCAGGAATACTGGAATGGGTTGTCATTTCCTTCTCCAGGGGATCTTCTTGACTCAGAGAAGGAACCCACATCTACTGCTTGGCAAGTATACCTTTACCACTGTGCCAACTGGGAAGACCATGTGAATAGAGCATAGTTTTAAATCACAGAATGAGAGCCTTGAGCCCACATATCCACTAAGGTAGAAAAGGTTTCTATTGGAGTCACAAAATCTTCTATCAAAAAATCTGCCAATTTTCAACTATGGTATGGGACACCCTTGCTGAAAAGAGTGTTTTCCTCGTACAAAACTTCAATCCCCACATACTGAAGCTTAAGCTCATTTTCTTGTGATCCTTCCTCTCTCCTAATCCTCAAGGAAGAAAGGTCCATTTCAGTCATCTGGTATTTTTCTCCAGGTTTTCTTAATTAAAATGACTAAGCAGATATTCAATAAAGGACAGAAATGGTATGGACCTAACAGAAGCAGAAGATATTAAGAAGAGGTGGCAAGAATACACAGAAGAATTGTACAAAAAAGATCTTTACGACCAAGATAATCACGATGGTGTGATCACTCACCTAAAGCCAGACATCCTGGAATGTGAAGTCAAGTGGGCCTTAGAAAGCATCACTACGAACAAAGCTAGTAGAGGTGATGGAATTCCAGTTGAGCTATTTCAAATCCTGAAAGATGATGCTGTGAAAGTGCTGCACTCAATATGCCAGCAAATTTGGAAAACTCAGCAGTGGCCACAGGACTGGAAAAGGTCAGTTTTCATCCCAATCCCAAAGAAAGGCAATGCCAAAGAAAGCTCAAACTACCACACAATGGGCTCATCTCACATGCTAGTAAAGTAATGCTCAAAATTCTCCAAGCCAAGCTTCAGCAATACGTGAACTGTGAACATGCAGATGTTCAAGCTGGTTTTAGAAAAGGCAGAGGAACCAGAGATCAAATTGCCAACATCCGCTGGATCATGGAAAAAGCAAGAGAGTTCCAGAAAAACATCTATTTCTGCTTTATGGACTATGCCAAAGCCTTTGACTGTGTGGATCACAATAAACCATGGAAAATTCTGAAAGAGATGGAAATACCAGACCACCTGACCTGCCTCTTGAGAAACCTATATGCAGGTCAGGAAGCAACAGTTAGAACTGGACATGGAACAACAGACTGGTTCCAAATAGGAAAAGGAGTACGTCAAGGCTGTATATTGTCACCCTGCTTATTTAACTTATATGCAGAGTACATCATGAGAAACGCTGGGCTGGAAGAAGCACAAGCTGGAATCAAGATTGCTGGGAGAAATATTAATAAACTCAGATATGTAGATGACACTACCCTATGGCAGAAAGTGAAGAGGAACTAAAAAGCCTCTTGATGAAAGTGAAAGAGGAGAGTGAAAAAGTTGGCTTAAAGCTCAACATTCAGAAAACTAAGATCATGGCATCTGGTCCCATCACTTCATACGAAATAGATGGGGAAACAGTGGAAACAGGGTCAGATTTTATTTTTGGGGGCTCCAAAATCACTGCAGATGGTGATTGCAGATATGAAATTAAAAGACGTTTACTCCTTGGATGGAAAGTTGTGACCAACCTAGATAGCATATTCAAAAGCAGAGACATTACTTTGCCAACAAAGGTCCATCTAGTCAAGGCTATGGTTTTTCCAGTGGTCATGTATGGATGTGAGAGTTGGACTGTGAAGAAAGCTGAGCACTGAAGAATTGATGCTTTTGAACTGTGGTGTTGGAGAAGACTCTTGAGAGTCCCTTGGACTGCAAGGAGATCTAACCAGTCCATCCTAAAGGAAATCAGTCCTGGGTGTTCATTGGAAGGACTGATGCTGAAGCTGAAACTCCAATACGGTTTGGCCACCTCATGAGAAGAGTTGACTCATTGGAAAAGACTCTGATGCTGGGAGGGATTGGGGGCAGGAGGAGAAGGGCACGACAGAGGATGAGATGGCTGGATGGCATCACCGACTCTATGGACATGAGTTTGAGTGAACTCTGGGAGTTGGTGATGGACAGGGAGGCCTGGCGTGTTGCAATTCATGGAGTCGCAAAGAGTCAGACTCGACTGAGTGACTGAACTGAACTGAAGCAGATATTCAGAGGCCTTGAACCCTTGATGTTGCTGCTGTTATGGCTAATTAAATGGGAAAGAGTGGAATTCATAGGTATGATTAATTCCATCAGGATACTTTATGGTTTTAAAGTTCATAAATTATCAAACAATGAAATTTTTATGGGTTATAGGATTTTTCTTCATAAGGATCAGAATCAATTAGTGCGTTCCCCACTGATTTTATTTATCTGTTTTTTTGATTTAAATGTAAACCAGAGGTAGGTTCAGTACATTCTACAGCTTAAGTATTTAGAGAATGATCTCAGAAATAGGACACAATGAAGACCAACCCAACTAGTCTAGAGCAGCACAAACCTAGGGTTCCCTGGCTTTTCATTCTGAATGGGGATCAGGAGAGCCAATCAATTGCCAAAAAATTGATTCTGTAGACCTTTCGTTTCCAAAACAGAATTCCCCCAAATGATCTGACTAGGAGAAAGTCTATGCCAGCTAGTAAATGTCAGGTTATGTTACAGAATACAGTAGTCACTCTTTCTGTCTCTAGAATTCCAGTGTGACATTGACGAGATTCCCTTAAATCATATTTTTCTTTCTGCTTGGAGTTATGTGGCAAGAGCTTTTGCTAATGGCTTTTCTCTAATCTCCTCATTTGTATTTCTATCCAGTTGTTTCTCTGGGCTTTTGGATATAATTAAATAGACCACAAAAAGTGGTACTTGCTACCCAGTCTCTTCAATATGCCCTCTGCTGTCCTAGTCAATTACTGGCAAGATCCCAGTGTTGCGTGGCCCTGGTACACTTGAATCCACCTCCGACTCCCAGTGCCCTCCCTTTGAGTTCATCATCAGTCCTTGACCTGGTAACTTGTCACTCAGATATTTTGATGGACTGTTAGCGAAGGTGCAGAGCCAACCAGCAAAAGGCTCTGATTATGTTTATCTTCACGGAGGAAGGGTGTTTGAAATCTTTTCTGAGTTTCAGAAAGACAGCCAATTCCTTCCTGCTCAGAAAGTACTGAGGCTGCTTCTGATTAGGCTGTCTCAATTCTCTTGTTTTTACTCATCACAGTCACATCTGTTCGGGTTTCTGTCTCTCTCCTGGAGGTGCCTCTTGAGAGCAGGTCCCCTCAGCTTCTTTCCAGCTCCTCTGAGTCCTGCCAAAAGAGACTGGCAGACCACGATCAGCCTTCCCTGCTCCAATAGTTCACATACCTCTCCCTGAAAAGAATACCAAAGCCTGCTTCTCAAGTGAACCCAGGAGGAATGGAGCCAAGGAGATTTTCAGATTTTTCTTTGGGATTCCCATGTAGAGTTTATATTCTAATGGGATGGGGAGAGAAAGGTCAGAGGGCAAGTATGAGGAGGGCATGATGAAAAGGTAGGAGGAATAGGGGCACAGATGCAAAAATCATAGCCTCCCAGAGTCAAGAAGACTTTCTAGAACATCTCATCCCAAGGTTTTCAAATGTTTTGTTGTCAGCAGTGTCATCATTCTTATTTTTATTTTTTTGTAAGAAATCATACATACGAGTTTCAGTATATAAAAGTGAGGAAAGCAGAAGTGCTACGATTGAAACACAGGTGAGGGAACTTACATCCTTCTACTCTTTGGGTTCTGCAGGATACAACTGGAAAGCCATCTGTCATGTTTCAAGGATGCCTTTAAAGATGGGAAAACTGAAGCCCCTACAGGGGCATTGACATGATAAAGGTCACACAGTGGTAGACATTCAGACCTGTGCCCCCTGTCACTCAGGCTAGAACTCTTTGTGAGTTGACTTGGAGAAAGGAGCCAAGAATTCTTTCTTCCTGAATCAGATGAAGGAGAGAGCCTTGTGGAAAAGTGCAGTGAGTATCAAAGGTCTGGGAGGAGTTGCGGTGACTAGGGCCACCTAGTATAGAGGAGTTGTGAGCCTTGGAGTTAAGCAGGAAGAATTAAAACTCTGTATCTGTAGGAGATCTGGGAAGTTCCCCAACAAGGGTGCAGGGTGAACCGGTAGGAACAGAGCAAAACAGGAGAAAAGGGCACATTGGAAGTGAATGTCAAAGGAAAGGGCTTCCCAGGTGGCTCAGTGGTAAAGAATCCACCTACTAATGCAGGAGATTCAAGAGATGTGGGTTTGATCCCTGGGTTGGGAAGATCCCCTGGAAGAGGAAATGGCAACCCACTCCAGTATTCTTGCCTGGAGACCCCCACGGACAGAGGAGCCTGGCAGGCTACAGTCCATAGGGTCACAGAAAGTCAGACACGACTGAGCAACTGAGCATGCATGTACACTAAAGGAAAGTCCTTGATTCATCCTTCCACTGAAGTGCCACACTGCTGGTCTGGGGTGGCAGTGAGACAGAAAGGAAAGGCAAAATATGCTTCTCTAGGGTGACCTGCAAGTCTTTCTTTCATTATTGCCTTCTCAAGATGAATGAGTTTTTAGCACAGGTCTCCTCTGAGGGTTTCATTGTTGTATTAACACACTTCTCTGAGAGCACCTGAGAAAGACACAGGAGAGTCAGGAAAGAATGAAAAGCTCTGCTCCATTAATGGTTAAAGTGATTGTACAACACAATTTGGACCCAAAGTGCAAACGGGTTTCCTTCAGTCCCTCCCTGCCACCACTTCCCCCAACACCCTCCTCCCTTGCATGATCCCTCTCCAGTGACAGCCCTCAGATTCTCTTATGGAAGAGAGAGCACACATGTGGTCTGCAGACAGATCACAGAGTTAGAGACCCCTATGTCTGGTCTTACCCATCACATGTCATTTGTTTTCCTGTCCATGGAGTTGAAAGGATAAAGGGAGGATAAAAATCAGCAGAAGTACATTTTATGGGCTGACAGGGACATGGGACAGGGAGAGACTCTGGTTCCCCTTATACCTCTCATTTTTCAAGAGAGGTCAGAGCAAGAAAGATATATATAAATACCCAGAGAATCATCCGGTTGTCAGCTTTGACCCAGTGGTTTCATGTGTTGACAGCATAGAGTTTAATTCTCTAATTAATATGTTTAAAAAAAGCCTGGGGTGGTGGGTAGGAGTCAGGAAAAGAGTTGATGTATTTACATGTTTGTGTTTGAGTCTTTGTAATGGTGCGCCGCTTCTCTTCATTATATATCCCTGAAGTCTTCTCTACATCTGTTTACCTCAAATCCCACCTGCAAATACCTTGTGAGTGACATTCAGACAAGCAAACAGTGAGTGCTGACCTGGTGGAGAAGCAGTGGGAAGAGCCTGGGAAAGCCTTCATTATTTTCTCAGTACCATTCCCTTATTCTTCCCAAGTTCTGTCCCTTGTCTGAATCAGGACTGTTTTTCTTTAGCTTTGTCATGCCTGCTTTGGTGCAAGGTCCCAAGAAAGAAACAAGAGGGAAAAAAGGTGGGTTTGTGGTGGTGTTGTTGGGGGGGAGGATTCTTGAAGGCAGTACGCAGCAGAAGGTAAAAGCATGCACAATGAGTAGAAACCTCTTAACTGTCCATCCCACACCCCAAATATTTGGTCCTGGTCAGAGCTGCTTTCAACCCCTCTTTTGGGGATATTATTTCCCCTCATTGTAGTTGGAATTTAAATCAAATACCTTCTGAGCCAGGAAACATCTTTGTACCCTTCAGAATCAGTATCAATCAGTCACTTGTCAATTATTTTTTATTAACTTTTCTTGAGCTTAAACTATGTGACAGAAAACGTGCCAGGGGATGGGAATACAGTGGTGACCAAAACCCAGTCCCAATTTTTAAGGCGTTCAGAGTCCCAAGGGAGCAGCCCAGGATTTTTCCTCCATGAATTAAAGTCTAAAGATACTTCAGTGGACTTGAGATGCTAAAATTCTTCTACCTTGTCCTCCCTTTTCTCTTGGGAAAACGCAAAGCACAAAAGAGCAGTAGACTAACCTGCAAGAAATTTCAGACTGTTGGGCATCATTGTCCCGTGTCTATCCATTTCAGTCACTGCAACCTTCAGGCCAGTGCACTTCAGCAGACACAGTTGTGCTTCCCGTAGGGCAAGAGACACTTCAAGATTGGGGAAAGGTGGAAGGGAGGTGGCAGCAGCTTACCCGGTGGAGCAGTGAAATTTACAGAAGGTTCAAGAGCTTAAACTCTGACGGGCTAAAAGTAAGAAGCCTGAAAGATTTCAGTTTCTTAGTTGAGGCTCAGGCCCAAGAGCTCAGGAAAGGACCAGAGCCTGGGCATTTGGTTTTGCATCTACAGCAGTTCTGAAAAGAGCTGGAGGTCTAGTCGACAGAGCAGTAGTGATAGCTCCATGTCAGAGCCGACCTACTGTTGAGGGGCTTCCTTTCTGGCATAGAAATCAAGTAAGAGATGGGGCAGAACTTGTGAATTGAGTGAGGCGAGCAAAAAGCCACACTTGTTTCCTGAATTGTAGGGAGGCAGGCTGCCTGAGCTTGAGGAGCAGGGGAAATTAAAAAAAAAAAAAAAAAAAAAAAAAAACAAGTTAGAATACTGGAGACGCGCCAGAGCTTAAAGAAAGGCTCAGCTCTGCATTTCTCAGATACTGCTTCTGTACACGACTTCTTTGCGTGGATCCCAAAGCCGAACTGAACAGTGAGGGGGCGCAGAGGGAAAACGGGGTTCGGAAGGCACAAAGTGGCCTGAAATGAAAAGTCAGCAAAAACCACTGGGTGGCAGCGTGGTGTGCGGGCGCAGCTCTGCAGTGCCTGCTGCTTCTACTGCTGCCGCGGGGGGAGGCTGAACCAGTCTGCAAGCCCCGGCCTCGCTCCTGAATGGCTACAAGTGTCGCCATGCGAAAAACCTCAGCGAGTGTGTGTTAGGAGGGGAGTGCGTGTTGTGAGTCCCAGCCTGGGGCAAGGGGCTGGCGAACTTCCTTTGGGCTCCAGCCCGGGCGTCATGGGGCCAACTCAGAATTACCCAGTAATAGAACATCCCACTCCGCCATCCCCCATCTCCAAGCAACCCCCACCTCCCTCCCCGCTCCTCCAACCCAACTGCCTCATCCCAGTGTCTCCTCCATCACTGTTTCCGCCCGAGGCTCCTCTGGGGAAGAGGAGGGGAGGAGGGTTTGGGAGATGGGGCAGTGCCGGGGCCCCGACAGGTGTTAGCCCGAGCGGCCCGCCGGGGACTTGGGGGGATGGGGCGGGTGGGGGCGGCCGGCGGCGGGGCGCCAGCGGGCTGGGCTCCGGGAGGGAGGGGCCACCGGGGGAGGGGGCCGCGGGAGGCCGTCGCGCTCTTCCGGAGGGTGCCTGCGGCGACAGAATTCCTATACTGAGTCGGTGCCGCGCCCAGAGCAGCAGCGGCGGCAGCGACGGCAGCGAAGATGCGAGGCCATTACCTGTTTGAGCCGCGTCGGAAAGCTGGCACGGGCCAACTTTTCCCGATCGGCGGGCCAAGAAGTTGCAAGGACTAGTGGGAGGCTCGGAGGGGCCAGGGCGAGGGCGCGCCCCCCCAACCCCACCCCCCCCTACCCCGCACGGTTCCTCCATCCCCCCCTCCCTGCCGCCGCCCGCGCTCCCGGCCTCTCTCTCCCGCCCGCGCTCCCTCCCTCTGCCCGCCTCCCTCCTCCGGCCCCCTCCGCGCGGCACCGGGCGGGGGGTGCCGCCAAACTCCGACCCGAGCCACTTGGACTCGCACAGTGTCCTCCGGGCGCAGGGGCCGAGCGCACGCACTAGCGCCGCTCTGCCGCCACCGCCTGCCAGCCAGTCTCGCCCGCGATCCCGGCCCGGGGCTGTGGCGTCGGCTCGGACCCAGGCAAGGCGGCCGCCCGCGCGGGAGCCGGACCACCGCCGGAGGATCTCGGCCGGGATGCTGAGCCCCCTCCTCGGCTGAAGCCCGAGCGCCGAGAAGCCCGGGCAAGCGCCGGCTCCGGAGACTAAGGCGGCGGAGGCGCGAGACCGACCGGGCGAGCGGCGGAGGCGCGGGAGGAGGAGGCGAACCCGGAGAGGGGCCGCGAAAGAAGTGGTGGTGGTGGGCGTCGTGGCCATGGCGGCGGCTATCGCCAGCTCGCTCATCCGGCAGAAGCGACAAGCCCGCGAGCGCGAGAAATCGAACGCCTGCAAGTGTGTCAGCAGCCCCAGCAAAGGCAAGACCAGCTGCGACAAAAACAAGTTAAACGTCTTTTCCCGGGTCAAACTCTTCGGCTCCAAGAAGAGGCGCAGAAGGAGACCAGGTTGGAAGGGGGCTCTTGGCTGGCTCTTTTTTTTTTTTATTTTTTTCCTCTCTCCGTACTTTACGAGTGTGGAGGGGCTGGGGGGCGTGGATGGGAGCGGAGGTGAGTTTGTCGGTGGCCCATCTAGTGCGGATGTGGCCACCTAGCTGGTGTGCGTGCGTGGGAAGAGATCCCTCTCTCGCCTCCTTCGTAACAGTAACAGACTTGCTGCATTGCAACTGCCGTGGGACAGGCGCAGAGCTGGGGGGCATACCCTGCCCAGCGGGCGCGCCATCAGCTTCCAGACAGGCCACATGTGTGCAAGCTCGGGAGCTCTGGGCAGCCGTGTGTATGGCGTGTTTTGCAGGCGCGGAGCTGGGCAGACCCCTGCCCACCCCTCCCCCCAGGGAGGGGAATCCCTCCCTTGCCTTCATCCCCGCAGCGCTGACCCTTCCCCTCCCAGCTTCTACCCCCAAGGACCCTGGGCTTCCGCTGTCTAGGCATTCTGTTTCTTTGGTCACTTTTAAGCTTACTGGGACAGACTTGTGGTGTAGCTTTGAAATATTTGCTGGAGAGGAGGGGATGGATTCCTAGAACCTGTGGCCGAGAGCTTAGTGATCTGGTTCGACTAGTCAAATTGGTTGGTTACTTGCTCCTAAAATGCAGAATTGAAGAGAGAATTTAACCAGATCGTGGGTCCTTTTGAACCAATTCAGTGAGAAGAGCAGCGCGGTGTTCCGGCGCCAGGGGAAATTCACACAGCTCGAGGTGTCGGGTTGCGTCAAGGTATACCTTCAGGCGAAGAAGCAGCTTCTTTGGCTCTTCTTAACCAAATGGATCCTTTACTCAATTTTCTTACTTGTACTAGATACATATTACAGGATTTCTGACGTATCAGTCTGTTATTTCGCTATTTGTGTGTTCAACACATCCTGGAATGAACATGCAGACATACATTTTCTGCTTGCTCGAAGTTTTTAAGGAATTGGCTGTAAATTAGGCTTGCTTTGAAACAGGTTTAAGCGGTGGCAAAGCATGATTATGTGGTCTGAATAATGACATAAATATCATTTCAGTGCAGGTGTCTGTATTCAATAAAAGCAAATTTTGGATAGCATGGCGGTTATTGATAAATGAGGTGCTTCATTAATCTGTGGTGATTCATAATTGAAAATTATCTTGAGAGCACATATTTTGGATAATTACATTTCTGATACTAAATTTGAAAATAAGTATGAACTAATTTTCTTGCCTCCCCACCAACAAAACCCCTGCTCTTTGCACGCATTTTCCCCTAAGGATAATAATGTTTGTTTTATTCTCCCTCTCTCCCCTCCTTTTTTGTATGCCGGCTCAATCTTCTAAATAGAAATCCTTTGATGGGGTTCCAGGTTGTTTATGCATTTTTAACCTTCTTAGAATGAAGGGGATGCTTTATTCCAATTGTGGTAATTCTGAGGGAAACTTTTGCTGGTGTGTTTTTGGTCCCTGCTTGGAAAACCACTCTAAATCTCATCTTAGTGTTTCTCCTTTTCCTTCCGCATGAGAAGTGGCACATTGTTAAAAGGCAGAATATGCCACTTGCCAAGCCATTTTGAATGCTCAATGAGATGAAGTGCCACTCTGTAAGCCAAAGGACACGCCATCAGAAACTGTCTCTGCTGTCAGGAGCTTTAGGGCTTTACCAATGTTACCAGGTGGCAGTCAGATGTTTCTTCAGTCTGAAGGTTGGTTCTGAAACTTGCAGTTTGTTTGCTTGTTTTCCTTCTTTCAGAGGACTCTTTATAACAAGTGTCTTTTGACCTTTTCCACTAAACTTTGTAAATGGAATTAGAATTCTAAGTCTTTTCAACCATATGTGCACAACTTATCAATTGACCCCAACCATATTTCTCTTTGCAGAGCCTCAGCTTAAGGGTATAGTTACCAAACTATACAGTCGACAAGGTTACCACTTGCAGCTGCAGGCAGATGGAACTATTGATGGCACCAAAGATGAGGACAGCACTTACAGTAAGTGACTGCAAAATAAATAATAGTATATCCCAGCATCTTGTTGACACTTTCTTTCTTTCTTCAAGTAAACAACCCTGCTTAATCCCGAAGTGAATCCAAAATAGAGTCAGCACTCTATAATCCCATTTCGGCAGGTTAGCCTAAAGGAAGGGGAACATAAAAATATCTAAAATAGTGAACTGTAGCAAATAATGTTGACACCATCTGAAGAACAATCCAAATGTCATCTCCATGGTAATCTGGATAGATTTATGGCTGTCCTTTGGATTTTATTACTTTTTTCCCACAGAAAATTTACTCACCCCCACACTGATCCTGAAATAGCACAGTTATCTCTACTCTTAAGCACCGGTCTCATCCCAAGAGAGAAGAGTGGTTTCATGTCAGGAGAATTCATCATTACAAGCTTTCACTTCTCTTCCCCCTGCCCTACACACACTGATAATTCTCAGACTAATTGGGATTTTAACATTGAGATACTTCCACAGGTGGGTAAAGAGATTTCTTTGAGCACTTTATTTTTAATCATGGTTTGAGTCAAGACCAAATTGGAGACCATCATGGTGAACCTAAAAGAGAAGCACATCAAAAAGAAAGTTAGTTTTATTTCCAGTTACTGAAGGATAGTGATTCCAAGATGTTATATAACCTTTTGTGATAGGCTTTATTTATTTGGAGTCATAAATGCATGAACTCCTTAATAGTGACACCCTCTTCAATGATAATAATTGGTGGGTTGTTTTTTTTTTTTGCAATTAGAAGATTGCTGTAGGCATATTCAATATTTCATGAGGCTAAATCACCTAGTTCTCACAATTCCTTCCCAATTTTCCATAATTTATATTTCATTTCCCTCAGACTTCATTAATCTCCCAGGAATTGTGCCATTGCCAAGAAAAGCCCATCTGAAAGCGAACAAGTCCTCTGCAGCATTTTCAGAGGTACAGGGCTAGAGAGAGCAAAGCCATAGACAAGGGTTCCAATGTTGAGTGTTAAAAGAGTTTCACATCTTTTAAGAAAGCTTCCTGGGCTGATTGATGGCCAAGGCAAGATCTCAAGAGGAAGTCACCTTTAAAGAAAGCTCTGTGGGTACCTAGGATGAAAAAGTTCCATACATAAACGATTTTATCGTTCTTCACTGTTTTGCAAAATGCTGTTGCAGTTCTACAATGAGTATGCTAGATGTTCTTTCAGGTATAGTCTTCTATTTGAAAAAATGAGTCAAGGCTAATTAGAGGGTTTTGCTGTTCCCCTGTAACAGACGTGAGTCCATCATAAAACTTTCCCATGAATTGCTGCAGTCCATGGGGTCGCAAAGAGTTGGACCCAACTTCGAGACTGAACAACAACAAAGCTGCTCCTCTTTCCAAAGTGCCTCAGCAAAACGGATTTGTTGGGCATTACTGAGAGGAAGTTCATGATCAGCTGCTAATGACCCCCACCCAGTCAGGTTTTCCCTCACTTACTTTTAACATTTTCTGCAGATTAGTGCAGAAATCAGTGGAAAAGTTTATTTTGGGTCCAATGTTCACATGCCTTTCCCGAAAAGGAAAAAAACCTGGACGATTCGTGTATTGTATAAGCAGTGATACGGCACACACCTCAAGATCACAGTGTATGTAGTCATTGTAGAGTACTATACACACACACATATATCTACACATAGATACATACGTATACACACACACACATGTGTATGTAAATAAAGCTCCATTTCTTAACTGTGGACTCAGGTAGTCAGTTTTACTTTTCAGTTCCTGCATATACATAGCTCCTGGTTGTCTTATAACTGACTGATATGTATGGCATTTCTGCATACTAATGATATTGTTGGGCCTTAAAAGAGCCAGAATCTGTGTTTAGGCAGAATGAAATAATGAGAGGTGAGTCAGCCAAGGGTGAGTATTACCATAAGATGAAGCACACAAATGAAAAGTGTCTCAAAAGAAATAGCAAGCCTTTGGGGCTTGACTCTGCCCCAGCTGCCAAGTATGATCAGAGGCCGGCGGGCTAGCTTTTCTTCCCACTTGAGTATATTGTAGGGTGTAAGTCATCATGAAACAAGAATATTTAATGGTTAAAGTGATCATTAAAATGATCATCATTAAAATGGAAGTCTAACTATGCAGATGTATTCTTTTTTTCCCCCTAAAGCCAAGCAGTTTTCTTGGCATTCATTATTTATTTTGTTAATATACTATTTCCTTAATATGCATCCTTGTTATTTATGTTTATATTTTTCTTAATTTTTAGGGTTTTTCATCATATTTTTTTCTCACTTGGTTCACCTTGGTTGATTTTATGATATTTTAATTCTGACATGATAAGCCAGATCATGATAAAACAAATCAATTCACACTTACCAAGATACATCTATTTCTGAAAACATATATTTGGTATTATGCATTTAAGCTAACCTTAGGTAGCTTTATTACAATGGTAAATATCAGTCCAGTAAAATCTCACCATGAACAAATCAGCCATTGTAAATTATGTATTGCCCCCTGAAAAGGAAAAGATGATAGACATTTCATGAGAGCAGTTTTATTATATCTGCCTTGGACTCAGTGAGGGCGATGTTAGAATAGGCAACTTTCCTTTCAAACCTCCAGTAGTGTTACCAATTTAATGGGTCAAGTCTTTCTGATCAACATTAATATATACTTTTTAAATTGCTCCCTTTGAAAAGTTGATCTTAACCCAACTGATAAAAAAAAAAGATGGCCTCCTTTTTGTATTATGCAAACACTGAGTGCCAACTCTGTGCACATCTCTAAGAAAAATGGGTCTTTCAATGTACAAGGAGTTTGTTTTTGTGTAGATACAACAGGAAACAAGAAATGGGGCCCTTTTATTTTTTCCTCAAAATTTTGACAGAAAGGGAAGAAGAGATATCAGATGTTTAATGAATGTGTTTTAGATACACACATAAAATCCATTGTTTGCTTCTCATGCTTAGCATATTTTCATCCTAATCAAAATAATATCATAAGTCCATGAAGAAGTACTCCAGATTTAGAGAAACAGGCATATTGGAGGATACTTAATCTGTGCAAGCTCACCCTTGATGTAATAATTTCTTTTCTTTTTTATCTAGAAAGACTGTCCCTTTAGACAGACAAGCCTGTTTATGATCTTAATTGATCATAAATTCATCTTAATGATCTTAAATGTTTATGATATTAAATGTCTAAAGAAAAACAATTGGACTGGTATCACCAGTCACTCTCCACTTTTGCTGTTTTCTTCAATTTTTTATTTTAGTGTGGTATTTTTTATTTTTGAATCGGGCATCACAGATATCTATGGTACATAGTGAAAAATCCATGTGCCACTGTACAGTTCATACCATTATTCAGGGATAGATAATCCTGGGCATGGGTTACTCATATTCTTTGCTTCTCTTCCTTCTACTGCTATCTGATGTTTGAGAATTAAACATTTTATTGCCCATTAAAACACATGTCAGAGTAGTTGGGGCACATGGTGAAAATCAAATATTTCTCTCTTTCTTTCTCTTTTTTTTTGCTTGTTACCACCTGCATTCAGGGAACTAAGAAGGTTCAGAATATTGTAAACAATGGAGTTCTAGAAACAATTCTAAATATCCTTTATTACCTGTCATCGATCATCATCTATTAGTTTGATTAAACTAGGACTCCAGCATACGCGGGTGTTATAGTTGTCTAGTGCTATGCCTTTTAAGCCAAACCCATAAGGAGGTTTTTGTTTGATTTCATTTGATTTCTTAGATATCAGAATTTTAAAACTCTGAACTGTTATGTAATGGGACCGTGATCTATTACATTTCAAAAATATAATATCATGATTTCACCATACAGATTGCTAGCAGTCCACAAATGTGTGTTGAGCACCTGCTGTGAGCAAGGTGCCATCACAGAAAGAGATGGAACAAATACATGACATGCTGAACAAGATCAGACTTCATTCCTGGGCACTGCATGGTCAAATATAGCATGAGATCCTAGTTTGCAATCTGTGCAATTCCTTTCCCTCACCTCACATAACAGAAGGGCACAGCTTTTAATATGATGAGTATTGAATGAAGTGCCATCAGCAGCATGTGGTAGGAACACTTGCATTTTGCACCATACAATCTGTCCTAGCTCCTCTGTGGTAACACCCTGATTTTAAGGGAAAGGTACATTGTAGGCTCACCAAGGAATATTGAGTTCTTCATTAATATTTCTCATCTCTATAACTCCACCTACTGTGGTAGAATATATATACATCAAGATAAGAGATCTGAGAAAAAATATTCCTGCCCACGGGGTGACTATGTTCTTGCTCACAGAAATGATAGCAGACTGATTTATCATCCTCCATAAACTTACACACCAAAGCAAAAATCGTCAACATTGGTCTAGGACTCTTGAGAGAAAGGTGCACAGGCTATTTTCAAAAGATGTGTGTGGCAAGCACTATGTTTTAAAAATGTACTGTTTTATTTTTATTCCTGGTGTAGGAGGGAGTAGACAGCTGGTAGGGGGAAGACACCCACTGGTTTTCTCCAGTGAGTGGTGTGTGATTGTGAGGACAGCCGGGATGTAAGTTTCACGCAATCAGACCTTCAAATGGAGAAATGAAGTCCTCTTTGGCACCAGCCAGCTGCCCACTTACAACTATTTAGGAAAAAAAATTAAATAAAACTCTCAAGTTCGTTGTTTTTATTCCTATAACCTTTGCTCCCAGAGACTAAAAGCTAAGACCCCTCTGAACCCCATCTTAAAAAAATGTTCTTTAAGAAATACTACTTTGGGAACATGAGATTCCAAAATGATTTTTTTTTCAAGTCCTGGATTTCTTTTTTTTTACTGTGTCAGAAATAATACAGATAATTTAGGTGAAGGAGTTGGACTAGTGTCTTTTCTAAGATTCTAGGAATCTCTCCCCAACTGGTAGATCATATCTGTGTCTGTGAATCTCAGCAGTTGTCTAAGAGAGCAGTTTAAAACCTTGGTTTGTTGAAGATAAAGTTATTTAATATGTAGACTAATTCCTGGAACTGGATCGCTTCAGAAGCATCAAGATTCCCCACCTCCAACACTGTACAAACCATGGAATTACCTTCCATTTTCTCCAGGGTGTTTGAAAATTACATCCCCATTATGTGACTACAACCATGAATTGAGGGTACTGAAAGGTAGAAGAGGCTTTATCATCTATATCTGTCTATCCATATATACATATATGAATGTTCTTACCAAGCAGACTTTACTTTTGGAAGGCCAGATAGCCCTGCTGGAAATATTGAAAAGCTATGGAATTCGATATTGTAACCTTGTCTTCACATTGTTTTTGGCTGCAGCTCTGTTTAACCTCATCCCTGTGGGTCTTCGAGTGGTGGCTATTCAAGGAGTTCAAACCAAGCTGTATTTGGCAATGAACAGCGAGGGATACCTGTACACCTCGGTAAGCCTTTCACTGTGCTCATGTTTTGATTATTCTAGTTTTCATCTGATATGAAGGGAAATTGCTACATATGTGTTATCACTGCAGGTTTGTGTGATTCAAGGAGGAGTGTTCTGGATGGAAATATTAAAAAAGACAAATTAATTTCCAATGAAAGTATATGTATTACTAATTAATCATTTGAAGCTAACATTTTTGGTATAAAATTCAAAGACTCACTAAACATTTTTGCATACATTGGCATTTGGGTTGTTATTTTCAACCCAAATGTCTATCTTGCAGACTTGCTTTGCAACTGTGGGAAGCAAAGCCATTTGTACAACTCAGTTCAACATATATCTATCCATGTTTACTCCTAAGGAAATTAATGAGACCACTTCCTCAAATCAACTCTAGGACACAAAGAACAGTTTCAAAAGTGTTTCTTTATCTTACCTTTCAGTTCTATTAGGTCATATTTGCTATCTCTAAGTACTATTTTTCCATCAAGTACACTCTTCCTACATACAAATTCCAGCTTGGCTTTTTCTTAGAAGTTTGTGATGAATGGAGTAAAAAGTGAAACTTTTCTCAAGAAATTTATAAGCAATGTAGACAACAGTTCAGCTAGGAACCTGGGGCCACATTAAGCTTTTTAAAATTTTATATTTAAATATAGGCAGAAATGGTACAGTGCCAGGGTTAGTATTTTACTGTTAGCAGTAGATCTAGTTACTGATTAGAGGAAACCACTTAATATATGGAATTTTTTAAATCTTTGTTTTGAATTTCATATAGTCTAAGAAAAGGATAAGATGTTAAAAATGGAGAAAATTGCTTGTCAGACTTTCTTCTAGATAGCCTTGAAGCAGTCTATTACCATGACTAAAGATATCTATCTATTCCTCAAAGTGCAAAAGTGGTTACCTTTAAACACTCTTGCTCTGGCCTGTCCCTTAAATTTATTTCAAAGCCAGGTATGTAAAAAGATTCTTAGAAATGGTGAAAGCAAAGCATAACTCTGTTTTTCAGAGGCTAGGATGAGAAAGAGGGGAGGGAGAAGAGTGGAACCAAAGGGCTCATTCATTTGGTAAACTGGGGTAGAACATTTCAGATTTTACAATAAAAGATTAGCAGCATAATCTTCAAATATCAGTCCCTATCAGCATTCCCATCAGGCCATTTCTACTGTCTTATTGTTAAATAAATGCAGGGGGTTTATCCTTTTTACAAATGCAAGATTTGAATGTATCTCAAACTACATGAGATCTTTCAGTTTATTAAATACATGGTTAAGCAGGGCTTCCCTGGTGGCACAAATGGTAAAGAATCTGCCTGCAGTACAAAAGACCCAGGTTTTAATCCCTGGGTCGGGAAGATGCCCTGGAGAAGGAAATGGCAACCCACTCCAGTATTCTTGCCTGGAGAATTCCATGGACAGAGGAGCCTGGCAGGCTACAGTCAATGGAGTAGCAAAGAGTCAGACATGACTGAGTGACTAACACTCACATACACACATGTTATTAAAAACAATAGGAAAAGGGATTTGTCTTTCAGATTTGTGCATTGAGGTAAGGTAATTTAGCAATGAAGTATTTTAATGAACCTTATTTAGATCAACAGACTACCTCACCAGGACCAGATGCAAAGGTAGGTTTTTCATAAAAGAAATGATTGCTTTCTGCAACTCCTGTGCAGGCATGGGAACTAAATGGAATATGTGGGGCATACTTTTGAGAAGGTAAATAGCAGATGACATAGGAAGTCATTACTGGTAACGCATCCAGAATTTACCTGAGTTGTGGTCACCATTGAGGTGCCCTGATGAGAGGATTTTTTTTTTTTAATCTGACAATAGTAAATGTTTTTAAACAGTTTGGAAATAATACTTAAGTTAGAATGAGAAAATGTCATGTAAGTTAGTTAGTATGACACATGTTCCCACTTAAGAAAATTAGGGCAAGAGTATTACATGGAAGGAATTGATGTCAAAACTCATACCCTACCATTTAAGTTGACCATTATTCTAGCAGATGGTAAATGTCAATGTGAGCTCATTTCTAAGGAAGGCCTTCCAGGGGACTCAGCATTGTAGATGGATGGGCTTCCTTTCTTTGGTAGGCAGGCCAATCTATAGCAAATACGGGTCTCTTTGTACACATATCCCATTAAGGAAAAGAAATCTTAAATATTTCCTATTAAAGAAAAGAAGCTATATTTTGGTTAAGGAGGAGAGATGTCTGATTGGTAATCCTGGAGTTCAGAGGAAAAAGATATCCAAATTCATCTCCTCCAGGAAAGAATTGGAATCTTCTCCAGGATAAATTTTCTGATTCTTCCCATTACTTCTTACTGATTGTGACTTGGAGTCCCATCGCCACGTTGATCACCATCCTTAGTGGGTGATTGATTTATTATCATCTTATTTAAAGTGTAGCACTCCGACTCTCAGGATATTGCCTGTCTTAGTGATTTTAGCACCACAAGACCAAAAAGCTAAATGACATATCTTATTTCGTCAAGAAAAATGGGTAACCAAAGAGAAAGGATCACTAGTCCCTTACATAAAACCATGGCACTTTTACTTCTGAAATATGGCAAGCAGTTTTGTTAG
Source organism: Bubalus kerabau (assembly GCF_029407905.1). Classification (NCBI taxonomy): domain Eukaryota; kingdom Metazoa; phylum Chordata; class Mammalia; order Artiodactyla; family Bovidae; genus Bubalus; species Bubalus kerabau. The sequence goes on along the minus strand of NC_073647.1, from coordinate 26,482,060 downwards.
AGAAAATAGGATTGGACAGTGACCCGAGGAGGAAGCGAAAAGAGGAACAGGAAACAGAGGCTACTGCTATGGCAAGGAAAAAAACCTATTAGGAAGTTATCAAAAATATCTTGGTGAGGGCTGAGTAAAGTCTGCCTTAAAACATTTGCAGTGGCAGGGGCTAAAAGGAGATGGATTCAGGAGGTATTTCAGAGGTAGAATCATGAGGATTTGGTGGCTGTTTGGATTTGGAGGGAAAACAGGAGCACCATGTACGGTTGAACGTATATAGTTGCCATCCACTGCACAGATAGAAGTGAAACATCTTCAGGTAGACGTTGTTTAAAATGTGCACAGTATTATTAGGGTCCCTGAAAGGGAGTGAGAATTATATCTTTGGCAGTTGAGTTGATGGTGAGCTATTAACCAAGATGGAGAATAAAAGAAAAACAATAGTAGGAAAAAAAAAAGATACCCAAGTACAGGTTGGCATAGGTATTTGAAAATATGACCCTAGAGCTTGAGAAAGAGGTGTGAGCTAGGGATAAAATGTGAGAGTTATCACATGTAGGTGGTGGCTGTTGCCATGAGAATAGCTGAGGAATACATAGCATGAGAAGCAAAAAAAGAGTTTGTCAAATAATATTAGGCAATAATAGCATGGAAGCCCTGCAACAGAAGAACAAATTGTGACAGATGCCATAGCATTGTAAAAACCAAGTGGGGAGATGGTTTTTGGAAGAGTCAACAATGTCAGATGCTTCAAAGAAAACAAGTAAAACAAGAACTAGAAATTTACCATATGAAGGTCTTGAGCATTCTTGATAAGAGCACCTTGAACAGAGTAGTAGAGACAGAAGCTAGACTGCACTGACTTGAAGAGTGAATGGGAAGAGACAGGGGACTTGCAGTAGTTGTAGAATTTCTAAGGGAAGGGGAGACATGGGTGAGTATTTAGAGGACACAGAATTGAAGAAGGCTTTGAGGGTTCTTTGCCTAAGACTCTTAAATATATTTGTTAGCTTAAGGTCAAGAGCCAGTAGAGATGGAGATGTTGAAGACATAGGAGATGGGATCCTTTGTGGAGTAAGGGTCTCAAAGGAGTCAGAGAGAGAGTGATGGAATTGAATATGTGAGAAGATCAGATTCACCTTGAGATGCTGCTTCTACAGTAAATTGATGAGGACAGATGTGAACATAGGTGCACTGAATCTGCAGGTGATGGACAAGGAAGTTGAAGAATTTCCAGCTGGATGATTGAAGCAAGATAAAGAGTCATCAGCTAAAAATCAGGCATAAGGATGACACAGGGTGAAGGTTTGCAACAGTGGTTTTAGGAAAAGGGAGAGAAAAGAGACAGTCTAATGACCAGGGGTGAATAAACTGTGGCCCACAGGCCAAATCAGGCCTACCACCTATTTTTGTAAATAAAGTTTTACTGGAACACAGTCACACCCATTCAAAAGTTTTGCAATACAATGGCAGAGTTGAATAGTTGCCCCACAAAGCCTAAATTATTTATTATCTTGTCCTTTATAACGGAGAAGGCAATGGAACCCCACTCCAGTACTTTTGCCTGGAAAATCCTGTGGACGGAGGAGCCCGGTGGGCTGCAGTCCATGGGGTTGCTGAGGGTCGGACACGACTGAGCGACTTCCCTTTCACTTTTCACTTTCATGCATTGGAGAAGGAAATGGCAACCCACTTCAGTGTTCTTGCCTGGAGAATCCCAGGGACGGGGGAGCCTGGTGGGCTGCCTTCTATGGGGTTGCACAGAGTTGGACACGACTGAAGTGACTTAGCAGCAGCAGCAGCAGCAGCAGCAGTCCTTTATAAAAAAAAAATGTTTTTTGACCCCTGGTCGAATGATAGTTCACAATCTTAGTTACCTATTAGGATCACCTGAGGACATTTAAGAAAATTCCATTCTGTGTGCTAAACAGGAACCAATAATATCAAAACATCTGAGGGGGATGTCTGTGTAGGAATAGTTTCTAAGGCTCCCCAGCTGATTCTAATGTGTAGCCTAGGTTGAAAACCACTAATAAGACAAGTAAGGAAAATGATTGCTGAGTAGCACTGAGAACCACCTCCACCCCCAGTGAAGTTGGAAACCATGCATTTATAGACACTCTGTCCCATATCTGAAATTTCTGAAACTGATCTTTTTCTGTTCTTGCAAACAAATTGCTTTTACATTTCTGAAGGACTATTTCTTGAGATGAAAGAAAATGCTGATCCTTGGAAGAGCTTTCTTATTTTATTTTCTTTTGTTTCCTGTCTTCTTTTGCATTTCTGCTTCTACATCCCTTGATTTCTTTCAAATTCAATTTTACACTTTTGCCCTTTCTTACTCCCCTTTGGCCATTAAACAAAGAAACAATACCCCCATGTTGTTATTGCTACAGAGAGCAATTTGCTTTCCATGATTAATCTCAGGATTTTTGCACCTTTCCCCCCTCCCTCCCTTTTTTCCTTGTTGCCATGGGGGCAGACTTGATGTAGGCTCAAGTGGCAGTGAGAAACCATCTGTGGCACAGAGAATCATAATTAGCCATTATTTCATAACATATTTACTTTTGTCCGTGATATAACTAAGTCTTTCTAGAACTGTAAGGAAATTATTACTCATTGTGTATAGAGAACTTTGTTCATACCTTTGATTTTTCTTTACCAAGAATAATGAAAAAAAAAGAAAAAAAAAAGAATAATGAGTTGTACAGCTTTTGAGAGTTCTTCAAAACTTACTCATATAAAGCTATTTGTTATACATATTTCAAAGCTGCTTGAAATAAACATTAACTAAAGGAAATCAAGTCTTAAATGTAAAAGTGTTATTAATGTCCTAGTATCTATTTTAATAGAGGAATAATAACAGATATTAGAAACAAGATAGTAAAGATTCAAAGCCGAGCCCAAAGCATTATCTTTTGATTTTGAAATGTTCCGGAAGTTAGTAACAGCATTTTTCCCTGCCTAATTATTTATCATTCATCAACACTTGTTTTCCATTTCCAAAGTACACAGTGTTGCTTGGGTTACTGTAGGGGTAGCTAAAATGTGTAGATAAGTAGAAATCCTTTGACAGGCAAAACTTTTCTATTCATATATTTCTAGAGAGGACTTTTAAGAGTGATTTTAACTGCTGTTTTATGATCCTGGGCAAACTAGATGCAAGACCAGAAAGCAGGTCTCCCTGAGTGTTCGCTTGATGCAATGGGAATGAAGCAATGTGTGTTACTGATCCCGTGGGCCCAGGCAGACTTGGGATCTGAACTAAGGGGACATTTTCCTTCTCTATCGAATTATTTTTACCTAGCTTAAACTTAGCAAGTTTCTTCTCCCATCATAGATGTTAATTTTGATGATCCATTCAAGATGTTGACTGACTTTCCACTGTATAGTTCTTGCTTTTTAAATTTATTTTGTGGCAACTAGCAAACAATCCATTGGGAGACACTTTGAGTAAATACTTGCTCTCGAGAATGCAGTTTTTAACATGATATTTTCAGGTATCCCAAATCTCTTTAGAAAAATAGGATAATTAGTCATAAACTGAGAAATGATCTTCTTTTTTTTTTTTTTTTTTAGATAGACCATACAAGTTTACTATAAGCTAATTTGAGGTTGAGAAAATTTAATACATTTTCCCCAAAATGAACAAGTGTCATAAAAAATGCAATTCAACAACAAAAATTTCCTGGGTTCAGCATTCTAGTCACTAAGCTTAAATTCCATTATTTAATGGAAATTTAAATTGTCCAGGTAAATTAAAATGCATTCTGATACATGTTTTGATTTCATACTGTATGTAGGGGGATTGTTTATATTAAGAGGCCTCAGATGTTCAGGACATTTAGCTGTCATCTGAGAACTTACTCTTTTACAGATTTGTTTGGTTTCTCTGATTTTAGTATGTGACAATTTAAGATCTAATTTTCAGTGATATGGCTTCACAGCTCAAGCCCATATTCTAATACAGAAAGGATGTTAAAGTTTAGATGAATTCATCGATCAATTCACAGTGATGAATGTACTCCCAGCAAACATTTGTAGCATGTAAAATGTTTGAGTTATGTCAAATCTGTATATCAGCAAATTTGTGTAATTTAATTTCTGGGGTTATTATGACAGACTTTTCAATTTAATATAATTAAGTGAAAGGGCACTGGTTTAAACATTACTGCTCTTTAGGGAAGTGGGATTAACTCAGTTATAAAAGAAAATACATTTCAAATGAACATGAGCACTATCATATCCAATACAGAAGAAAATGATCATTATGGATTTTGCATATAGCCAGTAGCCATCATGTATAGCGCTCCCTACAAAACAAGTAGACACAAATTTTACCTTCTAATTAAAACATTAGTTTATGTTTAGTGTTTATGACTCTGAAAACTTAGATTCCAAATTTTGGTACCTACATCTAGAAAAGGCTTCTCTGGTGGCTCAGGTGGTAAAGGATCCTCCTGCAATGTGGGAAACCTGGGTTCGATCCCTGGTTTGGGAAGATCCCCTGGAGAAGGGAAGGGCTACCCACTCCAGTATTTTGGCCTGGAGAATTCCATGGACTGTATAGTTCATGGGGTCACAAAGAGTCAGACACAACTGATCAACTTTCACTCACTCACATCTAGAAAACTTTTTTGTTTCCACGGGCTATGGGATTAAACATTTTTGATTGACACTTTCAGTTCAGACTAATGGTTGTAAGGGTAATTATACACATACATCCCTATTTCTGAGTGGTATCAATAAAATGGGAAATGTAAACAATGGGATTATTTTACAGGAAGAAAAGCAAAGAAAACAAGCACATTTTATTTGTTAATGAATGACTCTGCTAGCTCAAGGAGACAAATTTTATGTTTTGAAGAGGCTTGCAGTTATTATATTGGTACTATTGAACTAGAGGTCATTATAATTATTGTAGTGAAAAATATACCAAAGTATCTGTATTCATCTTAGGTATTCCTTCAGAATACTGGTGAATCAGCATAATTTTCAAACCCAAAACACATTTCCTAAGTCACAGATTATTTCACATGTTTAGTTCTCTTTGCAGTTAATGGAAATTTCATTCAAATGTGAAAGAAAATCTAGCTTGGCATTATTTGAATGTGAAATTAGATGATTCTGGTTGGTTGTGCCTTCAAAGTCAAGGGCCTTCTCTTTATGGTCTCCCTAAAAAAGAAATAACCAAACTGGGAAATTATTCAGGGTGAAGCTCTTCATTTCTTAGGTGGAGAAAATGACTAAGGATAGTACTTTCTCAGAAATCAAGGAAACAATAGTAGTTGTAGCTAAATAGAATAAGATTGGCTCTCAATTCTGTTTTTGAGGCCAAGTTGAAAAAATAATCCAAATGAAAGGTCATTGGGATACATATTTAAAAGAGTGTCTCATGGCTTTAACTCAGAAGCTAAATTCATATTTTTAGGAAAAAAAGCCAGTCTGTTGGAGCCAATAAATAAAATAACTGGCAAGAATAACAAAGAAGAATTTTAGCAAGTAAAACTAGATGTAAGGAGGTAATACACACACATGTACACATATGCATACATGCACAACACATGCAAGATAATGAAAGAAACCAATTTTATGTTCATAGCTCTGTTGCTATTACAGGATGAATTATTATGGAATTCCTAAAATAATTCAGTTTTAAATACATACCCTGCACCAAACGTGTAATACCTTTAGAGATTGCTCTAGCAACATATTTGATAATGCTTAATAGCTTTGTAAAACAGAGCAAATAAGACTTTTTAGCTATATTTTATGTAATCATTCAGTGAATCTCATGGCTTGGTATAGGCATTGTTTTTAGTCCCTGTTTTCTTGTTTGTATAGTTTTTTTAGTATAATGTTAATCTACAGTGTGATAGGAAAACACAGAGCCTATCAAGACCCTTTTTCTTATTATCCTTTTTTCCACGAAAGCTATATTTAAGAATAGTTTGCCTAATGAATCCTATGCTCATTAAGGAATAACTGGTTTTATTTTTCTCCACCTCCCTCTTAGTCAGAGAGCAATGCCCAGCAAAAATTACCTTTTAAATAAATATTTATTAAATTAGTAAAGATGTGTATAATAAAGAATAAGGACAAAGCACATTATTTCTGTCAAGCCTTTGGAATATTTAAAATAAGTTAAAAGGGCCAATTTTAACCTTCCATCCTTCCTTGCAAGTGTTAACATTTCACGATTATATAAGAAAGTGAATTACTGAGACATGAGGAAAAAAATTGAAGGCAACAGCACTGGTTTCAATGGTTACACTGCTTAAAGGGAATTGTGACTTCTGAACAGGGAAACTTTAAATGAAAGCGTTTCTCTGATCATTATACTAGCTGTAACCAAGGTTAATAACTGGCAAGCCCCTGACTAATACATTTAATATGTTTTGCCCAGGCTGAATGTGTGAATAGATAACACGTCTGTACTAAAATTCTGATTAAGTTATTCATCAGATTCTCTGATGCTAACTGCTTTTGACAGTCTTGGAAGTGAAAGTACTGGAAAAGCCTCCATTGATTTCTTAAAAAGATTTCACATATAGCCAGTAGCCATGTTACATGTCCTTCCATAAGGGCCTCAGATGTGTATAGGAATTCTGGCTCAGCATAAAACAAGTAGCTAGAATGAGAGATGATGTCCATTTTTTACATGAGAAAAAAAATTGTTGTAGAGATTTGGAAAAGTCAAATGTAAGTAACAGCCCCAAGGTGTTAGGACATAGATTGTAAAAATACAAAGGATGAAAAGATGCCTAACAGAGGGAGGGTATGAATCATCCCATGACACTGTCATAATTGACAAAGAGACACTAGAAAATGACAGTGATAGCTTTCAGAAATGAGATGTCAACAGGTATACTCCTTTGTGTATAGCAAATAGTATAACAGAAAATCCTGTGCATAACAAACCCATTGCTATAATCTGGCCCCCAAATCAGCAAGGCTACAACAACAAAAGTGTTTGCTTGTTGGTTTGATTAAAAAATTCTCAAAAGTATTATATACAGTATTCCCTGGTCCCTGCCCACATCATCATAAGGATGATTTACCGTAATACAAGTGTTAATACTTTGCAGACTCTTTCCACTGAAGAAGTTATAGGCAAAGCCTAGGAGAGATCAGAAGCTGAGTATTTCTATACTGTGTCATATCTCTTATTTAATTTTTTAAATTTTATTTTATATTATAGTTAATTTATATACTTTCTAGATTAGCTATTATTAATAGTTAATTCATAACTTTTAACGTACAAATGTGCTGAAACCTCCCTCCATTCCTCCAGTCTCAGAAAGCCCAGTCACACATCTGGGCCTGAAATAGCCCAAGAGCTTTATCAACCAATCAATGACCAGATATCTGTGCAACATCCTCAGATACTAGGCAGCCCCGTGATCATGTTGATTTCTACTGACGATGGCTGGAGTTTACAGTGCACATAAGGAGATTTGTCCTAAGTTCCGAGCCCTAATCGTTAACAGTTGATCTACTGCTGGAGGGATCAACATAACCTGTTTATCCCCCAGTTGGGCAGCCTCGTGTGTGTGTGTGTGTGTGTGTGTGTGTGTGTGTGTTAGTCGCTCAGTCGTGTCCGACTCTTTGCAACCCCACGGACTGTAGCCCACCAGGCTCCTTTGTCCATGGGATTCTCCAGGCAAGAATACTGGAGTGGGTTGCCATTTCCTGGCAATGATATTTTTAATCTAGAATTCACTGTAAGAAATTCCATATAGGGAAACAATTTGAATGTCCTTGGGGATGGGGGTGGGGGAGGGTGCATCATTGTGGAAATTTACCAGTTGCGTTAAATATATATTGATGTGGTCACTGAGTAAGAGGGGTCTCAGAGCAAGAGGAAATTGTAGGGTCAAAATCTGGCTCCATTTCCTCATTTGCCATGAAGATCACTGGTAGGAAATGACCACTTTTTTCTGACTAGGTGGGTGGTTAGATAGGTATTTAACACTAGAGACAGCAAATGGATAAAAAGCACATTTATTGAAGCTGTTTGTTATATTTACATTCATAATATCCTCACCAGCAAGGGAAGTCACCTAGCCCACTGACTTTGTTTCTTTCTTCTCTTCTATTCCCAGAGAGAGTCATTTGCTCAGACCAAAAAAGTTCTGATTCCAGTAGGGCAATCCATGAAACAAAGCATTTGCATGTCACAAGGGTATTTGAATCTAACAATTCTTAAATTTCGCATAAGATAATAGGTTCAGGAAACACTTTAAGTGCCAGTGTCTTTGATCTAGGCATGAGACTTTATTCAAACCAATAATTAACCTAGAGAAAAGAGGTCAAGGGAACCATGATGGCTGGTTTTGCTCAGTGCTTTTCTTTGCTCTGGACCATGGCCTGATTTTTGTTCGCACTTGGGGCACACAGAACAGCGTTTTATTTTCCGTGGTTTGGAAGCTTTTTTGGTATGCCCTCTCTCCAGAGTCGGGGTGCGGGGGGGGGTGGGTGCTTTTTTATCTCCGTAATTCATCTTTCACCATCCCTCAAACAGCAGCTTTCTTGAACCTCTCAAGCCTTGGTGAGACTAGTGGATTTTGACCTCAAGGTTGAGGGGTAGGGTGTGTTTTGTTTGTCTTTTACTGTTGTGGAGATATTCATCTATTTGCATGGTTCTTGCTGTCAAAGAGGTAAGGGCTCTGGTCTCCCAGCTGTCACCTTCGTGTGGATGCAGAGAGGAAGTTTGACAACCAGCCGGCGGGATGGTAGTGCTGTTTCTGTAATTGTGTACCATCATAACATCAAAAGATGCAAGCAAACTGGTGAGGAGTGATAGTATTAAAGAAGTAGAAGAATTCCAGATGGTTTTGAAACAATTCTGGACTAGATTTGTTTCAGAACTTTCTGTCAGTCGAGACACCTCAGTCTTGTCAGTTTCAGGGACCCAAAATGAAAAAAGAAACTTCACTCTTTTTCTTCCACAAGATTATAAGTGCTCTGAAATTCCAAGTAGGCTATAAGGGTGACGCTCCACCTTCTGGGTTCAACAGTCCGGGTGACCTGGCCCAGGCCCCATAATCCCTGTTGCCACCATAGTGGTAAAGATATGCCATGAAATGACAGGAATTCAGTGAGTCAGTAGAGGAGATTATATGATGGCAGATCTTTTCAAATACGTTTGCCATCATTGCCTTTTTTCCCCATTTGTGCTAATAATTCATACAGGTAGCTCTACAAACAGGTTTTAAATGGTTCTATCACTCACCTAAAGCTCAGGCTCTCTTGTTATTTTGCTTAGAATTTTCTGTCAGAATATTTGACACTGTGTTTTTTATGGCAAATATAGAAGCATTTATACAATAGTCTTTTTATATGGTCGATCTTCTTTTTGGAAGAGGGAAATACTTGGCATTTTTGTCAGGATAATTGTGAGCTGCCTGAGTTTAAAAATTGGAACCATAATGAGAGTTGATTGGTGCTGTGATAGGGTGGTTATTGTAACTGACTAAATGCTGATATAAAAAAGCCTGCTGAAAGAAGATGGACAATTAGTTGGTTTGGAGTTTTGCTTTGCTTTAACCACCAGTGCCTAACTGAGTGTTTATTATTATTGTTATTTCCTGGAGTATTGTTATGCGTCATGGAATGGTGACTTAAGTCATCCTTTGAGAGGCTTTGCTGCTGCTGCTAAGTCACTTCAGTCGTGTCTGACTCTGTGTGACCCCATAGACGGCAGCCCACCAGGCTCCTCTGTCCCTGTCCCTGGGATTCTCCAGGCAAGAACACTGGAGTGGGTTGCCCTTTCCTTCTCCAATGCATGAAAGTGAAAAGTGAAAGGGAAGTCTCTCAGTCGTGTCCGACTCCTAGCAACCCCATGGACTGCAGCCTACCAGGCTCCTCCATCCATGGCAATTTCCAGGCAAGAGTACCGGAGTGGGGTGCCATTGCCTTCTCTTTTGAGAGGTTTTACAAACATACAATTCTAGCCTGTTTCTATGCATACCTGCCTAATACTCAAGTCTAGGTGTCATTTGCATAATTTCCTTAAATCATTCCTTTAATATGATATAATTTTCTTAGCTAGCAGTATATAGAGTTCATCAAATCTAGAATTCAGTAATCTGAAAAATTCTCCCAAGACCTCACTGTCATTTGTATAGAGATCCCTCTGTATGAAATGCGTCATAAGAGTATGAGATAGCGACCCACTGATTTATTGAGTACATAGCATCTATTGGGCTTCCCTGGTAGCTCAAACGGTAAAGAATTTGCCTGCAATGCAGGAGACCCAGGTTCGATCCCTGCATTGGGATGATCCCCTGGAGAAGGAAATGGCAACCCATTCCGGTATTTTTGCCTGGAGAATCCCATGGACAGAAGAGCCTGACAGGCTGCAGTCCATGGGGTCACAAAGAGTCGGACACGATTGAGCAACTTTCACTTCTAGCGTCTATTAATAGTTAAATCCTGATTTTTAAATGGCTCGGTACTCCCTTAACCTGAGGGATGTCAAACTTCATCTGGTTCCCAGTTCAGGGAAATGAAAGTAGGACCCACCGTGAAAAAACCTGGAAAGTCTCATCAGCAAGTTGCTCATTTCTGGCACATTAGTTAATTACTTCACAAATTGTTCATCGTGTTCCCATTTCACATTTATAAGCACACTTTCTGAGTGTTACCAACTTTTAATTTCTTGGAATCAATGACTATTTCATAAGTTATGTATTAGCATATGGTATCACCCAGTCGAGTGGCTACACTGCATTTTCAAACATTTGTTGGAGCATTAAGGGGAAATCTAAGCCAACCAGGGTCACTTTTGCATAAATAATGTATTTTCTCTTAGAATTTAAGGGAAAACTTTGTTCTTAAAAGTTAGCAGCAAGACATTAAAAACAATAACATTTTTCATGGGGAGTTTATCTAAATACAGCAGTAATAGAGGAAATTTGTCTTTTGTATGAGATTTTATTAAACCTTTATTTGTTGTTCTTCTTGCCACCAAATCCATTTCCATTTTGTCATGGACCAGTGTTTCATTTGATATATTGAGGAAATTAATCATTCAGGAAGCCATATACAGAGCCACTTTACCAGAATCCATTATGAGTCAAAGTTCATGGGAGACCCTTGATATAAATGTATTCTTTCTGTAAAGGATGATCCTGTTGAGAGAGTTTAGCTTGTGTCATGCGAAAGAAAGTTTGCTGTAAAAGGAGTTTTTATTCTAAGTTTTTCCTTTCTCTAGGATTCTAAGGTTAGATTTATAGAGAGAACCCAATGTAGTAATAATATCAAAAACACATAATATCAAATATGGTGATTTCCTCTTTCTTAGCCCTATTGCTTACATCATAGTATGTGTGTGTAACAAATGATCCAAAAAAAAAAAAAGTACTGCTTTTGGATCACCATGTTGTACTGCTGAATTAAATGCAAAGTCAAAATAAGTATATTTTGTGACAATAAACCCAAAATTAGTAACGTGAAATTCATCCTTTTGTCCAATAAAATCTGTTTGATCATTATGACCTAGAGTCACACTGAAAGAATTCTTCATTATTCCAGAAGTTGCAGGTATGTACCTAATGTTTATATGTGAGGCAGTGTTGGCCAAGAAATATTAAGTGCCTTTCTTGCAACATACCATGAACTTTTCTCTAGTTGTTTCATGCATCTTGATCTCTGTGGAATTTCAGCATCACCACCTCTGATGTGATCTCATGGCAGATTCACATATCTTCCAGAGGTCTTAGAACGTTTTTTTTTGCTATTATGATACTAACTGTAGTCCCCAAAGCAATCATGTACCTTCTGTGATCATCCCACTTAATTCAATGGCAAATTGTTCCTCCAGACAGTTTTATTGTCTCTGTGGTTGCTCAAAGAAGCTTCCTTACCAACTCAATTTTAATTCCTGCTTTCAACTGAAAATTTCTTTTATAAGGATACCCAGTAGTTCGTTTTCCCTTCAGGTATGACATTCTGAATTCAAATGAGATAGACACTCTTGTTTGTTTTTGCTTTATCATTTACTTTGTCTACAGTCATTCTCTCCTCTCCTGAATTACTCATAGAAGAACTTCCAGTCTTCAAATTTTTATTTAGCAAAAGTCCCTTGATAGAAGCTGGATTACGTGTCCTTAAGGCCCTCCTCTGTTTGGCTTCATTAAGCCAATTTTAAATACAGAGATTAAAGAAGTATGTGACAGTATCAGACAATTTCCTTGCAGCATTACAACCTTAGAAACACCTGCATAAACATCACAGGGCCTCACTTTATGTTTAAGAGCAGACTGTATGTCATATTTTCATGTACCTCTTTTATTTCCCAGGTGTTTCTTGTGTGTAAATCGAGCATCCTCAAACCATATTTTAAGCTATTTGTGGATAAGAATGGCGTGCCCTCCTTTTATATCCCCCCTCCATAGCAAATTCGTTATTAAATATCTCATAGATACTAAGATTTAATAAATGATAGAAGATGATAGAACATTTTACTGTGTTAGAGGCCAACGAATGAGAGAAATGAAATTATTTCTTTCATTTCCATAATAAGAGATGGCTGAATCAAGAACACCACAGTTTAGAAAGGAACCATTTGGAGAGCCAGAATACACGTGGGCTTCCCCCCTTCCTCATGGAGGCTTGAGTGTTTACCAAGTCTCTGTCACCATTGCAAGATAGTGATGAATAAAATGCCACTTGATAAATCATGTCCTCTCTTATACATGAGAAACACTGTTGAATAGGTAGTAATGTCACAATTGTCCAGGGAATCCCAAGGTGGGCACACTGAGCTAGAAAGCTGAGAATGCAGCTTCTAAGTCCAGTTTAGATAAAAGTATAAACTCAGGTAGCTCCCTTCCTTGGGCTTCCCAGATGGCTGTAGTGGTAAAGAACCCACTTGCCAATGCAGATGACGCAAGGGACTCGGATTCGATCCTTGGATCGGGAAGATCTCCTAGAGAAGGAAATGGCAACCCACTCCAGTATTCTTGCCTGGAGAATCCCATGGACAGAGGAGCCTGGCGGGCTGAAGTCCATGGGGTTGCAAAGAGTTGGATACAACTGAAGTGACTTAGCACACACGCACGCAGCTCCCTTCCTTATACTAAATGAGATAATTACATCTGATCCCTCTGACCCCTAGAATCTATTTTGCAAGTCTTAAATACCTGAACTTTGTATCCATCATGAAGTTTTTTCATAAAATTTCCAGCAATAGAGTTGAGTAGCATGCAGATCTAATGAGAGCTCCTTGGTACTGGTTGACCAAGGACCATCTTTGAAATAGCTGGGTTGTATCTGGGGAAAAGAACAATTAACTTTCTACTCATGATCAAAAAATTGTTACTGGTTTCTAATGAATCTTTCATTATAACTTATCTTCTTTGTCTCTGCTTTTGATGATCTGGTTTATTTATATAAAAGTACCATTAGGATTCCACTGGGGATATGATTGGACTTGACCAATAAAGGATGACTGTTTGTGTCTTCTAATTGCCTCCGCTTAATGGTCCTGCTCTTCACCCTGCTCAACTGTGGAAAATGTCACATTTCCATGGTCTGTGACTCATAAATGAACGTGTGAATGGTGTCAAAATATGGCAGTTTGCTGTATGTAAAGGGAGGTAGACAGCTTTTGAAAATGGTAAGGTACATAACTAGATATTTCTCGACTGAGAACATTTCTCATTTGGGCTTAGAAATAGGCTTTTTTGCTACACTCAGTTATTACATCACCTAATGAAGGGCTCACTTGCCTTGTCTGTATTCCTGCCCACTGGTAAACTTGTTTGTTTCCTGACCCAGGAAACAAATCAAGTGGACTCCAAGCTTGACTCTCATTACCGCATACAATGGGAGAAAATACATGATTTCCTTCTTCTGTTAATATCAGGTTTTTCTTTGTGCTAGTTTGCTTAGTTTCCCCCATAGTGCAGTCTTCCAAACATTTGTTATTTTCTCTTTTCATGCAATTTGAATTAATGTGGGTAATTGTGGTAGTTAGAGGCTTTCCTCTCTCAGATGGTAATTATCCATTCTATAGTTTCATTCCAAACCCAGTAGAACAGTATTTGAAAACTTGATATTTATCAAAAGGGATCTCTGGGCATAACTGAATATGCACAGTTTAACAAATATATAATCAGAGGTTAAATTAAACCAAATTTACCCACAGAGTTACCCTAGTTGCTTACGTACTATGTTAACAGATTTTGTTAGTGTTACTCCAGAATATCAGCAAACGTCTGATATATTAATGGGAATTTTCTCTCTTCTATGATTTATCAAAGCATGATTCCCTAGAATATATATTGCTTTTTCTGACAAGAAAACATGTTTGAGATTTCTTTGGAGGAATTGATAGCAGATAACCCATTCAAGCTTTGTTGATCTGAAGGGAGAGGAAGGTCTAATGTACCAGATTTGACTTAAGTTTTGCTTATCTATTTCTTTATATCGAATTTCATAGAGAATCAAAAATGCTGGCCTTTGGTATTTCTGAAAATTAAACCCAAGGAGTTCTGTTGTATTTCCTCATCAATGAGCCAGGAAAAGCTGTTGCATAGTTTATCTCCTTTCTTTCATCAATCTCTACATGACAGTGAAATTAAAGATAACTTTTAGAGGACACAGAATCTGTCATAAAATTCCTGTTTCTGCACAAATCATTTCATTATAGAGAAACAGTAAGATTAATTTTCCCACATTGTTTCTTTGTAAATAGATTTGAGAATTGAGATGTATAGGATTCTGTCAGGAACTAGGAGGATTCTGAGCACATTTAACTTGTAGAACTATGCTGAGGAGTTTGAGCTTTCCCAAAACAACTTATGGAAAACCCCAAATGAACTTTTTGGCCAACCCAATAGCTTTCTACTCTTGTGAGCTTTTTCCTATCTTAGAGAGACAGCCACCAGAGTGGTACAATCTTTAGGGGTAGTGTAAATATTCCTTTGGAGAAGGCAATGGCACCCCACTCCAGTACACTTGCCTGGAAAATCCCATGGATGGAGGAGCCTGGTGGGCTGCAGTCCATGGGGTTGCTAGGAGTCGGCCACGACTGAGCGACTTCACTTTCTCTTTTCACTTTCATGCATTGGAGAAGGAAATGGCAACTCACTCCAGTGTTCTTGCCTGGAGAATCCCAGGGACGGGGGAGCCTGGTGTGCTGCATCTCTGGGGTCACACAGAGTCGGACACGACTGAAGTGACTTAGCATAGCAAATATTCCTTAGGCACGGCAATTCTTCAGGTTCTCCATCTCATAATACATTCGTAGAAATATAGGGGAAAGAATTATCCTTATTCCCCATGTTTGTAGGGTCACAGAAAGTAGGGGACTAGGAGAACCCTCAACTGAGACACAATACCTACATCATAAGCATGTCCACCCTTCACTGTCACTTGCCCACTTTGTGATCTGTTGCAGATTCCTCATCTAAAACATGGAGTATTACATATTTCTGGGCTTCATAAAGATTACTTCTGTGAATTGTTTGACATATATAGGTGCTCAATGAATCTTTGCATCCCCATCACTGTGGTTGAATGAACATTGAACTTAAGGCATCCTTCTATGTAACAAAAGTTTCAGAGACTTTTCATGAGGCTCATGCAACCGTAGAATCTAAAATTAAATTTTAGCTTACAAGTGCAGCTTATGAAGGAGCAATCCATTTTTTGAGTATTTTCTGAAACACTTTTATGAAGAAAACCATCTCTTATGGGTGCATTGTTATCCTGTTTTACTTGGTTGAGTGTATTTCTTTGCTCATTATGGGCTGAGCTCTTCTAAGTGAAATGAACTGAAGAATATCAGTGGGCCGGGGGTGGGGGTGAAACACTACACTCATGCAGGTTCATGTTGTAAGTCTGGGATCATTTCTGAGCTCAGAATTTCCGTGGCTCACCTATCTATCAAGAAAAACATAGGGTCCAGTCATAAATGTGCATGAATAGGGCATGGTGATAGGCTTGTAGTCAGAGCTTTCCTCTTTCTAGGTTTGATGATGTGAAAGGTATATGCCATTTATCAAAAGGAGCAAAGAGCACATGAAAGATACTAAGAGAAAAATTGACATGTCGGAATCTCGCAGCTTCGTTATCCACTTCACAGGATAATGTATTTGGAACGCTGCTTTATTTCCTAAGATACCATCCCATAGTTCATCAGCAGCTCTGCTCTTGTTTTGCAGAGATGTTCTATCAGTGCATGAATCTAACAGACCGTGCATGGTGTAGTGACATATGAGAAGCTCTCTGGGAAAGAATCAACTAAATCTGAAGGAAGAGCTATTTGAAATGTTAATCATATTCCCCAACCTTTTAAATTTCTGATTGGCTGATGTATGAGTAGGAGTTCATAATTTTCTGAATTCCGTGTAAGGAAATCACGACCGTCTCTACAAAGGTGATCTACTCAAATTCAGATAATATACCATTTTCCCTTTGCAGCCTACTTTTTTTTTATAGACAGGGAGACTGAGGGTCCAGTTAGCCTTTCTGAATTCATTGATACGTACTGGGGAAGAAAACATGTATTCATAAAAATAAATCATTACTAGACATTTAATTGGGTTTTCTAAGTGCATTAATCCCATCCATGTTTTAACATGCTTTTGGGACTGGAATAGCCCCATCAACATCACCTTTGCTGGTTTCAGCTCACCCTGGCTTCTTAGGCTGCTGGGCTAACAAATCTTATAAGGACCAAATAGCTGCAGGTTCACTGAAGTATGAGTTTTTCAGCTTTCTCTTTCTTATGTTTTTTTCTGCTGTCTGTAATCTTTGATCACCCCCCAGTACCTCTATACTAAGCCATTCTGCTACAGATTGAAGATATTTCTATTCATTCAAAACAAGTATTTCTCATTTAGAGCAAAACCTTTCATTAATAGTAATGATGCTTTAGTAACTAGCATGTATTTTCTCCATAATTTAACAGGAACCTGAATTATTGCAAACTGCTAAGATTAAAAAGGTTCAAGAACAAAAAATCTCTTTGAGGACTCAGGCCCCAACTCTTGGGCTCTCATTCCCTATAAAAGAGGCACATACCTCCAAAGATTCAAAACTAGTTATTACTGCATGGTACAATCATACATGATTCTTATTTTTATACTTTTATCAAAGCTTCTAAAATTAATTATATTACCTGTATAAAAGATAAGAAAGTGAAACAGAGTGTTCTTTGGACAGTGTCTAACTTACCTCAACTTTTCAGTCCCTTTTGTCTGTGTGTTGATTTAATATGTGACATTGTCACTAAGTTGCATATTAGATGATCAGAAGTCAGCAAGTTGCAAATTGATATGAAACTGATTATTTGTGAAAATGACAAGGGTTTGGGGCAGTCTTCGGAACTATAACCATGAGAACTCCCAAATGTTTGTTCTCTATTATTAGTTTATCTTGGACTGTGCACCACTTTTTAGTTTTCCCTTAATTGAAGAGGAGCTAAGAGGCATCTTTCTTGTGTTTCATTATCATTCTTTTCAACACTACTGTCCATTGCCCCTTGACAGACACTCTCCAACATTACTCTTGTAAATCTTGATGATTTCAGTATCCATGTAGATGGCTTTCAGGTGCTGTGACCTCTCAGTTCTTTGAATTTTTCTTCTCCAGTGATCTTATCCATCCTACCTCAGCCATCCACTCTGAAGGAAAACAGTAGATGGTCATTCAAAGTAACCTTTATCCCCATTGTAATTTCAAGCATCGTGTTCTTTGACAATCACTTTCTGCCTGTACAGTTCATTCCTTCTAGTCCCCAGACTCAGAGTGTCCATTTCCTCACTTAGCTTCTTCCCCCACTTAGGTGAAAACAATCCATCATGCTAATCACTCTTGGTTACACTATCGATTGAATTCAATTCCTCCCACTCGTTGTTCATCAACTGGCAACATCCCCACCCTAGTTAAATTCACATCTTTGCCAATTTGACATCTGCACATGTGTGGCTGGAGGAAAACACAGTGCTGCTATCTGATTTCACTTTAATGATTTCACTGATCATTGGTGGACCATCAATGCTTCCCGGTAAGCCTGCTACACAGATGAATTGCTGACTTGACTTTGTTTTCTCATCTGTAATATGGGGATAGTAGTAGGAAACTAAGCCATAGGGTTGAAAGATTTAAATATGTTGGCATATATAAAGCCATCTTCCTCTACCTCATTCTCCTTATTAGTATTAGTATTATTAGAATTTTCCTAGTTGAATTACTTTTATACCAACGTACTTGATTGTTTCATACTTCTTTCTCCTGAAATCCTGAATGTCTCCTCCCGCTCTTCAGGCTAAGATTCTTGTTTCACAAAGAAAATAGAAAATAAAATTTCCCTTGTACTTCCACCAGTTTCTCTCTTACCCGCTTATATCTATGCCTACCTACTCTGCCTTTCCCCCCTGTTATTATGTCACTTTTCCTTGCTCCTATAGAAAGCCAGCCCTTACAGTTTTCCACTGGATTCAACCCCACATCTTTCAAGATGATCAGTTCAGAAATGATCACCCGTCCCTCCTATGTCATCATATTTTCCTCTGTAACATATAATCCCCATCAGCATACAAACATGCTCCTATTTTTCCCATTTAAATAAGAAAAATCTCCCTTGATTATACATCCCTCACTAGGTACCAGTCCATTTATTAGTTTCTTGTTACAGCACAACCCCTCAAAGAATTGTATGCTCATCTCCCCTCATCTTCTCTCATTCTTCCTTCAACCTAACCAGTCTGGCTTTTGCCCTCTACACACCCCCGCACCCCACCCATCATAGTATTCCACCCAATTACTCTTTTCAAAATCACCAGTTACCTCCACATCTCACTGGGCCTCCAGAACACCACGCTTTCTTGGTTTTTCTCCTCTCTCACTGGCCAATCCTTCTGTTTCCTGTGCTAGTTCTTTCTTAACTTCTTCAAGTTTAGATTTTGGTGGGCCCAGGGACTTGGCTCTTGGATGTGTTCTTTATCTATATTTATTCTCTTGAGAACCACTCTCATGACTTGAAAATACTATCTGTATATGGATGTGTTAATCGTTCAGTCACGTCCGACTCTTTGCAACCCCATGGACTGTAGCCCACCAGGCTCCTCTGTCCATGGGGATTCTCCAGACAAGAATACTGGAGTGGGTTGCCATGCCCTCCTCCAGGGAATCTTCCCAACCCAGGGATCGAACCCAGATCTCCCACATTGCAGGCAGATTCTTTACCATCTGAGCCACCAGGGAAGCCCATCTGTATATGGGTGACTCCCCAAATCCTCCAGCCTGGACCTCTTATCTAAAATCCAGAACTGTATTTCCAATTGCTTCTTTGACATCTCCATTTTGGGGCCTTATTAGCACCCTTCAGTTACCTTGTCCAAATAGAAATATTTATAACCATTCCCCAGATTTGCTTTACCCTACAAGCTTCTCCATTTCCGTAAATGGCAACCTCATCCTTCCAGTTGCTTGGGTCAATGTCCTTGGGGTTGTCTTGCATCGTTTCTTCTCTAACACTACACACCCAGTGCAGCAGCAAAGCTTGACTTTTCCTTCAAAATATATGCAACTTGAGAACCAAACCAGTTCTCATCACTTCCATTTCTACCTTCTCAGTTCCCCCTCTCATACCTGGATTTTGGCAACAACCTCCTAGGTAATCTTGCTTCTTACATTCCATGCCTCCCTGCTCTATTTTACCATCATCCTTTTTACATATAAGTCAGATCATGTAATAGCTCCTTTGCCCAGATTCTTCCAACGGCTTCCTCAGAGCATGCTTCAAAGTCCTTAGTATGGGTGGTCAGACCCTCTGTGACATGGTCCCCCAGCTCTCTGTCTGACTGCACCCTCCGCATTTTCACTGGCTTCTCACTCACCACTCGCTAGCTCAAGTCACATTGGCTTTCATGCTGTTCCTTTTGCACATCATGAGAAGCCTTCTCTGCTTCAGCGCCTTCTCAGTGGCTGTTCCTTCTGACTGGACTCCTCTTCCCCAGATAGCCCCACTGCTCGTCTCTCACTGCTTTCAGGTCCCTGTTCAGATATCACCTTACCAAAGAAGCTTCCCTAATTTAAACTAGTACTTTGTCCTCCTGATTCTCCATCTCCCACTGTCCATAATCGATCCAATCAGAACAAATATGTTGAATGTATGTTTGTTGAATAAAATGTTTATTGGTATGTTGTTTGTATCTATATCCTAGAACATAAATTACCTGCAGGCAAGAATTTTATTTTGTTCACTGTTTCTGTTGAATGAATAGATATGTGCATGTTTATTTATTTTGTCTCTCTACTAGAATGTCAGCTCCTTGAGGGCAGGGTCTTTATTTTGTTCAGTAACCTCTTCTTGGTGCCTGGAACAGTGCAGTGGGTGCTCAATAAATAGCTGTTAAAATATTTAGTTGATTCATTAGGTCAGGCTTAAAATAAGTTCTGGGAGTAATGCTTAATCTCATATTGGTGTAGTTGATACATATCCAAGTTCTGTATGAGGAAAACATATTAATAAAAATTGACTGTGTTTGTAAGATTCATAATTTTATCCTACTCCATTATATAGAAATGATGATTTATTTTTAAAAACTATTACATATAAATTTGAAAACCATAGGTTTTTCTGGCTAAGAGTGTACCACCATATGAAGTAGAGATGTCATTCAGCCTAATTTAAATTGAACTCCTATAGTCCAACCATTGACTCCTTTCTCATTTGTTATAGATTTGTTGCTAGGAAGCACTATGGGTATTTAAAGTATATATTTATTTCTACTAAGAATTATGTAATCAGTTTTAATATCTCTTAGTATCCTTTATAACGATGTAGATTAATAATGGAAATGATGGTGGTGGTGGTATGTGTGTGTGTGCACGCCACAGCTAAGGAACAACTTTGAGACTTGCTGTTCAGTTCACACACACACACACATAAAACCCACTCACTACTAAAAAAGAATTACGAAGTGGGTCAGTCTTATAAAGTATTTTTTAAAGAGATGCAATAACACCTGTTCCCTAGATTAATTCAAACTATGCTTATTCCTTTTTTTGGTAAAGGTCCTGAGATGACCTGATTTAAGGAAATTATGTATAATTAATGTCTCAGTTGTTCACATGTGAATTACAGTTATTTGAGGACTCTAGAAAAGTTTGTTCATACATACTTTGTTTCTTCTATTTTTTATTTTATATGAAAGTAAAGAGAAGTTAAACATTACCACAAATTCACCAACCAGAGATTTCAGTGTCTGTCACCCATATGCTTCTCTATGTATATACACATATATGTACTTTGTTGTACATAAATGTGATAATTCTGTATGTGCTATTCTGTAACTTGCATTTTTTTCGCTTACATCTTGTGCACATACTTTGTCAATAAATGTGCATCCACATCATTTTAAAAGGCTGGTAATATTCTATTGTATATATGTACCATAACTTGCATATCCAATTCTCTGTTGATGAATGTTTAGAGTGTTTTCTTTTTTATTGTTGTTATAAAACAATGCTGTGGTAGACATTTTTATGCCTACATTTTTAATAAATATTTTTAAGTTTCTTCCTCGGTCCCATTATTTTGTACCCATGTCTAAATGGATTGCTAAACAAAAATAAGTTTCTCTCCATTCTGTTTTTAATTATTGTAAATTTCAAAGTAGTGAAATTTGAATAAATGAGATTTTACTCTGTACTTTGCCCCGCAACCTTCTCTCAGAGTATATTCAAAGGGAGTGAAAGGGCTTATTAACAGATAGAGCTATTTGAGTTAAAGATCAAATTTGTTGAACATTTTCACTTAAATATACCAATCTTATCTTCTTGACATTTTTTGTTATATTTGATGCTGACAATAAAAACTTTGGGATAAGCTATAATTTCTGCATCCATGCATATTCAGGTCTGAAAATGAAAGAAGAATATGACAGGTTTGCATGTAGCAACTTGCCACCCACACATTTCTTTCCTTTCTGATTCTGACACTTCAGCCTTTGAAACAGTTCCCATGAGCAATACTGAGATTCAGACTATTTAGATCTAAAGGAAAAAACACAAGATCTTCCACCGCTTGTATCTAGCACCTGGAAACCTCTTTGAATAAGTGCTGAAATGTACATCATGCTGTTATTTGTTATGCACACAGGAGAAATCCTAAAGGTATTTTAGGCAGAAGTAGGAGGCTGAGTCTAGAGATAGTAAGGACAGCATGGGGCCCAAGGTGGGGGAGGGAGCCCCAAGCCACATTATTAAAGTGACATGGTTTCCATATATTCTTGTCAGTGTGCAGGTAGATTGCATGTTGCATGTCACTTTCATGCAAAGGTATCATTCTCAGCTTTTAGAAGCTTGATACGACAAGAAAAGGGAGAGACCTCTTTGTTGAAAAAATGTCTAGGTTTAGCATCAGGTGAAGGGGTTATTGGTGGTTTTTTGAAGTAGACTAGATCCTTTTAACATTACTTTTTTCCTGTGCCATATAAAACAAACCTGAGTCCATAGGTGTACCTTTCCTTCCTCACCATCCAAACACACTGCAATAGTGACAGGATTTTTTTTGTCCTTCATCAAAAAGTCTTAATACTGTGAAGGATCTTACAGGTCCTTCTGTTCAACCTCCCTCTCCCAAAAGAAGGCCTTTTCTTCCATTTTAGGGCTAAGACCTCTATCTTTCCCCTTTTTTTAAAAATATTTTTTTTGTGTATATATATATATATATATATATTTTTTAACTTTACAATATTGTATTGGGGTTAGGGTTAGGGTTAGGATGATTGTATCATTTCCCAAAGCCATGGAGACCTAGATCGGTATTTTGTTTCCCATACTCTATTTTAACTGTCTCCTTGACTATCAGCTTTTTCCCATTAGCATACAGATAATTGTCAGGACTCCCATCCTCAAAAGTCCCTCCTGGGACTCTTTTCCCATCTCAAACTGCTTCTTTTCCTTGATAGCCAAGAGCCAACCTAATCTATCTTTGATTGGTCTATTTTCTCAACTACTCATTAATTCCTTGATCTTTTTTACTTTCTCTTCTGTGCTTATTACTGTCCTTAAACTCCTACTGCTGACGTCACCAGTGACCACCAAACTAAATCCACTGTTCTCTTCAGACCTCACCTGACTTCTCCTTCCTGCAGCAGTGGACTAGGTTCATCACCTCCTCCTCACTGGCACAAACTCTTCTCTTTGGCTTTCCCAACACTGCTTTCTCTCTATTTTTCTTTTGATTCTTCCCTTTCTTTTGTCTCTTAAATGTTGATACCTTTCCTAACCCCCAAGTTTCCACTTCAGTGGCTGTCTTCTTTTCTACACATATTCTCAGATTATTAAATCTCCTCACAGGCTACAGTTACCATTCCTATGCAGAAACCGCTTCCCTCTTGACAAGGGACTGGCTACTACATCTCAACATCTGTCTACTACTAATGAGTCTTCAGACTCAAGATAGCAAATAGTGGAATCATGGTTCTCTGTCTCCAAAATAGAATAATCCT
The DNA here is from genome assembly GCF_029407905.1 of Bubalus kerabau. Classification (NCBI taxonomy): domain Eukaryota; kingdom Metazoa; phylum Chordata; class Mammalia; order Artiodactyla; family Bovidae; genus Bubalus; species Bubalus kerabau. Next base: position 26,458,592 of record NC_073647.1, on the reverse strand, counting down.
ACTTCTCACTCTCTGGCAACAGCTTTTTGATGTCCTAGGTTTAAGGAGGCTGCAGCATCATTAATAAATGACACTTAATATTTGCCTTCAGGATGCTTACAGAGGTTAAGAGGGAGGGCTCTGTCAGACGTGGATTGGAAACCCAGCTCAGCTGCTTATAAGGTTTGTGATTTGGGATACAGGAGTTAATCTTTCTGTCCCTCTACCCCCCATTTCTCAAATGGGGGTAATAGTAGTATAGACTTCATGGAGTCCTTAAGAGGATTAAATGTGATGACACACGCACAGTGTTTTACAGTGTTAAAAGCACACGAGTTCATAAATATTTGATCTTATTATTTGCTGTTATGGTCTATACGGTGACATGCTGACTTCAGCCTATAATTCTTGGAAGACTGAGGATCTTATCTATTATATTGTCAGATTGTGCCTTTTTTCTAAGACTGAATTAATAAGATTCGTGGAAAATCCAAAAGTATGGTTATTCCCAGGGGACAAACTGTTCCGCAAGGTCACGCTACCCTCCTCAGCCAGTGCTCATCACTGCAGCGGGACGGTTCCACAGGAAAGGGTAACTCAACGAGCCATCCATTCCCACCTAAAATCTCAACTGAAGAGAGAAAATCTGAAGTGGAACGTTGACGCAGCTGCTGTTGGGAGACCCTGGTCTGCACTCTGTCTGTATGCTTACTGAAGGGAGCGCAGGGCAGGGTTTCCCATACAGAGGGCACAGGCAACCACTGCATGGCAAAGGTGGATCAGAACTCAATTTTAAAGCCAATTCACCGGAATCTACCTCCACTGCTCCAGTGCTTCATGAAAATCCAGCTGGTCTGCTCGTAAGAAGTGCCACCTGATAAGTCTCTTTAGTAATTGTTGCAATGTCCTTGTAAGTCTCTTATAGTCTTACGTGGAACAAGACTTTTAACTTTCTCATTGAGTCCTCCCTTTCCCTCTCTCTTTGTTCATCTCTCTCTCCCTTTCTCCTTCTCCCTCTCTCTAAAGGAATACTGATTTTGAGGATATTAATTTCCTATTTAACAGTGTTATTTGTGCTTGTAGAAAAATTGGAAAATACAAAGAACTATCCATTTTAAGACCCCCCTAAGCAGTGACAACCAGTATTAATATTCTGTTATAGATCCTTACAGTGGCCAGTGACTGTCTGTTTCTCTCTCTAATATATGTTTTATATATATATATATATATATATATACACACACACATATATTGGAGAAGGCGATGGCACCCCACTCCAGTACTCTTGCCTGGAAAATCCCATGGACGGAGGAGCCTGGTAGGCTGCAGTCCATGGGGTCACGAAGAGTCGGACACGACTGAGCGGCTTCACTTTCACTTTTCACTTTCATGCATTGGCGCAGGAAATGGCAACCCGCTCCAGTGTTCTTGCCTGGAGAATCCCAGGGACAGGGGAGCCTGGTGGGCTGCCGTCTATGGGGTCACACAGAGTTGGATACGACTGAAGTGACTTAGCAGCAGCAGCAACACACACACACACACACACACACACACATATATATATATAAAATTATGTTTGATACACATTTGATACACACACACACACACACACAGAATATGGGCTTCCCAGGTAGCTCAGTAGTGAAAAACCTGCCTGCCAATGCAGGAGATGAGGGTTCAATCCCTGGGTCATGAAGATCCCCTGGAGAAGGAAATGGCATCCCACTCTAGCATTCTTGCCTGGGAAATCCCATGGACAGAGGAGCCTAGTGGGCTATAGTCCATGGGGTCGCAAAAGAGTCAAACACAACTTAGTAACTAAACGACAACAACATACATAATATGTTTGAAACTTTTTATTATTATCATAAATATTCCCTTCTATATTAAGATACTCCACATCATTATTTGAATGGCTGAACACTAATAGTGTACTTAGATTGTTTTCTGTTTCTTCAGTTTTGTTTTTTGAAATGCCTAAATGTGTGCAACCTTTGAAGGCATTTGAATCCTTGAAAAAGTGGGAGGAAACAGAATAGTTAATAATGGTCTTTGACTTACAAATTGTGTACTGTTGTGTATCCTGGTCATGTATAATACGGGTAATTGACCTATGTCTAACATTTTCAAGTGTATAGTGTTTTTGTGTTCATTTCTTTGTTTGATCCCTGCAACCACCTTGTGCGATCCCAAGGGTTATTATTATGTCTTCACAGATGAGGACACTCATGTTCAGAGAGATGAACTGATTTGACAAAGGACACACAGTTCAGAAATAAGTGGCAGAACTGAAGTTGAACTCAAGTCTTTTCATTACAAGCCAGTCTCTTTCCAGTCCATTTTGCCCTGTTCCAACTTCTACACTTAAGTTCAGGGCTTCTTACTCACATTTCTTATTCAAATGTTCTCTTCTTACACATATTTCTGTGTTGTTTTTTTTTAAATATAAATTTATGTATTTTAATTGGAGGTTAATTACTTTACAATATTGTATTGGTTTTGCCATACATCAACATGAATCTTCCACAAGTATACACGTGTTCCCCCTCCCTCCTCCCTCCTCCCTCCCCGTACCATCCCTCTGGGTCATCCCAGTGCACCAGCCCCAAGCATCCAGTATCATGCATCGAACCTGGACTGGGGATTCGTTTCATATATGATATTATACATATTTCAATGCCATTCTCCCAAATCATCCCACCCTCTCCCTCTCCCACGGAGTCCAAAAGACTGTTCTATACATCAGTGTCTCTTTTGCTCTCTTGCTTACAGGGTTATCATTACCATCTTTCTAAATTCCACATATATGCGTTAGTATACTGTATTGGTGTTTTTCTTTCTGGCTTACTTCACTCTGTATAATAGGCTCCAGTTTCATCCACCTCATTAGAACTGATTCAAATGTATTCTTTTTAATGGCTGAGTAATACTCCATTGTGTACATGTACCACAGCTTTCTTATCCATTTTTTTGGTCGTGACTTAGGTACATGTAGTTTTCCCACCAATTTCCTCATTAGCAAAATATGAATATGGCTAGATCCTAACAATAAAAACACATTTTTTTCCTTTCAGAAATGCCAATGTGCTGTGTATTATACTTGGTGAAAAAACTCTTAGATGTTGGACTTTTATTGATGATGTTTATGAAGTACCTTGTATAGCAACTTGGGCTCTTCTCAGAAAGAGGGAAATCCTTTCTTTTCCCTTAACAGTTTAGGCAGGCTGGCCTGCAGTCATTCAGAGTTGGAACATCTTGATTTGAAAATGCAGATGGTCAGGTTAAGAAATACAGTGTAAATGCTGGGGAATTAAAGCATAGGATAAAAACTCCCTATCATGACATGAGATAGGAAACATGTTAAAATAAAGACACTGGCTAAGGAATGTGGGTCAGAATAGCCCACCCTGTAGCTAGCCTTGAAGTTGATATGTTTCATCTAGTCCTCTTCTCATTTAGTTAGGCTCCCAGGACACAGTGGAGCAGGAGTAAGAAGTATGTGTGTGTGTGTTTCTCAGAGACAGAGAATGAGAGTGAGGTTCCATGTGCTTATACCCGGGATGGGGTCCCTCCTCACCTGATTACCTGGGAAACTGATGACAAAATACCTCCAGTCCCTTGTCAGCCCTAATTTAGTTGATGACATTACTGTTCCTTGCTTTTTTTTTTTCTTTTCTTTTCAGCAGATTGCTGTGTTTTTGTTTTTGTTTTTGTTTTTTTTAATTTAAAAGTAGCACCTTTTGATGCTCTGCTTTATCCTGGTGCCTATTAAAAAAGTGGTCAGGCACACACTTTGGCCATCTGTTTTATATGAAGGTAAAGACTTGCTTTTCTTTCAAGAATTAAGTGTCATTTACATCTCAGCCAACTGCCTGCACGTGATGAGCACTTACAGAATACTGAAAACAATCTACCACAAAATAATCTGCATATTCTTCATAAACAGGAACGAGATGCTTTTCACAATGTCCCTTTGCTCAGAATTAATGTCTGATTAGCTGTAGTATGCTAGGTGCTTAAGATACTTTTCCCAAAGGCCCAGCCAGAAGGGCACATTGTAGATACATAGATTCTAAGAGTTTATGAAATCTGCCAAAATTATGTTCCCTGTGTCTCCTTAAAATGCACGGGTATCACTCACTCACTATTCCCTCAAACCAAGCAGGAACAATTGCAGTAAGTATAATGGCTGTTCGGCGCACAGGGATGAAATGATCTTAATTGCACAGTCGGATCAAAAATAACTTGAAACCACAGGAGCCCTGGCTTGAACTGAACCCCACAATCAATGTGATGCTTGAAGGAGAATTAACACACGTTCCCAGGCCTCATTGGACCAAGGAGAAGCAGACAGCCTGGCTTTGAAAGAATGAATTAGCTATCAACGAAGGAATTTTAGACTTAGTTAAAGCCTGGATCTTGACTCGGAGTGACCTCTGACAACTCTGACCTAAAGAATATTCTCCAGGAGGGAAGGGACTAAAAGAGCACACTCCAGGGCACTGAAAACCCCCTTTCGTACAAACAGAGATCTTGGTTGTACCCCTCATTTTCAGGGAGCTCAGTGGACCCAGCATGTCCTTGAGTGTGGTGGTCAATGAACAGCTAAATTTAAGAACAACAAGGAAGTAAACCGATAGGGCAGTAGTGAGGAAGGTAGAAAAGGGTGAGAAGAGAACCTCTTTCATATACTTAAATTTCTTTGAACTTCTCACTAGCAAACTAGTTGCTGTATATTGCCGGGCTTCCTGGAGCCAGACTATTGTTGGATATTTATAGAGAGAGGCTCAGGGTTTTCATCTCTTTCTCTCTTTCCCTGTTTCTTGGTCCTCCTGCCCCTGCTTTTAAAAAGAGAATTTTTCTTGGCCCTATGTGGGAAACCCTCTGGCATTTTCTAAACTGCCTAGTGTTCTAGAGCCAGCCATCTGTGGAAATTCTTTTTCTTAAGTTAATTTTTTAATTAGTTCCTTTTCTCTCTCACTCTTACACACATACTCAGACTAGTGTTGAGGATTAATGAGCAACTAACCTCTTGGAACAACTTCCTTTTTACAGCTGAACTTTTTTGCTTGACTTTTCTGAATAATTTCTCCTAAAACATCTTAAATGAGGTCATCTCACAGAAACAAAGGAGTGATGTGTCTTTTCATAGCCTGTACAGGTATCGAGTATAACATTTCAAAACTGACTTGTAATTTGGAATAACTGAGCTTCATAACAGCCCTGGCCAAAAAAATAAAGTATGTAAGGTGGGCTTTCACATTATTGTCCTCAAAAGAATGTGCTAACCAAAGTTTCCTTGCAATCTGTGTAGGGAGCTTCATGTCATAATAATTTTCAGACTTCACTGCATCAATCAAACAGATTGTTCTTGTAGTGGTTCTTGCCGGGGAATTCGCCAGCTGGGAGTTTGTACCATTGAGCCAAAACAGGCCACTGGAATGGGCCATAGTCTTTACTTATTCATTTATGGAGCCATTTAAGACGACACTCTTGCAACAGCTGCTCGTTTGTAAGAGCAGCCTTGGGGGGAGCGGGGAGTGGTGCTAAATTTAAGAGACCTAAATGGGACTAGTAGACATCAAATGACAAAGAATACCAAAGAGACAGGTGACTCACAGAAGATAACTGTGGTACTCTCTGTAGGGCTTCCCCACAGTGACTCTGAAATAACTGAAGTTTCAGCAGCAACGATTTGGTGAAGTACAAAGCACTGAAAATATAGAAACGGAATGTGCGTGCGCCTCCCCCCACCCCACTACACACACACCAGCTCTATCTTATTTCTGATATAAATTTGGATTTTAGGTAGTTTGCCAGTTTGCTTTCTAATAAGTGAAACATGTGCTGGTTTATTTGCATGTCTGTGGCTAAGGTTATCCACGACCATATGTCCATTCGTTTACTATATGCTTACATATTGGAGAGTAAGGGAGAGTAGTTGAGAATGACTCATTTGGGACTAGATACAGAACTCGGATGTAACTCAAATATTGCCATTCTCAAGATTTTAATGGATGTCTCTACCTAAGGCTTGAGCTTGAAAATGGCTCTGCTGGTTTCTGGTGTGGATTTACTGTGTACTCGTTCATAAAGGAGCTTCCCTGGTGGCTCAGTGGTAAAGAATCTGCCTGCAATGCAGGAGACTAGGGTTCGACCCCTGGGTCAGGAAGATCCCTTAAAGGAGGGCATGGCAACCCACGCCCAGTATTCTTGCCTGGAAAATCCCATGGACAGAGGAACCTGGCGGGATACAGTCCTTGGGGTTGTGAAAGAGTCGTTCATAAAGGACATCAATGCTCTGTAGATTTTGTTCCGGGAGGTGGGGGGGTTCAGGATTGGGAACACGTGTACACCCGTGGCGGATTCATGTTGATGTATGGCAAAACCAATACAATATTGTAAAGTAATTAGCCTCTAAATAAAATAAATACATTTAAATTAAAAAAAAAGAACATAAAAATAACAACAACAACAAAAGATTCTTTAGTGAACTTTCAACTATCTGGGTAGAAATAATCAAGGTAATGTTAACTGCTCTATGGATTTTGTAGAGCAGTTTGGTTCAGAATTGATTAGAACCAGTTAGGATGTGGAAACCTGTGGTTTGTACATGTAGAAGATTGTAAATTCCAGGCCATCTCAGCCTTCAACTTCCCAGTTCTTCCTCCATATCTCAGGAGGCTCAGAGAATATACAACCATTTTAATATTCACATAAGCTTCCCTGGTAGCTCAGCTGGTAAACAATCCATCTGTAATGCAGGAGACCCCTGTTCAATTTCCAGGTCAGGAAGATCCCTTGGAGAAGGGGGTAAGCTACCCACTCCAGTATTCTTGGGCTTCCTTGGTGGCTGAGACTGTAAAGAATCCACCTGCAATGCAGGAGACCTGGGTTTGATCCGTGGATTGGGAAGATCCCCTGGAGGAGGGCATGGCAACCCACTCCAGTATTCTTGCCTGGAGAATCCCCGTGGACAGATAAACCTGGCAGGCTATAGTTCATGGGGTCGCAAAGAGTCAGACATGACTAAGTGACTAAGCACAGCACAAGCAAAATATAATCAGGAAGACAAACTTCTGCCCCGAACATCACATTGCCCAATACAGAATTCCAGGAGGAACACGTTTGAGGTCAATCTGTTTTCTTGGATAACTTATGCTGATTTTTTTTCCTTTCCATTAGTCGAGTATCTAGCTTTGGGAAGTGGTAGAGGAGTTGGTCCTCTCCAAACTGGAGCTCCTTTCTACAGGTAGTGTAGAAACCCTAAATAAGACTTTTGGAGCAGACAATGAAAAAAGAAAATGTGAACACCAAGAGCCTTCTGGAGCATAGGGACCACGTCTGTCAGGTGACAACCACCCAGTAACTACTCAGTGGCCATCAGTATCTCTGCCCCACAGCCCACACATTCTCTGGACTTCGAGAGGATGGAAGCAAGCTGAAAGCCATTCCCTCCTTCTTAATGATTATCCATTAATACACCATGTTTTTTAATTGCAGAGTAGATTAGAAACAATTACCAAATGAAAAACTGAAGAGGCCTTTGCTGCTTTTAGCCTTCAGAAGCAACTTTTGAATGGAATCAAAATGTTCTTTTCAGAGTCAGATGTATCATTTTACCTGGATTACATTTTATTCCTCTGTCATGGATACATGCTTTTTTCTATCTAAAAATGGAATTTTCCTGGACGTGGATTCAATCTGTGTATTGCTGATTGCTGCAATTTATTTTTGGATAATGCTTTTCAGAAAGCATTATTTAGTAAGCTAATTTTTTCATGCTGAACAATGTATATATTAAAATCATAGTTACAGCATATTCCAAAGGTCTCTTTTCATTCAGCAAGGATATGGAACCGTATTGATAACTGCTAAGACAGTTTAATCATTCATTGTTAACTGGGAACATTTTCAATTTTATTGTACTTGTCATTGCCTATCATGGTACTCTTGTATAAAAAGAAACTGTTTTATAGGGGAAAATAATAAAATTAAAGGAACAATGGATCTGATTTTTGTCAGTGCTCAGGAAGTGAATCATTCAATGCCAGGCCTGTAGAAATCAGGCAACATCATTAGAGCTTCATGAATTTCAACTTTGATAATGTGGAATTTTTTTGTATTTCTTACTTGGACATGGATGAGGCTTTATATAAATGCAAATTTCCTAATTTCTTATATTGAAGACTTTGTTTATTTGCATTTTTATCCTACCTCCTCCAAAGAGAAGGAAAACTTGGTTAATATGCAAGTTAGAATTTTTATTGAGGCTTGTGTTTTCTTCTTTCCAAAGACTAGGGTGATAAAGAAAGTTCAAACTGCCTGATGAAATTTGCATCACATTTAAAGAAAGAGTGTTTAGCAAGAGAGATTTTGTCATGAACATTTTCACAGCTTGATTCTATTTCTCATTATATCTCAATTATCAAATCAAATCAAATGAAGCCATTCCTATAGAATGAAACACATGAAGATGGCAAACTACCCATGAATATGAATAAAGAAATATCCATCTTCAACTGTTCCTATATTTTTATCTCACCTAATCTAGCAGTTCTTTCCATCTCATTTTTTTAACTGAAGTAATCTCAGGCTAATAAATTAAATTACTATCTAATATTATTGCTGAAAACAGAAGGCTATATGAGGAAGAAGGAAAACCTTCTGACTTGATCGTGCTGCCTCCTGGAGTCCTGGTTATGGAAAGCGTCAAATACAGCTCAGTAATGCGGCAGCAGCAACATCACCAGAGTTCACAGTGAAATACTTTCATTCATCCCCATTGGAACGCCAGAGTGCCAAGTGGACTCAGCATTAGAGCTTAGAAAGCTAGAGCCTCTGTTGTAGATTTCTCAGTCAAGAAAGAGACTCACAGTTTAGATTTAGGGAAGAGGTACAAAGCAAAATTGTTATTTCATATCCACAAATGCCAGTTGTAGAGGAGCACCAAGCGTCTGAAAAGGCGAGATTTGAGGGTTATACTGCTTCTAACAAACTTTCCCAAGCTCTTATTTATTCAGTGTGCAATAGAAAGAGAAGGCTGAGTAAGACAGCTGTGATAGGGACTGGGACGAGGAAGAACAATGACTTATACTAGCCAAAGCAGCCTTGTAGTTTGAGTGATTGGTCATCCATTGACCAGCTCTAACTCCTCCAAAGAATGGGTAGTAATAGAAATAGGCTTCTGGAAAGACAGCACAGTGCAGATTTTCTAAAGGAACAGAACTCCTCAAATGTGTTTCTGTTGGATCCTGGGATTGTACGTGATGGCATTTGTTGCAGAAATTGTTCTTCTCAGTTACATTTTTATTGGGCAGATAGATACTAAAGTGAGCATGTATTCCCTATGTAACTCCCCCAAATGTAATAAATTTCAAATCACATATTCTAAAAATGAAGACTATCTTACATAGATAGAGCAGTATTCAAATCAAATGTATTCCATAGAGTACTTCTAGGAAGGGTGCTTCAAATCATTGGCTTGCCTTGCTAGACAAGGTATAAATTATTTAAACAAAATATCCAAGTGGATTAAAAAAAAGACTATGAGGCTGCCATCATTTATTTGCAACCCACAGGAATTTCAGGGAAAGCTACTGATTTCACTTTTAAAGGAGTGGGTTTAAACAGTGATCTCCTTTAACAAATTAAATTGGAAATCCAGTTAAACTTTGTTTCCCCTGACCAACGTTTACTTAATAACCTATGTGATGCCTTTGTTTAGACATGACTACTCCAGTTCAGTTCAGTTCAGTTCAGTCGCTCAGTCGTGTCCAACTCTTTTCGACCCCATGAATCGCAGCACGCCAGGCCTCCCTGTCCATCACCAACTCCCGGAGTTCACCCAGACTCATGTCCATCGAGTCAGTGATGCCATCCAGCCATCTCATCCTCTGTCGTCCCCTTCTCCTCCTGCCCCCACCCTCCCAGCATCAGAGTCTTTTCCAATGAGTCAACTCTTCGCATGAGGTGGCCAAAGTACTGGAGTTTCAGCTTTAGCATCATTCCTTCCAAAGAAATCCCAGGGCTGATCTCCTTCAGAATGGACTGGTTGGATCTCCTTGCAGTCTAAGGGACTCTCAAGAGTCTTCTCCAACACCACAGTTCAAAAGCATCAATTCTTCGGCGCTCAGCCTTCTTCACAGTCCAACTCTCACATCCATACATGAGCACAGGAAAAACCATAGCCTTGACTAGACGGACCTTTGCTGGCAAAGTGATGTCTCCGCTTTTGAATATGCTATCTAGGTTGGACATAACTTTCCTTCCAAGGAGTAAGCGTCTTTTAATTTCATGGCTGCAGTCACCATCTGCAGTGATTTTGGAGCCCCCAAAAAATAAAGTCTGACACTGTTTCCACTGTTTCCCCATCTATTTCCCATGAAGTGATGGGACCGGATGCCATGATCTTCGTTTTCTGAATGTTGAGCTTTAAGCCAACTTTTTCACTCTCCTCTTTCACCTTCATCAAGAGGCTTTTGAGTTCCTCTTCACTTTCTGCCATAAGGGTGGTGTCATCTACATATCTGAGGTTATTGATATTTCTCCTGGCAATCTTGATTCCAGCTTGTGTTTCTTCCAGTCCAGCATTTCTCATGATGTACTCTGCATATAAGTTAAATAAGCAGGGTGACAATATACAGCCTTGACATACTCCTTTTCCTCTTTGGAACCAGTCTGTTGTTCCATGTCCGGTTCTAACTGTTGCTTCCTGACCTGCATACAAATTTCTCAAGAGGCAGGTCAGGTGGTCTGGTATTCCCATCTCTTTCAGAATTTTCCACAGTTTATTGTGATCCACACAGTCAAAGGCTTTGGCATAGTCAATAAAGCAGAAATAGATGTTTTTCTGGAACTCTCTTGCTTTTTCTGTGATCCAGCAGATGTTGGCAATTTGATCTCTGGTTCCTCTGCCTTTTCTAAAACCAGCTTGAACATCTGCATGCTCACGGTTCACATATTGCTGAAGCCTGGCTTGGAGAATTTTGAGCATTACTTTACTAGCATGTGAGATGAGTGCAATTGTGTGGTAGTTTGAGCATTCTTTGGCATTGCCTGTCTTTGGGATTGGGATGAAAACTGACCTTTTCCAGTCCTGTGACCACTGCTGAGTTTTCCAAATTTGCTGGCATATTGAGTGCAGCACTTTCACAGCATCATGTTTCAGGATTTGAAAGAGCTCAACTGGAATTCCATTACCTCCACTAGCTTTGTTCGTAGTGATGCTTTCTAAGGCCCACTTGACTTCACATTCCAGGATGTCTGGCTCTAGGTGAGTGATCACACCATCATGATTATCTGGGTGGTGAAGATCTTTTTTGTACAGTTCTTCTATGTATTCTTGCCACCTCTTCTTGATATCTTCTGCTTCTGTTAGGTCCATACCATTTCTGTCCTTTATCGAGCCCATCTTTGCATGAAATGTTCCCTTGGTATCCCTAATTTTCTTGAAGACTTTCCCATTCTGTTGTTTTCCTCTATTTCTTTGCATCAATCACTGAGGAAGGCTTTCTTATCTCTTCTTGCTATTCTTTGGAACTCTGCATTCAGATGCTTATATCTTTCCTTTTCTCCTTTGCTTTTCACTTCTCTTCTTTTCACAGCTATTTGTAAGGCCTCCCCAGACAGCCATCTTGCTTTTTTGCTTTTCTTTTCCATGGGGATGGTCTTGATCCCTGTCTCCTGTACAATGTCACGAACCTCATTCCATAGTTCATTAGGCACTCTTATCTATCAGATCTAGTCCCTTAAATCTATTTCTCACTTCCACTTTATAATCATAAGGGATTTGATTCAGGTCATACCTGAATGGTCTAGTGGTTTTCCCTACTTTCTTCAATTTAAGTCTGAATTTGGCAATAAGGAGTTCATGATCTGAGCCACAGTCAGCTCCTGGTCTTGTTTTTGTTGACTATATAGAGCTTCTCCATCTTTGGCTGCAAAGAATATAATCGATCTGATTTTGGTGTTGACCATCTGGTGATGTCCATGTGCAGAGTCTTCTCTTGTGTTGTTGGAAGAGGGTGTTTGCTATGACCAGTGCGTTTTCTTGGAAAAACTCTATTGGTCTTTGCCCTGCTTCATTCCATATTCCAAGGCCGAATTTGCCTGTTACCCCAGGTGTTTCTTGACTTCCTACTTTTGCATTCCAGTCCCCTATAATGAAAAGGACATCTTTTTTGGGTGTTAGTTCTAAAAGGTCTTGTAGGTCTTCATAGAACCGTACAGCTTCAGCTTCTTCAGCGTTACTGGTTGGGGCATAGACTTGGATTACCGTGATATTGAATGGTTTGCCTTGGAAACAAACAGAGATCATTCTGTCGTTTTTGAGACTGCATCCAAGTACTGCATTTCGTACTCTTTTGTTGACCATGATGGCTACTCCATTTCTTCTGAGGGATTCCTGTCCGCAGTAGTAGATATAATGGTCATCTACTAATGACTACTCCCAGCATGTATCAAATTAACAAAAGTACATGGCCAATGGAAACAAGAAGAATTGTTAAGTCTATAATTTTCGTTTTACATTTATTTTTTTAAAATCACCCTATGAAATATTTTTAGGTCACTGATTTAGAAGGTATTAATGCAATGGTGAAGATCAGTCTTTCATCTTTTCTTTTCAAGTCACTACTCATGTCCTTCACGTATCAGAAGGATTAGAGAGATAAGACCAATTTTCTGGATTATTTAAGATGGATAGAAAAAGCAAGCTGGCATTTCATCATCAGTCTGAATTAAGATCCTATATTTTTACTTAGCATTGAAGTGTGATGTCATTGAAACTACTTTCAATGTGAGGTATTTGTCAGAATATGCAGGAGATGGGGGCTTCCACTTTTAAACCTAACTTCCTCTTTAAAGACAGTTATGTGAAAAACACCAAGCTGTTTATGTGGCCTTGTAGAAATACTATACATCATCCCTTTAATGTGTAAATTACAAAGATCAGTATCATTCTTTCCATTATATAAACTAGGAAACCCAAGGTTCAAAATACTTGTTAGACTTAAGTAAGTGAAATCAAGTGACAGAGCCCAGGGTCTTTTCCCAACAGAACTCCTTGATCTAAAAGAATGCAACTGGAGTTGCATAAGCTACTCCAGACACTTGAATGCACAGACATTTTTCAGACAAACTGGAAAGTTCTTTTCTGTAATACTTTCTAAGAACAATGATTCTTCTATAGTATGTCAATTGAATTTCAAATCTGTCGTCATTGTTAACTTTTGAATCATCTACCTAGCCAAAATAAATCAAAAAATTAATTTTAAAAACAGTTAGAATAATTGGATTAGCTCGGTGCTTTCATCTAAGTAGCCATACAAAAGGAAATGAGCTTTTTAAGGATTAGTTTCCCGCATGTGCTGTGTATCCTAGCTGATAGCTGTTGTAGTGAAGGCAATTTCTGTTCATAATTGCTGGTTGTATTTGCTCACACCTTTCTTTAAAGGAAACTTGTCTGTTTTGGCAGGCTCCCATTTTTTGCTCATTCTGAAAATGACTTGGGAAAATTACTTGAGTGCAGAAAATTTATTTTTCCTTCTTAGAAAAAAACATCCCTCCCTTCTGAACATAAATACTGTAGCCTGGTGAAATCTAACTCTTCAGCTTCCCTAGGTGGCTTTGTCTCAGTGAGGTTTTGTAGTCACAAGTGGAACTTATTACACAGTCTGCACTTTCATGCTGATCCTCGAGAAAATAAACCAACCAGTTAGGCATAATAAATATTTTACTCTCAGCTCATTTTAAAAACCTGAAGCAAATCAATAAGGTGAGGTCTTCATTAAATTCTTCTGCTCTCTTCTCTAAAAATTGAAGAAGAAACAAGATCATCAAAAAGCTAGAGACATCAAATAGTTCAGGCTGTGATTGGTGGCATCAGAGTGGTAATCATAGTGGGGGTTGGTGATTTCTTTCAGCAGGTGAAATACTAGGAAATAAACTGAATTTCTGTTGTGAATTCCCAGAGTAAACCTTCATAAAGCCCAGTCATTAAAGATTTGACTTCTTTAAGCATATAGCCACAGCCATAAAGTGAAAACTTAAGATAATTAAAAAGTAGCTCATGTCACTCTAGCATCACATGTAATACCATTGTATCAATATAACACTGGGTCCAAGTTTTGAAATGTTTTCAAATAGATTGTGCATACACATGTGGCTTGAGTGAAAGCCTACTACCGGCTTTTTAGGGCTTAAGGCAAATGTCTGTCTTTAAATCAGCTCTTTCTGGTGCCTGCTAGAGATAAATCTCGGAGAAGCCAATGGCACCCCACTCCAGTACTCTTGCCTGGAAAATCCCATGGACAGAGAGGAGCCTGGTAGGCTGCAGTCCATGGGGTCGCTAAGAGTCGGAAATGACTTGAGTGACTTCACTTTCACTTTTCACTTTCATGCATTGGAGAAGGAAATGGCAACCCACTCCAGTATTCTTGCCTGGAGAATCCCAGGGACGGGGGAGCCTGGTGGGCTGCCTTCTATGGGGTTGCACAGAGTTGGACACGACTGAAGTGACTTAGCAGCAGCAGCAGCAGAAATAAATCTGTGTTAGGTTCTAGTAAGATCATTGAAGAATATGGCGTGGTAATAATATTGCAATAGTAGATGGAGTCATATAGATGCCTAATCTGTCAGTTAGTGATTTTTAACGGGTTGTGTTTATTCATAATAAATGTGACCCTAGGGGGTCAAAGTTAAAAGCAAAGATTCAACTAAGTCTTTTCATTCATTCCTAAGAATCTAGTACAATACCCTGCCCATTGGCCATCCATTAACCTAAGCCAATTAATTAGCTTTGTTTTTGTTAAGACTGGTTTCCTATAATTCCTTAAGAACAAGGCTTCTTTCAGGGGGAACAATAGAAAGAAGTCATTTTGCCAATAATTGGGAATGGAGCTCACAGTGCACACGGGTGATCTATAAATGCCATCATTTCTGAAAAGCTTCAACAGGGGTCATTAAATACTCCATTGTCAGTCAGGTTAGGCCTTAGCAATGCCCGTAGCTGGAACTTTCTTCCTTTCTATGTATGGCATGTCCATGGTTAAGATGCCCTGCCATGTTCCCAAATTAGGCTTGCCCAGCCGTCTCTGTTTTCCTGGACATTGTATCTGTTTTTTCTCCACCTGTCATTTTTCTTACACTTTAGTAGTGCCTCCATGGAGGATGGCAGAGAAGGCTGTGTTTCCTATACCCCCGTCATTTTTAAAAACCATTTTTACCCTCCAGCATTCAGCTAGTGACCTGCTGGCATCTGCCAGAAGATGTACTAGTGTTAGACCCATATGCTTCTGGTGACTGGCAATGTGGAATCACTATTCCAAGTGTGGTCATTCACCGGCTGTCATGAGAATCCCAAGGTACGATGCTCAATCCCTCCAACAAGCTCGGGTGAACTCCTTGGTAAACAAGAAATCGTGCTGCAGGATGGTTCTTATTCTCTATTGCTGTTAGCTGTGAGAAGCCACTGCAGGCTAGAGAAAGCCTTCTTAGAAAACTTCCCAAGGCAACTCAGCTCTTTTCCCTCCCAACATCTATGGGATTTCCAAATGAGATTCCCTCCTGTTGAGTTGGAGGAGCCCTATACATGTTATCAAATATTCAGGGTTGTGACTGAGCCTCTCTAGTGGCCCTCAGGATAAAATGGCTGTTGAACCTGGGTCTGAGAGGCTTTTGCCAAACCGCAGCTCCTTCCCTGACTGGATAGCTGACCGTGTGTCCTCCAAGATCCCATGGGGTGCTATGGTTATTCCTACTTCAGTCCTCACCTTGCCAGCAGTACTTGAGCATTGCTCTCTCTTGTTTCTTTAACTGGACTGTAAACTCCGTAAACAACCATGTCTCGCCCACTGCTGCAGCCCTAGTGCTTAGCTTAGTGTCTCAACTTTTCATGCACATAGTACATGTTCAGTAAATGTTTGCTGAATGAATGCATATTAATTATAGTTATTCTCATTGGATACTAAGTAATGGTGATGGACAGGGAGGCCTGGCGTGCTGCAGTTCATGGGGTCGCAAAGAGTTGGACATGACTGAACGACTGAACTGAACTAAGTAATTATCCTTTCACCGTCATTATGTAATATTGATACTGATTGGCTACAATCTGGTTAGAGGAGCGGCCTCTAAAAGGCATTTCCCCTCCCAGGTAACCCTCACACTTGCGGATCAACCCTGGTAGCCCCTTCTTAGGCTATCTTAACCCTCTTTTTTTCACTTTTTCCACCTGCTATTGATTGTCTCACCAAATTATACACCTAATCTGAGCTCCTTTTTGTTTTCCTTTAGCTAGTTAGTAAGGATATATTTCTTGCTCTTTTTAGATCTTTAGTCCTTCTGCTTCTCTCATAATAGCTTCCTGTAGTATACATATTTCCATCTATCCATTATCCATCCATCCAAGCAGTAATCCAGTGATTTCCTGATACTTGGCAAACACAGTCCCTGCTTTCTCTGAGCTTAGAGTTAATTGGAAGAAACAGACTTTAAACTGTTAACAGGTCCCTTTTTCACAAATACCTGAGCACTAGCAGATGAAGACTATCATGATAGATCACCATTGCAGTGCAGCATTGAACGGTATTTTTAAATGTGGATGTTAACAAAACAAGAAAGGCCTAGGAACTAGGATGTAGGCAAGAAGGTGCACTTAGATGCATTTTTAGTAGTCACCATCCAAATTAAGCTCTTGGAATTCATTGCCTGGCAACAGGAGAAGTGGCTTCACTCCTGAAAAGCTGAGAAAGAGCAGAGGAGTGGCAGAGCATGCCAGAGAAACCCCCCAGGGATTTCTTAGCCAGATGTTTAACAACTCATTGTTTCAGTTCTGGGAGGAAGACAATCCTAACCTCTGCTCGAAGGATGACTGGTTAAGGATAGAAAGAAAAACAGACTTTACCCCAGAAATGACTTTACTGAATTTTAGTACCTGCCACCACCCTATTTTCTGAGCCAAACACCTAAACCAACCCCTCCGCCCTCAACCCCGGAAGCAGAATTGATGCGGACTACAGACGCCAGTTGATTGTCAGCCCCACTGTGACTTGTGCAGAGAAGTGACACGACTTGGTTAGCAGCTTTCACTGGCCCGATGTTTTATTCAAGCACAAAGTAATTGTGCTTTATATGAATGCCAGTGTCCCACAATAGTGCCTTTCATTCCTGAATTTAAAACATTCGCTTTAGAAAATTCTCTTCCTTATTAAGGGAGTCCTGTGAAAATCTTAACCTATTTAATCCTCCCAACAACCCTATGAAGAAACTTATTTTCCCCCATTTAAAGATGAAGAAACTAAGGCCAGAGGTCATAGTAGTTACCCAAATTTACCTAATTAGACAGAGCTGGGTTCTAATTTGTGCTCTGCCACTGTTTGACTTGAAAACCTAGTTTCTCAACCGGGGCGCAAAGTTGCCTTAATATAGAACATTCAATGAAGAAGAAAAGACTGGAAAGGACAACAGTTCTGGGCTGGTCTTTGCCATCAGCCTTTAGTTAAGATTGTTTATCCACTTTTCCTTTTCCCAGTGTGTCGAAATCAACAAGTCAAGATGTTTGACTGAAGTCAGCATATCTTAAAAACCAGTTTCCATAAAAAGAACTGCTAGAGGCTTAATATGTATGTTGCTTTATTTTATAAGGTTCCAGTATCTAGTCCATTAGTTTATATCCAAAAGAGACTATCTCCCAGGGAATACAGCCAAACCTCTTCATTACACCTGGATCACGGCCCTGAACTTCTGCTACTGGCAGAACCATCCCAGGCATTTGGTTAGATAAAGTTCCTTCTGAGTCCATAAACCAGGCACATTGCAGCAGCGTCCTGATGTTCACACTTGCTGCACATAGTCACACTCGTCCAGTGAGTGAAACAGTGGCATGATTTGCATTTATTGCTGTTGACAGATTTTGATGTTTATTTGTGCAAAGTGGGTCCAAATAGAAACCACTCTTTTTTCCTTCTCCTTCACCTAATGCTTCCTTTCAAATTCTTCCTGTCTCTAAACAACATCTAAAGTACAGCACGCCAAAGTGGTTTTCCTGTTCCCTTGTACTTAATTAGCAAGTTGTGGCATTTCTTTCTTCTTCAACATTCCTCTTTCTTCAGAAATTCTTATCTTTGTTTTGGTCAGTGGCAGACAAAATGTGGTCCACGGCAAAGACATGAGATGTGGTCCCTTCTACACTGCACCTGTTCAGCCCGAGACGCCTGGGCTCTGTGCAGAGCAATGGAAGCACAAGTCACACCAGGTGTTAAACCCCCATGAAAAACACATCAGAGTGAAGCACTGGGTCCCTGACTAAACTCCTTTTGATATTTTACCGTTTTAATCTTTATTTGATGTATTTTAAATACATTAAATTTTTTTTGAAATTTTTGATGAAATCATCAAAAATAATAGCATCTTCTTGAAAGACGTTTGTTCAGTACAATGAACTGACATTTCTAATATGTTGAGGAGATTGCACTTTCATATATTACTGAGATAAGCCCTTGAAATTTACTAGCCATCAGGATTTGCTGCTTTTAATGATTAATTACCTATTGGCATTCTTTTCAAAGGTATTATTCTTTTTAGCTATTTCCTTTCATCTTGACCTACCCTTTTTTATGAATAGCCTTTCATGTATAGCTCAAAAGAGTGGTAGCAAAGGTTTATTCTGTTTATCTACGTAGAGATGCTGGTTTATAATTATAATGCAGCTCGTAACCACAGTGAAAATGAAAGCCCTGATAACTGTACCTCAAAGGAGCTGAAACATCATTGTATGACAAATCTAGTTCCTTAATACTTATGCAGAGACCTTCCTTTCAACTTTTCAGGCCACCAGAATTCATCCATCTATTCACTCAGCACATTTTTATGGCATGAATACAGAGCTTGATGCACTGTTCCAGGTTCTAGAATACAACAATGAACAAAACATAGTCCCTGTCCTCATGGAGCTTATGTTCTAGAGGGGTTAGACAGACAGCAAATATAAACAAACTCATATATAATTTGCTTTGGAGAATGAACAAGCAGGGTTTGAGGGACAAGGGTGTGCTGAGAGATAGGGACAAATTTCATGCCCGGTCATCAGGGAAAGCCTTTCTGTTAAGGTCATTTGATGGACGGGAAGGAAGAGTTCAGATGAGTGTCAAAAGGAAAAAAATTATTGATAGAGGTATCAGCAAATTCAAAGGCCCTTAGGTGAAAATAGGGCTTCCCTGGTGGCTCAGATGGTAAGGAATCAGCCTGCAATGCAGGAGACCTGGGTTCCATCCCTGGGTCAGGAAGATCCCCTGGAGAAGGGCATGACGACCCATTCCAGTATTCTTGCCTGGAGAATCCCCATGGACAGAGAAGCCTGGAGGGCTATAGTCTATGGGGTCGCAAAGTAGGTGAGAATATGGTTGGCATATTCATGGGACAAGCTAGGAAGCCAGTGTGACTGACATAAAGTGGAAACAAAGAAACAAACAAACAAAAAATGGGCAAGTGAGAGATGAGAACGGAGAAGTAGCCAGGATCAGATAACGGATGATTTTATTGTCCAAGGTAAGGACTTTGCTTTTGACTCTAAGTGAGAAGGGAAGTCATTGGAGCGTGTTGAGTAGTGGAGTGACACGATTTGCCTTATGCTGTAAATTAATGTTTTACCACAGGATGGCTTTTCTGGCATTAGTGACCAGCTAATACAATTAGAGGATGCTCTGGAGGAATCTACCATCTCCCCCCGGTGCTCACAGACTCTGTTCCGCAGCTACAGATTGAACCTCAAACTTTAACCAAAAATCATGGGCATTTGCTCCGAGGGTCAAAATACAGGTGGCAAGAATGTGTTATTAGCCCATGCAATCTCATCCATACTGTGAGGAGGGAAGAAAAAAAAAAGAGTGCATTCCTTTAACTCAGCCATCAGCAGTGCAGGAAAAACAACTCCTACTGAAGTGAGTCAGTGCATCTTCACAAACGAAAGCAAGTGTATTATGCCTTAAATGATGGCTCAGTGGCCTCAAGGAAGTAACACACCTTCCTGAGCACCTAATTTACTACCAGGCTGTGACTCAGGCTCAGGGAAAATCAATCCTATTATTGCTCATTCAAAATACAATAAGCAACTGTGGATACTCATTGAGACTATTTAGAAGAACAGAGAGTTAATGTTGCTAAAAAGACAAAATGTAATCTGCTGTTCTCAAACGGACTTGGTGTGTACATCTGTCCTTCCTTGACGGGTTGCTCTGTGCACCCCATCTCTGCTTTCTCATTGGAGCCACATGCGTGATTTGAGGTGTTGGTGCAAAGGTAAACACCAAAGTGCTGATGGCTTCACATCTGTTTGATCTGTCACCCCCTGTTTCTTTCTAATGCTAGAACAATTGCAAAGATTGTGACAACTGGGCAAGGCCTATGGAGTCACCCCAAAGCTCTGAGACTTGAAACTCTGCTAGTGTTTACTCAAAGGAGTATTTGTACTGTCTTTTTTTTTTTTTTTTTTGCTCTGCTGGGTCATAGTTGTGGCATGTAGGATTTAGTTGCCTGACCAGGGATCGAACCTAGGTCTCCTACATTGGGAGCTCAGAGTCCTAGCTACTCTACCTCCAGGGAAGTCCCTGTACTGTCCTTTATTCTGGTCACTTAGCTTACAGCCTACCTGTTCGTGCCTTTTCCTTATGATTTTTCCACAAATACCTTGCTTCTGAAACCATTCTTTCAATAGATCAGAATTGCAGAAAGTATAACTTCAGCGACACCAAAATGTGTTTACAGCATATTGTTGCTGGCGGTTAGAGTACTAGTAACCTCGCCCTGCAGGAAGGTGTTTTAATGACGGAACCTTTGCCAATATAAGATAACTTATATATGCCAATATAATATCACTTGCAGTTGGTTACTAGGTTAAATTGACTCGAGTTTGGCTAATCATAGAATGTAGGGGTTCTATGTTCCTTGAGGTAATATCACAGGGGCAGCTTTGATCGTTCTGGTGTGATTCTGAAGGATTTGTTTTTACGTATGGCATCCGGTCCCACCACTTCATGGGAAATAGATGGGAAAACAGTGGAAACAGTGTCAGACTTTATTTTTCTGGGCTCCAAAATCACTGCAGATGGTGACTGCAGCCATGAAATTAAAAGACGCTTACTCCTTGGAAGGAAAGTTAAGACCAACCTAGATAGCATGTTCAAAAGCAGAGACATTACTTTGCCAACAAAGGTTTGTCTAGTCAAGGCTATGGTTTTTCCTGTGGTCATGTATGGCTGTGAGAGTTGGACTGTGAAGAAGGCTGAGCGCCGAAGAATTGATGCTTTTGAACTGTGGTGTTGGAGAAGACTCTTGGGAGTCCCTTGGACTGCAAGGAGATCCAACCAGTCCATTCTGAAGGAGATCAGCCCTGGGATTTCTTTGGAAGGAATGATGCTAAAGCTGAAACTCCAGTACTTTGGCCACCTCATGCGAAGAGTTGACTCATTGGAAAAAACTCTGATGCTGGGAGGGATTGGGGTCAGGAGGAGAAGAGGACGACAGAGGATGAGATGGCTGGATGGCATCACTGACTCGATGGACGTGAGTCTGGGTGAACTCCAGGAGTTGGTGATGGACAGGGAGGCCTGGCGTGCTGCGATTCATGGGGTCGCAAAGAGTCGGACACGACTGAGTGACTGATCTGATCTGATCTGATCAGCTATTGCCATTCTAATCTGTACCTTGACCCCGGATCGCCACAATTTTTGAGCAATTGGTAACTCCTTAGCTGCTGCTGCTGCTGACAGTAGAACATTTAACTATAACAGATTAAATGACTAAATGAATCTTTTGCAAATGAAATAAATGCTGAATCAGGTTGTCATAGTGGGAAGAATGCGCAGTAGGTCTGTATCTTGCTTGACCACTGTAGACTACGGAACTCAATTTTGACCTGTTGTCTCTCACCATAAGAACACACCTTGGGGCACTGTATGAGTTCTGATTGCAGCTCCAAAAGTCCTCTTTGGACAACTGTTGTGGGACAGCAGCTGCTCTGCCAAAAGTGCTAAAGCACCATGAGTATCGGCATCTAGTTTAGGAAAAACAGTGCACATGGTAGGCACTCAAACAGTCTTCATTGACTTGAAGGCATGTAACTCCCATAAAATGATATGTAAGACAATTCGTCTTCATACATTGTATAAAGATGTTGTTCAGAGCTCTGACTCACTAGGTGAATCATACATTGGGATTTGGTATACACATCAATTCCTTGCCAGGGCCAACGCTTTTACCTGCTTTACCTGGAGAATAGTAACAAGTGGCTTGGCACATGTGAACATGCTTTGTTCGATATGAACCAGCGCGTGTTATCGAATGTATTCTAGCCTTTCCTGAACAATTGGCGTTTGAGAGTCAACCAAAGAACAAGGGTGGGCTTTTTCCAGTAGTGGGCTTCAGAGAGGAAAGGGATCCATGACAGGCCCAAATTGAATGTTGAACCCACACAACCCGCTCCCTAGAGACATCACTTGAGCAGAAAAGGATGTACATCTGGTACACCCTATCTCCCTTCCAGTCCTCAACGGTTTATTGTCATCAGAAGTCAGCATTTAACTGGTTCTACTGGAAGCTTGGTGAGAGAATTTCCTTCTGAGGACTGTGATCTCCTCTTTCTCTTGGGGAAGGAGTGTCATTTGCAACCTCCTGATACAGAGGGATATGGTAGGTAACATTGTGTGGCTACATCCCAAATGTATTCTCTCTACAGGTTTAAGAAAAAAAAGATACATAATCCAAGTGCTGATGTGATTCATGAATAGAAGATGCAGCTCCTAATGATTTGATGATATGATTTATTGTGTCCCATTCACATGCACTTAGAAGAACCTATGTATGGAATCAATAGGAGCCATAAAACTAAATCCAAATATATTGTGACCATTTAAAGTTTTAGCCCCCTTGATTATCTTTAATATATACAGCAGATTTGCCAGTATAGATTTTTCATCACCAGCCATCTGGTAAAAATTAGTATGAGATAAATAATTTAGCTTCCTTCTGTTCAGATACAATTTCATTACCCTTTTCCTCGATACTGTGAAAAGTCTTCAGAAATAGTCAGTTGTAAAGTGCTTTTGCATTCCGGCTGAAACTGAGCCTGGAGGTTCCTGACATGCTGACATTTGACTCTCTTTTCTCTTTGTGCCGTGAAAGGAAGAGCTACCGGTTATTACCAAGTGGCCTCCAGAAAATTCCATACCTGGGGGCAACCCCTGCTAAGTCACAGGGTGCAGAACCGAGACACGAGGTGGCTGGGATGTTCCAGAAGTGCAAGACATTTTCTTTGAATTTAAAAAATAAGAATAATGCAGAGCCTAAGAAACTCAGGAGAGATTAGTTATATATTCCCTGTGACGCAGTAATTCTCTCTAATCACAGTGAATATCCCAGCCTCTAAAGCATACTAATTGGTTTGGAGGAGATATTTTTCCATTCATAAGAAAAATCTCTGCTGCTTTTGGTCCTGGCCTTATTTCTCCAGTCTGGCTGGACTTGAGGAATCTTATGCTAGAGTTGTAGGAACACATGTGTGAGATTATGGAGGGCCTTGAACGCCAGGCCAGGGAGTTTTGGATTTTATCCTGTAGGCAGCAGGGAGCCATTAAAAGATTTTAAACAGGAGGAATGTAAAAAATAGGACTTGATTTGGATTCGTGTTTAGTATAAAAGTGCAATGATAAGATATATTAAGGGAGTGTTATGGTTCTGTTCACAGCATGAATATAACTGGGGAATTCATCTCTACTAGCTGTCTAGTTCAGCTTTTACAGCATGCAAATTTTCAGGGCCAGCTGTAAGAGCTTGATGGTAAAAGAACAAAGTAAGAATTGATAATGTGAATACAATTGTAAAGAAAGGGATTTTAGTGGTCAAGATCACTGATAACAGAATAATAAGCATTGTAAAGGGTGACTGTAGAATTATTTGTTATTTTGTTGGAGTTCTTTGAAATCACTTCTATGCTATATAATTACCTTAAGTTTTAAGTGTTCCCTGCAGGGATAATTTATGTATTTTGCATTATCATGCAAATGCTTTAACAATCTACACTGTTGAAAATGAAAGCTGAAAATTATTCCAAATAGATGATGGTTGTGCAAAGCTTATGCAATATTAATCATCTTGATATATTCTCATAGTTTATATTGTATCCTTGCCTTGTGTTTTCAACTCTGGTAGTACTTAGGTAACAAATATTTGAAAATTGAAATTGCATATTTTGATAAAGAACTGTATTTATTTCAAAATTGAATGACATCAAAACCCTTTTAAAAAATGAATCTAAAAATGCTGCAGTATTTCAGGAAATCCAGAACAGACCAAATTTAATTTAATCTAAGCTACTGAAAGCTCATTTATGAATTGTAGCTGGATACTCGGTGTAAACACTGTTGTAAAGTGTTGCGTTTTCTGCCGTGGTTTCTCTCAAACAATAGTATCAGGTGATGAGGAGCATAAACAGCATCACAGGTGACAAGAGTTTGGTCATAAATAGGGAACCGTTGTCTTGTTTACTGCGCCATAGTTACACATCTGAACATTACGTCCCTCTTATGAAAATATAATTCACTTTATGATAACAACATTCATATATCAAAGTGTCTTATTTTAATGAACTTTATACTAATCCTGAGTTTCTCCAAAGACCTGGACTTCCTTTTTCTTTTCCTTCAGAGATGGATGTGCTTTCCACAGAAGAAAATCTCTAGAAGAAATAGGTTTATTTGTTTATCAGGCTCCTCTATAGATGCTGACTTTACAGAAGAACAACCTGCCCTGGGTGGCTTCTCAGATTTTACCCTGAGGTCTTAGCACAACCTGGAATTTGGACAGGAGACAGATTTTCTCCAACAAGAGAGATGGCTCACTTTCTCACCCTCCCCCTGTACGGTGGGGTTAGGGGTGGAGTCCGGATGGGGAACGGCAGGCATTTCTCAAAGGCCTCAGGATTATAGAACTGGGAAAAAGAAGAACTTGCCGCCTTGACTTTTTCTCTTCTCATTTCTTGTTGTCTTTCTCTGTCTCTTTGTCTGCCCCACTCCCGCTTCTCTTTTTATGTCTGTCTGTCTCTTGAGAGGGCTTCCCTGGTGGCTCAGATGGTAAAGCGTCTGCTTGCAATGCGGGAGACCAGGGTTCAATTCCTGGGTTGGGAAGATCCCCTGGAGAAGGAAATGGCAATCCACTCCAGCACTCTTGCCTGGAAAATCCCATGGACAGAGGAGTCTGATAGGCTACAGTCCATGGGGTCGCAAAGACATATAGACACAGGACTCCGATCAGGCTGATTTCTATTTTGCTCTATCAGTTACCCACCTCTGCACCTAAAGAGGCAGAAGGCTAATGTCAGTAAAAGTTCTCTGGGGTCATCCCCTAAGAACTCTTGAGTATAGAGAGGTCCCTGAAAAGAAAAGAAAAGCAGCACCCAAATGTACTGAAATTCAGACATGAATATTTTGCCATAGAAGAATCAAGTTTTCATGGCATAAACTAAGAGAATGTTCCATGGACACATTACTTAAGATCCGTGGAATGTTGCCCGGCAGGATTGACTTGTGCTCTGAGTTAAAGCTCTTCCTTTCCTCTGCAGCCCAGGCCAGTTAGCACTGCTGGGTCCTCGGTGTTTTTCAGCTCTGGAAACATCTTAGAGATCAAGTTGCCTGAAAATAAGGGTCTCTCGCACGTCAACATGGCTTCCCAGGTGGCTCAGTGGTAAGGAATCCATCTGTCAATGCAAGAGATGTGGGTTCAATCCCTGGTTCGGGAAGATCCCCTGGAGAAGGAAATGGCTCCAGTATTCTTGCCTGAAGAATTCCATGGACGGAGGAGCCTGGTGGGCTACAGTTGCAGAGAGACATGACTGAGTGACTGAGCACACACATACACACACGCATGTCAACTCCGGCTACCTTAAACAGATTCCAGCTTCCTCTAGAAGGAGTTGCCTCCCTGCTCTGGATTCATTCTCTAAATGAAAGTGTGAAAGCCAGATTCCAGTGCATTAATATCTCTGGTTTCATTTCTTCAACTGTAAAAAAAAAAAAAGTCTACCAAATCCATTGTAATCATTACCTTTCTTATTGTCATCATTATAAAAATGTCCCTTATCTGTCACTCGAATGTTATTAACTATTGAAGCATTTGTAGAAAACTGTTAAAGTAGGTGCTGCTTAAACATAAGGAGCTATTAGAGTTTTCAGGATTGTTGTTATTAGTAACCTACATGATGAAAGTAGAACTAGCAAAACAGTGGTTTAGAACAAAAGAAATGGAATAGTCATGTTGCACTTTTGTGGCATAGTAGTTAAAATGAGATGTGTAAATGTCACTTGGCCCATTAATACTGGATTATTTCACAAATCTCTTTAATATCATGCAGGTTCACTGATCACATTACAGTAATTCAAATTTTGGAATCTTAGGATATTTTAAGCCCCAAATGAAAGATGAGTGCATTGCCACCCTTGCAAAGGAATCAGTAACGAAAGGAGTTCTCACCCATATAGTTCATGTGTAACTTGAAGCTCTGTGAACTGGCAAGGCACCTCTCTACTCCCTGATCAGTTTGAAGTTGAGATGGTCGTGGGGAGGAGACTGCATTCACCTGTCAATCACACGAACAGGAAAGTAAGGCAAGGCCAAGGACCCCATAGTCTGTGAGCACCCCCATGTGTGCTGGCTGCTTTCCATGCTCTCTGCAGTCCTCCCTAGGAGGCACGTGTTGCTATTCTCCTCTTATCGATTCAGGATCGGAACCCAGGTCAGCTGCCCGAAGTCAGAAATCTGGAAAGTTGATGTGGCAGGTTCGAAGGTCTGTGGTGTTCAGAGAGCCAGGACACACGAATCGGAGGAAAGACTGACCCTTCAGCCAACGTTGGATCTATTCATTTAGAGGAGAACTGACATCACAGCACTTGTCTACACAGTGACTGTTGGGGTGAAAGGGTGCACTTGCAGTGGAGTTCATAAGGGAGTGGCTTGGTAAGGGCTTCTTTCCTGTGGTTTTTCTCCTTTGTGAGGTGGGAGAACTCCTCTCTCAGGCCACAGGGAGGTCATTCCATTCTGAAGCTCATACAGAGACCTGCTTTTGAGATTAAATTAGATCATTATATAGGCAAAGGGACTTCCCACAGTGCTCGGTGCACCGTAGGCTCTCAGTAAGGAATAGGTGAGAATGGATTCTTCCATCTGAGTCTTCGATTAGTGAATAATCATACCACTCAGACTCGTGGTAAGTGACTATCACAGGCATCCTTTCATTATCTCCTTTCAAGGGATAAATGTTAGTGGAAATGCGTTCTCTATGTGGAAACAGGACTCTGTACAATTTCCTATCCCCAGAAGTCGTTTGCAGGTGTTATGCTATGGGTTGTCCCATAGCCCTCTATGACATCTTTCTCATCCTTGGTTTATAGATGAGGCCTTTGCACCTTGCCCTGTGACTCCAGGTTTTCTGGTTTGCAGTGGAAAGCACATATTAGTGACTTCCTTCTGAGCAGAAGCATTGCTTTGCTACCTGTGCAAGAGAAAAGATAAGAAGTCTTCTCTGAAAGTCTTTGAAGAAGTAGACTTCTGGCTATTGTAAATGACTCTGTTCTGCAGAGACAGACCCTATCAAATCTAACTCAACCACTATCCAACACAAATCAGAATTACCACCCTCACAGTGGCCTGCAGCACTAGAACAGGCGCCTGATGCAGCCACCTGGGTACAATTTTAGTTTTAATAGGCCACCTACCTTGCCAGAGTTTTTTCAGTTGATCTATGCAGAAAGAACCTTTCTTCTTTGCATGACAGTTTGTTGGATGTCTAGGGAAAGTTTTCACAGTTCCCAGGCTTTGAACATTTGGGCAGAAGCTTGGAAGAGCTATCTAAAGTACAACCTAAAAGTTTATTCGCTTGGTGACTACAAATTCTTCCAAAGTCATTCTCTTGCTGATGGGTTTAGATCCTGCTCTGAAGACTCCCCAGTGGCTCAAATGGTAAAGAATCTGCCTGCAATGCTGGAGACCTGGGTTTGATCCCTGGGTCAGGAAGATCCCCAGGAGAAGGGAACGGCAAGCCACTCCAGTATTCCTGCCTGGAGAATCCCATGGACAGAGGAGCCTGGTGGGCTACAGTCCATAGGGGTCACAAAGAGTCAGACATGACTGAGTGACTCACACTTTCACTTTTCTTTCTGAAGTTCTTCTACAGAAGAATCCTGCCACAAATTAGAAAGCATCACAGTAATGGAGAATAGCTAGCTAATAGTCACAGATTAATTCCAGTAACCAGCCAAAAGACAGGAAAGTTTATTTTTAGAGATCATATCTGATATTTGATTCCCCTTTCAAAGCACATAGGTCAGCCCTGCTTATAAGAAAAACCAACACTGTGTGTTAATACACATCATAGACAAAAAAAAATTGGAGAAAGTTACTTTAGAGAAGTGTTCTTCACTTGAAAAAAAATGCTTTTCCATGCACAGATTTTTGTTCAGCAGTAAGATTTAATCTAGTAAGATTTTTAAAGAAAGTATGATGGCCACATAGTCTCTGTAATATCTTATGTAAAATGAAATCTCTCTTCTGCTCCCTAATTGGATTCCTAGCCAATCTGTATTCTTCTGCAAGGTTTGGACCAGACTGACACTGTCTTGGACCAATCACACAGCCCTGGAGATGTGTGGCCTATCCCACTTTTTCATCACAAATCTCAGCAAGTTACTTCCATTTCAGAATGTATCTGCTGACCAGGTTTGGAGCTTAGTGAGGCCCTTAGGGTCTTTTTTTTCTTTTCTTTTTTTTAAAAGAATCATTTTTAACCACAACAAAAATCACCCTTCTTAGGCTCTGTAAGGGATGCAGTGTTTTTGTTTTGATTCCTGCTTTATTCTAGCTTATTTCTGTGTATTTTATAAAACAAATTGTAGAATTCAATATTTCATGAGACTGCTCTACAGAAATAGATGAAACTCTAGAACAAGCCAATACAAAGGACTCAATGAACCCCAGGGCTAAAAAGTGGTCATATCTGCATCCTAATTCTGTTTATACAAGCCATTGCTTGACAATCTCGTTAAAATTTCCTTTTTTTTTTTTTTTCATTTTTGTTTGTTAAGAGTTGAAGAAAGGCAATACCGGGGTGCCCTATTTTGTGGACTCAACATAAGGTCAATGAAAATGTCTATTAGATACCTTGGAATACAAAAATGCTACTGAGAAGTTTCACTATAACCATATGAGGAGAAATAGTCCCATGTGCATATTCTTAATTATGATTTGTTTCATTGCAAGTGGTTGCCAGTTAGCACGTGTACTTTGAAGTCATTTTGTGACGTGGTATTTCACGAAGCCTATTTTTCAGTACTTCATCTCTTTAGTGCTGTGTCTTGAAGCACTGCAGTCTTTTCAGCCGACTGCAGACTAAAATGACAAATGGAAGGAAGCAAAACAGTTTTGGGGGAGCCAAGCTTGGAGGAGAACGCTAAACACCGAGTGTCATTCACGTGCAGTCCTCATTTGGGGCAGAATTTATCTCCTTCCATGGCAGTAAAACAAATATAGGCAGATCCTTTCTTTAGAAATAGATTCCAGAGTGCAGAAGAACCTTGAAAAGAAGAGAGAATGTATTTATTTTACCTTGGTTTTCTGGGCATGTATTATCAGAAGTAATCACACATTTCATGTTTATGGGGCTTTCCAATTCTCAGAGCTTCTTTCACATACATCATCTCATTGTCTCCTCGTCCAACCATCCAGTATGGTCAGCAGGACTGGTCCCCACCCCACCTCCTCATCTTTTTACAGAAATCAAGTGAACAGAATTTAGTTGCAGTCTTTAGCTGTTTGCCGAGCCAAAGACCAAGAGTATGAGTTTAATGCCTATATCTTGGTTACCAGAAAATCTCTTTATTCTTGGAGCTTCAGCTTCGGTTTTGTCTTTATTAGTCCCTCTTCTCTTCCTCCCTCTCTGTCTCCCTCCCTCCGTCCTTCCCTTTCTCTCCTCCCTCTGCAGTTTTTTAAATTGAATTTATCTGTAGGCTGCTTTCCTCCTTTTATCACCTACTCTTTCTGCCCTGGCAGGCAAGTTCTGACTTGTCAGTCTCTCCTCTCAAACAGCCCTCTATTCATATCCCACCATGTTTAACCCTTTTTTGGACCTGTATAAGCTATCTCCCAAGTCCTCTTCCTATGAAATTCCATTCTTTTCTTTGTTTATTTCACTAGATATATATTGATCATTGACTCTAAGCCAGGCCCCATGCTCGGAGCTGCCCTCAAGTATCCCACAGTCCAGGGAATATTTGAGTGAACAAACCAAACTCTGTTTATCATGAATTAATAATTTTGTTTAGCTACAGTGCACTGGCTAAGTATTGATTCCTTCTTCCCCAACCTCTCCCTTCCCGTGCTTTGATCTTAGTAATAATGAAGTTCATTCACATCAAATATGCCCTGGGAGAGAACATCAAAGTCCTGAATATAATAATTAATCCTGGATTTTGAAATCACCAATAGAAGGGAAGCTTATATAGAGAATATAGGTAGTTATGGGGTCACCGTGCCCTATGGGTATGATTTATATTTTGATTCTATTTTGTTTTATTTTTTTAAACAGAGTTGAAAATCTAATGTTAATCTGCATATTATTTTCATTAGGCTGGGGAATAATTGACACACACAAGTCAGACCTGTTTGTATAAGCTGCTAACTTTAAATCTAGAAAATAATTGTCATCAGAACATGGCTGAGAATCAGAAGAGTGACCCTTGCTCTTGGCAGTAATTGTTAAATTAATTGGGTCGTCAGGCTACTGAAAATGTGGCCAGAAGAGAGAAGGAAGTGAGAGAAGTAAAGGGCAAGATAGATTAGTTATGTTTCTAGAACTTGCTGAAAAGAAGAAATCATGTTTTATTGAGTTCATTTTTAAAAGTTTCTTTAAATGCCCACTCATCGACCTATAAACTGTTTTTCTGTGTTCTATAATGCCAATAAAAATGTGACATGTGAATAGAGCAAAATGTATGGAGACACATTCATCTCTACCAGGATTTGTGCAGTTCACATAGTGTCTACATATGCGAAAACTTACATTCAGTGTTCATGCTTTGTTCAACAGCCTAGGACCTCCGTGTTGCCATTTTATGTATGGACAACCTAAGGAGACTCTGCTGGTCTCTTGAGATCCAAGGAAATCAGCACCGCCCTTTTAAAAAAGATTTCTTTTGAGAGAAATGTGTTCAAAGCATTCACGATATTCCTAAATCCTCAAAGCCTGCTAAGCTGCTAAATCGCTTCAGTCGTGTCCGACTCTGTGTGACCCCACAGTCGGCAGCCCACCAGGCTCCCCTGTCCCTGGGATTCTCCAGGCAAGAACACCGGAGTGGGTTGCCATTTCCTTCTCCAATGCATGAAAGTGAAAAGTGAAAGTGAAGTCGCTCAGTCGTGTCCGACTCTTCGCAACCTCATGGACTGCAGCCCACCAGGCTCCTCTACCCATGGGATTTTCCAGGCAAGAGTGCTGGAGTGGGGTGCCATTGCCTTCTCCCCTTCAAAGTCTAGTGAGGTACAAACAAACTCAAGTAGAACACTGCCACCCTGTCGGTTGGTAGCATAGCTGCAAATACAAAAGCTGGGGGCAAAAGTATGAAAACGCTGCTATTACGGTGTGTGTTTGCCAAATGACTTTTTTTTTTTTAAATGTGGACCATTTTTAAAGTCTTTATTGAATTTGTTAGAATATTGCTTCTGTTTTATGTTTTGGTTTTTTGGCTTGTGGGATCTTAGCTCCCCAACCAGGGATCGAATGCATACCTGTCAGATTGGAAAGTGAAGCCTTAACCACTGGACCACCAGAGAAGCCCACCCCCCAGCCCCACAATGACTTCTTTTAATCAAGAAGGCACTTAGCCATGGGTGTGTGCACTGTGGTATTGTGGACGTGTTTAGTATGTGGAGATGATATACATGATATACAGATGGTTTTGAGCTCTTGCCATTTGGGTTATGGCTCTACTGGAGGAGGGCATGGCAACCCACTCCAGTATTCTTGCCTGGAGAATTCCACGGACAGTGGAGCCTGGCGGGCTACAGTCCATGGGATTGCTAAGAGTCGGACATGACCGACTGACTAACACTTTCACTTTCTTGAGGATACAGCTTCACATCCCCTGCGGAGTGATGAGGCCCTTAGTAGGCTCCCTTCCGGGAAGCTACCATCACAGCCCATGCTTCTTCTGACCTGACCCCAGCTCCAAGAGGCCGGAGAGCTATTTTATCCCCTCCATCCTGTGCCCTTGGTACCAGAGGGAACTCAAGGCACCAGGGTAAATTGCTATCCCAGGTCCAGAGCCTTTCTTCTGGGACAAAGTTGCTTTCTAGCACACCATTGGATCTGGGGGGCTCTTTGCATATATCCTGCATTATTGATTG
Organism: Bubalus kerabau; assembly: GCF_029407905.1. NCBI lineage: Eukaryota > Metazoa > Chordata > Mammalia > Artiodactyla > Bovidae > Bubalus > Bubalus kerabau. Next base: position 26,426,177 of record NC_073647.1, on the reverse strand, counting down.
CATGAATGCCTTATTCACTTGATTGTCAAAGTCTGTGTGGAAGTCTAATATGCCCCACTGAGGGCAGCTGAGCATCACCATCTGTAGCTCTAAGTATTCTCTAATATGCTCTATTGACCTGATGTTGAGGGTTTCAGATGTTTTCATCTTGTCAGTGGTAAACCTTCAAAGAGCTATATTGCCCTTAATAGTGAATTAATTGGTTAAAAAAAAATTGTACTGTTAGGTTTTGCTCCTGGATCTGTTCATTCTACAAATGTAGATTTTTCATTCTTTACTCAAAATATAATCACTGTCATTAACTGGTATGGATTCTGTGGATAAAAAAGTTAGGTAATCACTGAGGAAAAAACTAGCCTTGAACTTTAAGGGGAATAGAGAGAATGATTACAGAAAAGAGAGTTGAGAAAGATTGAATTTTTTTTTTCAGAGTTATTCCTCTGAACCTTACTAACATTATTCCTCTGAAATAAGTATAGATATGCAAGAGAGGTAAACAACTTTTAAGAGAAATCAATGCATGAAAGGTTAGAAGACATAAAGCACCTTTTCTTTTGTACTCATGCCAAGTAATTTCTTCGTGGCTGTGCAGGGAATGCTTGACATCTTTTTAATTCATTTATTATGATAGCCAGTATTTATCTGGTGCCTATTCAATACAGAGTACAGTGAGTGCTGCCTCTATTTCATGCCTACTAAGTGTCAAGGCCACTGTGGTACCTTTTTTCCCAGACCACTAATAATCATCTCCAGATCAATCAAAGACTGATTGCTTGCCAGAGGTCTACTTGGTATTCTGTGAATAAGGCTTCTCTGGTTAGGGTTCAATCCGATTTCTATTATTTCTGTGAACCGCTGCTGAGACACAGAGATGTAGCTATACCCCTCTTCCCTTTGGTGGCCCTTCCTGTGTTGGGTGGGATGTTCACATCTTTCCACATTTGATAAAAATCAAGCCTCTTCTGCCTACTCATTTCAGCACTGGATAAAATGACAGTGTCACACACCGAGAACAGAACACTGCTTTGGTTGCTTCAACATTCTTTTTTTGGCCTCATTTTCCTCCCTCTCTACTGAGTTCTTGAGTCCAAATTTAGTGGTGATGACTAAGAAATTGCCAGGATGTGACAGAGCATTCAGTTCATTGAGTCCTTCCTTGCCATTTTCCAATAGTTGTAACAATTGCCAAGTTTTTTTTTTTCCTCCGCATGTTGGAGGTGCCAGTATCTGTGTAGTATCTGTTATTGTGAACAGATTCGAAGTCACACAAACAGGATTTGTCCCTGAAATGACAGCCTCCATCTACATACAGCTGATTTCATTCTGTGGTATTCAGGAAATTCCCTGCAGACTTCTTACTGGGTTGATACTTCTGAATCCTGGTGTTTCCAATACGTCAATCTGAACCTCTGCAATGCAAATCCTGTAAACCAGCGGTCCCCAACCTTTTTGGCACCAGGGACTGGTTTCGTGGAAGAGAGTTTTTTCCAAAGACAGGGGCGGGGAGGGGGCGGGGCATGGTTTCAGGATGATTCTCCTAAGAAGCGCACAACCTCCGTCCTTTGCATGTGCAGTTCACAGTAGTCTTCGCCCCCCTATGACAATCTAATGTCACTGGTGCTCTGACAGGAGGCAGAGCTCAGGCAGTAATGTGAGTAATGGGGAGTGGCTGTAAATACAGATGAAGCTTCGCTTGCTCACCTCCTTCTCTGCAGCCCAATTCCTAACAGACCACAGAGTGGTACTGGTGTGTGGCCCAGGTGTTGGGGACCCCTGCTGTAAACAATAACTGAATGATTTACTGTGTTCAGTAAACTAGGCAATATGATCAGTCACTGATGGCTGAAAGGCAGATTCAGAAATAAAAGACAAGTTCCTTGTCTTCTAGAGGCAAGCATGCATATGTCCGAGTCACAGGGCCATGCCAGAGATGGAGATAAGAGTTCCTGGGAACACAAATACAAGTGTCATCGGTTCTGATTCCAGTCAGTTCAGTTCAGTCGCTCAGCCGTGTCTGACTCTTTGCGACCCCATGAATTGCAGCACACCAGGCCTCCCTGTCCATCACCAACTCCCGGAGTTCACTCAGACTCATGTCCATCGAGTTGGTGATGCCATCCAACCATCTCATCCTCTGTCGTCCCCTTCTCCTTCTGCCCCCAATCCCCCCCATCATCAGACTCTTTTCCAATAAGTCAACTCTTCACATGAGGTGGCCAAAGTACTGGAGTTTCAGCTTCAGCATCATTCCTTCCAATGAACACCCAGGACTGATCTCTTTTAGAATGGACCAGTTGGATCTTCTTGCAGTCCAAGGGACTCTCAAGAGTCTTCTCCAACACCACAGTTCAAAAGCATCAATTCTTCAGTGCTCAGCTTTCTTCACAGTCCAACTCTCACATCCATACATGACCACTGGAAAAACCATAGCCTTAACTAGATGGAACTTTGTTGGCAAAGTAATGTCTCTGCTTTTGAATATGCTTTCTAGGTTGGTCATAACTTTCCTTCCAAGGAGTAAGCATCTTTTAATTTCATATCTGCAATCACCATCTGCAGTGATTTTGGAGCCCAGAAAAATAAAATCTGACACTGTTTCCACTGTTTTCCCATCTATTTCCCATGAAGTGATGGGACCAGATGCCATGATCTTCGTTTTCTGAATGTTGAGCTTTAAGCCAACTTTTTCACTCTCCTCTTTCACTTTCATCAAGAGGCTTTTTAGTTCCTCTTCACTTTCTGCCATAAGGGTGGTGTCATCTGCATATCTGAGGTTATTGATATTTCTCCCAGCAATCTTGATTCCAGTTTGTGCTTCTTCCAGCCCAGCATTTCTCATGATGTACTCTGCATATAAGTTAAATAAGCAGGGTGACAATATACAGCCTTGACGTGCTCCTTTTCCTATTTGGAACCAGTCTGTTGTTCCATGTCCAGTTCTAACTGTTGCTTCCTGACCTGCATACAAATTTCTCAAGAGGCAGGTCAGGTGGTCTGGTATTCCCATCTCTTTCAGAATTTTCCGCGGTTTATTGTGATCCACACAGTCAAAGGCTTTGGCATAGTCAATAAAGCAGAAGTAGATGTTTTTCTGGAACTCTCTTGCTTTTTCCATGATCCAGCGGATGTTGGCAATTTGATCTCTGGTTCCTCTGCCTTTTCTAAAACCAGCTTGAACAACTGGAAGTTCACAGTTCATGTATTGCTGAAGCCTGGCTTGGAGAATTTTGAGCATTACTTTATTAGCGTGTGAGATGAGTGCAATTGTGCGGTAGTTTGAACATTCTTTGGCATTGCCTTTCTTTGGGATTGGAAGAAAACTGACCTTTTTGAGTCCTGTGGCCACTGCTGAGTTTTCCAAATTTGCTGGCATATTGAGTGCAGCACTTTCACAGCATCATGTTTCAGGATTTGAAATAGCTCAACTGGAATTGCATCACCTCCTCTAGCTTTGTTTAGGAGAGGTCATATATGATTTCAGGGCAGTCATATTTGAGCTCAACCTTGAGGAATGAGAGGAAAGCCAGTTGGTAGAGAGATCCAGGAAATGACATGAATGGGGTCTATAAAGGCACAAAGGCACAGACTGAAGGCATGGTAATGACTGCATTGTGGAGAATTTTAAATGCCACATGAAGTTGTCATTTTACTCTAGGCAAGGCTAAACCAACATTCTATGCAATCGTGCTCATCCGCAGAGAACACGTGGAGACTATTTTAGTCATATTTCTTTGTAGGCATACCTTGGCTTTCCCTATGTTGAGAATTCTACAAAGAGGAGTGTTCACAGCCCATAAATAGAACGCTTTGGTTCCTACCCTGTGATAGTTGCCTTCAAAGTACATTGCTTCTTGAGTAGGTTGAATTTGTGTGAGTCTTCTGAGTCTCTACCGAGTATGCCCCTAGGCTGAAATTATCCCAAAAGATGACTCTGTTCCAGGCGCTCTGGAAGCCAGATGGAAGAACCAGTGAAATTACTGAGTGAAACAGATTTTGTGGATTTCCAGAAAAAAGAAAAGTGTTCAATTATTTAACATTAAGAAAAAAAGCCGCCTCATTTGAGGAATCTGTCTCTCTTTGCTGAAGTGATTCTCTGATACTGTTGCTCAGATAGTATACTTTGCTTGGAAGGCTACCTAACATGAAAATGAAGGAAGGTAAGACCATGGAGGTATTGTTCACAAAGGACAGGTGTCCGGAAAGATTGCAAGATTTTATTGCAAGGTGGTTTTTTTTTTTTTTTCAGGTTTTATCAAAACTTATTCCTGATAAGATCCCAGCAAAATAGCAAGAATCAAAGGGCTTCCTTGGTGTCACTGTCATAGGAAACTCACTTAGCATTTTCCTCATTATCTTGGACTCCAAGTGGACCCACTGCCACCCTGCAGATTATTTAGAGGTTAAAATATGCTGTTCATTTCATTGTCTACAAATGGATATTTTACATAACTATTTATTGTATAATTCACATATTGCAAAGCTTAAAAGAAGGTTTTCTGGTTTTGTTTGTTTTCAGAAACAGTCTGTTGGGTCAGGAACCTTTCATTTGTATGGGGAAGTCCAAAGAAAACATGGTCACGTACATGGCAGAAAATCACATTGTCAGGTTCAGAATCCCCTGGGGTGCTCGCTCATGTCTGCAAGTAAATTCCTTGCTTCTATATTGATTTGTGTGAAATGTTACTGTAAGGCAAGGATGGGGTGATGAGGGACTTTTTTTTTTTCTGTTTTTAAGTCAAGGTCCAATGATCTGAAAAAAAAAAATCAGTTTAGTTTATCTAAAAGTGAAAGTTAGTCTTTCTTAGTAGCATTCTTTAAAAATCTAGGCATTCAGCATTGTAACACTGTAACACAGATTTCAGCCTGGGGTGATTGAAAATTATAGCATATAGTAAGTGGACAATCTATGAAAATTAAGTATAAGGATGAGATGTTTATTTCTCATATTTAATCTTGAAAGGAACAAAGCTCCATGTGACAGTATTATGCTTGTCTCTTCAATCTTTGGCTCCTCTATTTGTCTAATACATTACACTTATGTGACTGGTTCTCAGTTTTCCATTACCTTATTACAAAGAGAGCTAATTATTGATCAGTAGCCCTTGCACTTAGGGCTTTTTATAAAGCATCACATGAAATGTTATATATAGTCTCAGTTTCCAATGATAATAGTTTCTGCTGTTAAAATAGAATGCCAGTCATAACAAGCTTTAACAAAGTATGTCCTAAACTCCTGAAGGGCAATACCATATGGTTCTCCATGAAATTCATAGCTGTAAATATTGAGCTTTTGTTTATTTACTTTTCTTGTAGGAACATTTCACACCTGAGTGCAAATTCAAAGAATCAGTGTTTGAAAATTATTACGTGACATATTCATCGATGATATACCGTCAGCAGCAGTCAGGCCGAGGGTGGTATCTGGGTCTGAACAAAGAAGGAGAGATCATGAAAGGAAACCATGTAAAGAAGAACAAGCCTGCAGCTCACTTTCTGCCCAAACCACTGAAAGGTAAACTTGAGAGTATACCAGCTGTGGATGAAATGAGTATCGGTATGGAAATTAATCCTTTATTTTGAAAGTGGAACATAATCCTTCCATCCTGAGGCATTTATACAAAAATTTGGTAAAATTTTACACTTAAAAAGAGTTGGAGGGAAACATCTAATCTCCTAACTGGAGTTGACCAAAAAGTTTATTTTGGCCAAATCCAAATGAACTTTTGGCCAACCCAATATATCTACATGTGGTAACAGCTTACTTATGTGGAAATAGCTTAATTGCTAACTCAGGACAGCCAAGAACCTCAAGGTAGGCCAAAATAGTTAGAAATACAGATGCTCAAATGCGTGCACACTTAACACTTATTGGAAATCTCCTTGGGCCCAACAGTATTTTCCCAACAGTTTTCCTTCACAGTTTTGTTTTTCGGTCATTATTAGAAGCCTGGTGGCAAATGAGAGGGCTTCCATGGTGGCTCAGTTGGTAAAGAATCTGCCTCCAATGCAGGAGATGTGGGTTTGATCCCTGGATTGGGAAGATTCCCCTGAAGGAGTGCATGGTCACCTACTCCAGTATTCTTGCCTGGAGAATTCCATGGACAGAGGAGCCTGGTGGGCTGCAGTCCACAGGGTCACAAAGAGTTGGACACGAAAGAGAAACTAACACACACACACACACACACACACACACAGAGCAAGTGAGAAAGTGTGAGGGATAGGAATGGGCTACAGGAAGTAGGGATGACAGAAGGAGTGAGACACAGTGGAAAGGGGGTAGAAAATCCAGACAAAGCAAAGCAAGCCCTTCAAGAGGTTACTGGCTCGAGTTTAGAAGAGCAGTTTACCAGAGGGGCAGTCTGCCCAGTCAAGTCAACACAGCGCCCTTAGACAGCACATTTTCTGGAGCCAGATTACTTGAATCCTCCTGCAATGCGGGAGACCTGGGTTCAATCCCTAGGTTGGGAAGGTCCTCTGGAGAAGGGAAAGGCTACCTGCTCCAGTATTCTGGCCTAGATGATTCCATGGACTGTATTCCATGGGGTTGCAAAGGGCCGGACACGACTAAGTGACTTTCACTTTCACTTTTCATATAAAACCATCAGTGATGGAAATAAGGCATTAGAATTCTCTACACACCTCTGTACCAAGACTGGCTTTTGCTTCATCTGGTCCAGTCCACTCTCTACTGAGTCTTTGAAAGCAGCATTTCTCAGTTTTGGCCTCCAGCAGAGAGGCCCAGGGGGTAGAAGGAAAGCTGAGGGCCAGTGCGATGGCCTCTGACGCCGTGTCTCTATGCTTTGTAGTGGCCATGTACAAGGAGCCGTCTCTGCATGACCTCACGGAGTTCTCCCGATCTGGAAGTGGGACCCCGACCAAGAGCAGAAGTGTCTCCGGCGTGCTGAACGGAGGCAAGTCTATGAGCCACAACGAATCAACGTAGCCAGTGAGGGCAAAACAAGGGCTCTGTAACAGAACCTTACCTCCAGGTGCTGTTGAATTCTAGCAGTCCTTCACCCGAAAGTTGAGATTTGTCAATGATGTTTACCAAACAAACAAGGCAGAGTTCACTATTCTAATCTGCCATCAAACCTTCTCATCCATCCAAAAGCCCCATAATTTAGATCAAGCTTGTGCAAAAAAACAGTGCCGAGCCTGATCAGTGAACTAAATCTGGGAGAAGGACTGCCCAATTTTCTCATGATCTCACCTCTGCTTAGGGGAAGACAAACCAAAAACATTTCACAGCACTAATGCTGATTAAGAAAAATTTGCTCTCCAACCAAGACAATTGAAAAGACCATCATTGTTCTTCAAAAACAAACAAAAAAGAAAACAGAACAAAATTAACTGCTTCCGTGTTTTGTAGGGGCAAACAAAATTCTGTGAACCGTGTTGTTTTTTTGGCTTAATGTTTTCTATCTATGCTTGATTCATATGTATTCTTTATGTTGCAATTTTATTATTTCTGAAATTCAATGGTTCTATTGACTCTCTGTCACTTAATCCAACTCAACCAAATTCAGGGTTGAAGCTGAATTGGCATCTCAGGCTCAAGGTTCTTGTGATTTTACCATTTTTTCCCCTTTAGATTCGTAGTATTCTGGTCAAGTTCTTGTGCTGTACTTTGTGCGTAGAAATTGTGTTGTGTTGTCAACCCCAGTCAGTAAAGATTACTTAAAAATAAAAATTATCCTCAAGTGTAGTTTTCTCTTAATTCCATTTGTGTTATCATGTTAAACTATTATTGTGGCTTCTTATGTAAAGACAGTAACTGTGGAACTGTGATGTTGTCTTTTGTGTTGTTAAAATAAGAAATGTCTTATCTGTATACGTATGAGTCCTCCTGTCATTGTATTTGGCACGTGAATATTGTGTACAAGGAAATGTTAAGACTGGTTACCCCTAAACAACATATACTTATACCTGCTTCTGGAAAAGTGTTTAAGACTTAGCTAGGTTTCCATTTAGATCTTCATATCTGTTGCATGGAAGAAAGTTGGAATCTTGGCATAGAGTTGCATGATATGTAAGATTTTGTGCATTAATAATTGTTAAAATCTGTGTTCCAAAAGTGGACATAGCATGTACAGGCAGTTTTCTGTCCTGTGCACAAAACAGTTTAAAAAAAAGTTGTTTAATATTTGTTGTTGTATACCCAGATACGCACCGAATAAACTCTTTATATTCATTCAAAGAAAAATCCTTTAACGTGTATTTACTGTGTCCATTATGTGCCGTGAATTGTGGTAGAAACTGGAGTTACGCACTGAATTATGTACATCTGATCACTGCCTTCAGATAATCTACAGTCTAGAGATTTATATTCACATGAATACTCTTAAAAGTGTAATTGTTATACTTGAACTGCAGGCTGGAACAGAAGAATTCTCATTCCTATTCAGTGATGAACTGTAAAAAAGGATCTATATTCTAGTACCCTGCTGTTCACACTGTCATTTCCCCCTCTCTGATGCTCATTTCTTTCCATAGAGGAAAGGCACAGGACTAAGTATCTCAAGTCCTTTCCATCTCTGAGAACTGAACATAGCTATTTTCTTTTTTTATTAAAATTTCAAACCATAAATTAAAAATAGAAAGAAGTTTACAGTGAATGCTGGTAAACCTACACCTGTGTTCTAATATTCATATACTACTATACTGTACATCTATCCATCCATCATTCCATCTTATTTGTGATACTTTTCAAAATCAACTACAGATATCTGTACACTTCCTCCTAATTTGGTATGTATTTCAGTAACTAGAGTTTGGTGTCCATTTGCAGTATTTTTCATCATATACAACTTACAATAAAGTACACATGGAGTGTCTTTGTTGAGTTGACAGACACATACATTTGGGTCACCATAAACACTGTCAGTGTTGATGACTTTTCACTATCTCCCCAAAGCTGCCATTGCCTGGTCATGATGCTTCAGGAGTCGACCATGTAGGAAGGTGAGAGTGGAGGAACAAGTGAAACATAATTGGCATCCGTCAAATAAAGTTCCTGGGGCCCCAAGCAGCATGCTTTTGCACAAAGGAAGGCTGCTGATTCCTAAGACATCAGGGCCGGATTCAGCAGGAGCTCCTAGCCTAGGCCAACCCAGCCCAGTTCAGTCACCTTGTGATCCTGTCTTAAGCCCTCATCGTGCCAGAGCTCTTGGGTCCAGCTACATGAAAGATTCTGCCTGCCCAGTTTGGACAGGAGCCTGGGTACCCTATGCCATAACCAGACTCACTCAACCTTGCCCCCCTCTATTCAGTCTTCCTAATTTTCAATCTATAGAGAAAAGTACTGCATTGTCTCAGTCTTGCTCCAAGGACTTTAAGATTTGATTATTGACGAATTTCCTTGCAGCTTTTCCTTTTTCATTGCTCAAGAATAGCATAGGTCTGTTGGTAACAAACAAGTCAGTACTTTGGAGTCTTAGGGAAGCCTGGCATAAATTAGAAGTGGCCAAAATGCCCAGGAATAATCCTTTTTTCCCAGCATTCTCTATGAGCTGACTCACGTTGTTTTTAACCGAAGGTGATCTTTAAATAAGTCAATAATTAAACTGACCTCCAAAAATACCTCACCACAAACAGCGATACTTTCACATACCTTCATTACACACACACACACACACACACACACACACACCAGTAACATTTCTCGTGGTTGGAAACATTAGCTGTGCCAAATGTTTGATGAAATAACAGTTTTGGAAAAACACCACAAGGACTATTGGCTCGCAGATATGTGTCCACATTGTAGACACCTAGAGGGCTTGTAAGATACAGATGGCTGGACCCCACCTCCAGTGTTTCTGATTGAGTAGGTCTGGAGGGGGCTCAAGCCTTCGGGTCTTTAAGTTCCCAGGTAAGGCTGCTGGTCCTAGGGAACCATACTTTGAGAACCACTGGCACACACACTATCCTTCAGGATTGAAACTGTGTATTAGAACATTGAATTCTAGAA